>NC_091747.1:31318491-31618491 GCF_043380555.1 Nothobranchius furzeri | reverse complement strand
AAACATCATGAAGACACTGTATGACCTGAGTGTCATTTTCATTAAATTAGAGGGGACAAATATGGGCATTTCACCATAAAACAATAGACTTCCTGTTGTCAGGGGGCGGGGCTTAGGTGATGTCAGCTGTCCACATTGTCGTTATCTTGAGATGTGGTCAGTGATCACACAGACAAAGTTTGAATTAGATCTGATCATGCACATGGGAGTTATTAAGTCAAGTAATGTCATGGCGAAAGGTCAAAGTTTGAGGCTTAGCCACGCCCACACCTTTATACTTATTTAAAATCCGACGGTTGAATTTTTTCCCCTTTGACTTAAAAGTACATAGCATAAGTTTGAAGGTGATCGGTGTAAAGGGCAACGGGCCATCAATGTCCAAACAACGTGTGCGAAAACCACTAAATCGAGTACTTGGACCAAAATGGCCGACCTCCTGTGCGAAATTGCGCTTGGCTCCAAGAGACTTTTTTGTAGGGCCAGAGACCCTACATGAGTGTACCAATTTTCGTAATCCTCAGTCAAACCTTGTCTTGGGGCTGACAGTTTTAATGGTCCTAGGGGGCGCTATTTCAGAATATAGGCCACGCCCACAAATCTCAGATGCCCATTTCTATTGGGGGTTAGACTAGGATCACTCACCAGACATTTTGTGGCGATGTCACGATAATTGAAGAAATGAGAGGCAAACGTATTGCCATGACGTGATGGCGAATTTCGCCATGCTCCCAAAGCCTCGCCTTTTTTCAAAACCTGCCAGTACTGTAGACCAAGTGACCTCAACTTGTCAGCTGCTATTTACCAGAGATTCCAGGTGATTGGGTAAAAGGAGTCCAATAGGGAGCTGTGAAAAAAAGAGTGGCGTGGCGAAAGGTCAAAGTTTGAGGCTTAGCCACACCCACACCTTTATACTTATTTAAAATCCGACGGTTGAATTTTTTCCTCTATGTCTTAAGAGTATATAGCAGAAGCTCGAAGGCGATTGGTGAAAAGGGCGACGGAGCATCACTCTCCAAACAACGTGTGTGAAAACCACTAAATCGCGCACTTGGACCAAAATGGCCGACTTCCTGTGCGACTTTGCACTTGGCTCCAAGAGACTTTTTTGTAGGTCCTGAGACACCACATTATTGTACCAAATTTCGTAATCCTCAGTCAAAGCATGGCTTGGGGCTGACAGTTTTAATGGTCCTAGGGGGCGCTAATACAGAAAATAGGCCACGCCCACAAACTTAAGCTGACCTTTTCTATTGGGGGTCAGACTAGGATCACTCACAACAATGGTCGAGGTGATATCACGATAAATGAAGAAATGAGAGGCAAACGTATATCCATGGCGTGATGGCGAATTTCGCCATGCTCCCAAAGCCCCGCCTTTTTTCAAAACCTTCCAGTACTGGAGACCAAGTGACCTCAACTTGCCTGCTGCTATTTACCAGAGATTCCTGGTGATTGGGTAAAAGGAGTCCAATAAGGAGCTGTGAAAAAAAGAGTGGCGTGGCGAAAGGTCAAAGTTTGAGGCTTAGCCACGCCCACACCTTTATACTTATTTAAAATCCGACGGTTGAATTTTTTCCTCTATGTCTTAAGACTATATAGCAGAAGTTTGAAAGTGATTGGTGAAAAGGGCGACGGAGTATCACTCTCCAAACAACGTGTGTGAAAACCACTAAATCGCGCACTTGGACCAAAATGGCCGACTTCCTGTGCGACTTTGCACTTGGCTCCAAGAGACTTTTTTGTAGGTCCTGAGACACCACATTAGTGTACCAAATTTCGTAATCCTCAGTCAAAGCATGGCTTGGGGCTGACAGTTTTAATGGTCCTAGGGGGCGCTATTTCAGAAAATTGGCCACGCCCACCGGATGTTCACGTCAGATTTTTTGGGGGGCCAGACTAGGATCACTCACAAGAAGTTTCGTGACGACATCTTTAGAAATAAAGAAATGGGAGGCAAACGTAAGGCCACGGCGGTACGCCTTACTTCGCCGCGCCGCCACAGCCCCGCCCTCTGCCGAAAACTCCCATAAAGTGACGCCCAGCAACCCCCACTTGCCTTGAATTACCAGCTCCAAATTTGTGGTGATTAAGTGAAATGGGGCAATTTGGGATCTTTCACAGTAAAACTTGACCTTTTTGGTCCTGAGGGGGCGGGGCTTGTGTGATGTCATCAACCGACCATTCAATTTACTTTGTGGGTCGATGACAAATGACCACAGAAAGTTTGGTAACTCTATTCCATTCAATTATGAAGTTATAGCAATTTAAATTTTTTTGGCGAGTAGTCAAACTTTGAGGCCTGGCTCCGCCCCTTCAACATATACGAAAACTCAGAATCCTTATCTCATTTTGTTCGCCCATCCCTTCTGAGCAATTTTACACAATTTTTGAGACGATCGTGCGAAAAATGATCGAGCAATCCAATCAGAGACGGACCCTAAAAACGGCAAAAACGGCAAAAAATTGCCATTTCAACCCAAAATGGCCGACTTCCTGTTTGATATTGACCATGGTTGCAAGAGACTTTTCTGTGCGGACTGTTGAGTACTACAAGTGTACCAAATTTCATAACTGTACGATAAACTAAGCTTTATGGAGAGGGTTTTTTTTCACTTTGTAGGGGGCACTGTTCAGCCATTTTCTTTGCGATTTTTTTGGGACCTTTAAAATATCAAATTTTTCACCAGGCCTGACAAGTGTGCAAAATATTGTGAGTTTTGGGGTATGTTAAGGTCCCCAAAAAGCTGTTCAAAGGGGGCACGGAATAACAAAAAATAATTAAAGCTGCAAGCAGCGTCGTTCGGCCCTCGCAGCGAAGCTGCTCGCCCTCCTTCAGCACCCCCTCCGCTCCATCCCCGACGCTCTCCAAACCCGGCTCCGCGCTTCTCCATCCTGGCCGGCAGCCGAGGGCATCAGGGCATGCCTGTCGGAACAGAAAGTCAGCCACCCCAACACCGGAAACCGTGAAAGGCCTCCTCGTCCACACCTCACCCTGACTCAGCATCCCTTCTGAGCCCACCATTACATGTCTCACCCCTAGGAGATACTCTATCTTTACCACACTGGTGATGTGATGTTCAGTCTCGGGCAAATCGGAGGCTGTTTGTGGAAGTTACAGTCAAACGTAAGGTCACAGCGTCACGCCAGAAATCGCCATGGCATCAAAGCCCCTCACTTTCTGAAAAGCTATCAGATCTAAATGGTCATTACAACATCATGAAGACAGTGCATGACCTTAGTGTCATCTTGACTAAATTAGAGGGGACAAATATGGGCAGTTCACCATAAAACAATAGACTTCCTTTAGTCAGGGGGCGGGGCTTAGGTGATGTCAGCTGTCCACATTGTCACTGTCTTCAGATGTGGTCAGTGATCACACAGACAAAGTATGAAATTGATCTGATCATGCACATGGGAGTTATTAAGTCAAATAAAGTAATGGCGACTGGTCAAAGTTTGAGGCTTAGCCACGCCCATACCTTTATACTTATTTAAAATCCGACGGTTGAATTTTTTCCTCTATGTCTTAAGAGTATATAGCAGGAGTTTGAAGGTGATCGGTGGAAAGGGCGAGGAGATATCATTCTCCTTATAACGTGTGCGAAAACCACTAAATTGAGTAATTGCACCAAAATGGCCGACCTCCTGTGCGACATTGCGCTTGGCTCCAAGAGACTTTTTTGTAGGTCCTGAGACACTACATTAGTGTGCCAAATTTTGTGATCCTCAGTCAAAGCATGGCTTGGGGCTGACTGTTTTAATGGTCCTAGGGGGCACTGTTTTGGAAAATAGGCCACGCCCACAAACTTCAGCTGTCCAATTATATTAGGGGTCAGAGTAGGATCACTCATCAGAAATTGTGTGGCAATGTCACAATGATTGAAGAAATGAGAGACAAACGTATTTCCATGGCGTGATGGCGAATTTCGCCATGCTCCCAAAGCCCCGCCTTTATTCGAAACCTGCCAGTACTATAGACCTAGTGACCTCAACTTGTCTGCTGCTATTTGCCACTGTTTGGTGGTGATTGGATAAAAGGAGTCCAATAGGGAGCTGTGAAAAAAAGAGTGGCGTGGCGACAAGTCAGAGTTTGAGGCTTAGCCACGCCCACACCTTTACACTTATTTAAAATCCGACGGTTGAATTTTTTCATCTATGTCTTAAGAGTATATAGCAGAAGTGTGAAGGCGATTGGTGAAAAGGGCGACGGAGCATCACTCTCCAAACAACGTGTGCGAAAACCACTAAATCACGCACTTGGACCAAAATGGCCGACTTCCTGTGCGACTTTGCACTTGGCTCCAAGAGACTTTTTTGTAGGTCTTGAGACACCACATTAGTGTACCACATTTCGTAATCCTCAGTCAAAGCATGGCTTGGGGCTGTCAGTTTTAATGGTCCTAGGGGGCGCTATTTCAGCAAATAGACCACGCCCACCGGAATGTCACATCAGATTTTTTGGGGGGCCGGACTAGGATCACTCACAAGAAGTTTCGTGGCGATATCTCTAGAAATGACGAAATGGGAGGCAAACGTAAGGCCTAAGTGGTACGCCTGAGTTCGCTGCGCCGCCACAGCCCCGCCTTCTGCAGAAAACTCCCATAAAGTGACGCCAAGCAACCCCAACTTGTCTTCAGTTACCTGATACAAATTTGGGATGATTATTTGAAAGGGCAAATTTTGGAAAATTTCCCAGTAAAACTTGACCTTTTAAGTCCTGAAGGGGCGGGGCTTATGTGACATCATCAATTGACCATTCATTTGTCTTCGGGGGGCGATGATGATTGTCCATAGAAAGTTACTTTAACTGTAATTCTTTCATTTATGAAATTATAGCAATTTGAATTTTTTTGGCGAGTGCTCGAACTTTGAGGCCTGGTCCCGCCCCTTCAGTATTTACGAAAAGTCAATTTTATTGTCTCATTTTAATCGTCCGTCGCTTCTGTTCGATCGCACACTATTTTTGAGACGATCGTGCGAAAAATGACCAAACTGTTCAACCAAATATAGACCCAAGAAATGGCCGAAACTGGGTCAAAATGGCCACTTTAGTCCAAAATGTCCGACTTCCTGTTTGATATTGACCATGGATGCAAGAGGCTTTTCTGTGCGTATTGTTGAGTTCTACAAGTGTACCAAATTTCATAACTGTACGATAAACTAAGCTTTATGGAGAGGGGTATTTTTCACTTTCTAGGGGGCGCTGTTCAGCCATTCTTTTATGAACTTTCACATTGCCAGTGAAATACGTAAATTTCACGCACTTTCAATATTGGGCCAGAATTTGGTGACTTTTTGGATATGCTAAGACCCCCTAAAGGCCAGTCAAAGACGCGGAAGAAAAAAGAAAGAAAGAAAGCGTAATAATAAACGGAGCAGATACAATAGGCCTTCGCAGCTTCACTGCTCGGGCCTAATAATAATCAGAGCAAAAACAAGAGGCCTTCGCAGCGCTTTCGCTGCTCGGGCCTAATAATAAGAAGAAACGGAGCAGATACAATAGGCCTTCGCAGCTTCACTGCTCGGGCCTAATGACCAGGAACCCCAATTTGAAACAAATTCAACATGATTCTGCACAGAGTCAAAGGCTGCCGTCAGGTCTAACAACAGAAGCACCACAGATGTACCCTGATCTAGTGAAAGATAGATATCATTTAAGACCCTCAGTAGAGCTGACTCTGTGCTATGGCCAGACCTGAACCCTGATTGGAAAACCTCAAATAGATCAGAGTCAGCTAAATTTGAGACCAGCTGCTGATAAACGACTTTCTCAAGCAGTTTTGATGTAAAAGGCAGGGTAGAGATAGGCCTGTAATTTTCGATCACAGAGACATCAGCACCAGGTTTCTTCAGGGTCGGCCGAATGACTGCTGCTTTCAAAGCAGCTGGGACCACACCTGTGCTGAGGCTCCCATTGATAATCTGACCAAGTGAAGGGCCAAGGCACGGAAAGGCAGCCTTCCAGAGACGAGGCGGCAGAACGTCAAGTGGAGAGCCAGATGGCTTCTGCCTTGCAACAAGCTTACTCAGCTCAGAATATGAAACAGTATTGAGGGAGCTCAGGGTGGGTGGTGATGGAGGAAGTGGAACAGTGTCAATAAAGTTAGCAGAAATAGCTGCTCGAATGCCTGATACTTTATCAACAAATAATCTGTGAAAAGCTTCAGAGTTTCTAGCAGCTGTAGGAGACATAAAGCTAGGCTCCTGATACACCAGAACAGAGTTTAGTGTTTTGTAGAGAATCCTGGGATTCTAGGAGTTTGTTTTGATGATGTCTGCTAAATAGGCCGTTCTGGCAGCCCTCACTGCATCCTGATAAGCAACCAGAGATGCTCTGAACAACTCACGCGAGACCTGTAGGCCATCCTTTTTCCACTTTCTCTCAGAGGATCTACACGCCCGCCTACAAGCCCGTGTGACATCAGAGAGCCAAGGCTCCCTCCTAGGCCTAGACTTGCAAAGTTTGAGAGGGGCAACCACGTCCAGGACCTGATTGCAAAGTAAATCAAAGTGTTGTCAATAGTGTTCAGTGTTAGTTGGATCAGGGTTAAAGGTCTCTAACCTTACAGACATACAGTCCACAAACTTTGAAATAGTTTCTGCATCCAGGGCTCTGAACCTAGTAGCGGGAGTCTCACACACAGGGACAGGACATGACAACTTAACATCACAGAGTATAGGAGAGTGCTTAGAGAACACAGGAGGCAAAGTCACAAGGTTCATAACAGGGAGACCAAAAGAGAGAACCAGGTCCAGGGTGTGACCCCTGGCATGAGTTGGGGATGATACCCATTGAGTTAGATTGAATGAATCTAGCAAATTAAAAAAAAATTTTAGCAAGCACATTGTCAGGACAGCAGATATGGATGTTAAAATCACCAAAAAATGGGACATAGTCATATTTTAGGATGCAGTCTGCCACAAGATCACAGAAATCATTAAGGAAGTTAGAGTCAGTCTTTGGAGGGCGATAAATCAGCACGACGAGCAGGCGGGGGGAGATGCACAGTTCAAGTAAGCACAGTTCGAAGGAAGAAAATGACGTGGTGGGTGTAAGCTGTTTACAAGGAAAGCTGGATTTAAAAACAACAACCAGCCCTCCACCTCTGCCCTGTGATCTGGGGATATTAAAACAGGAGCAGCCAGGTGGTACCAGCTGCAGCAGGGCGCTTGAGTCACCAAATGGGATTCATGACTCACAGATGCAGAGAAAACCCAAGTCCTGCTGAATAAAAAAGTCACGAAGTATAAAAGTTTTGTTCAGCACAGACCTGGCATTGACCAGACCAAACCGGGTATAAGGCGGGGCTGCAGCACCGAGATCGCGCACGAGCACAGTCTCCTTAAACTCTGTGCCCGTAACCGAGCGCAGATTCTCCCAGCAAACCCCAGTCTGGCGAGATCTTCGAGCCGATCGGCCGTGGCGCGGTGCCAGTTCACCCTCAGAGAGGCCAAGTTCCCTGGGCAGGGTGCCAAGTAATCCAGGAGACATCTCGGAACCACTGGGTCAGAAGCTGGGCTGAATCGGGCCAGCCGCTTCTTCAGGGATCCAGGCCGACGTCTCACGCGCCGACTACCTCTCTTTCCCCGTCTTCTCCGATGCTTCCTTCTCGAGCTGGGGCGGACAGAGGGCCGACACATCACGGCTTGGGGGGAGAGAGCACACGGGCAGTCCAACCAGCAGCACCATCCGTGAGGTTCCCAGCTCGCGCAACCCGCTACATCAACGGGAGGACGAAGCCTCAGCAGCGCAGCTCGATCGTATGTCAGCAGAGGATCCACACCATTCAAAAAAAGCATCAGAGACAACAAAAATGCATAAAAACCAATAAAACGCCAATAAAAGCCAGTAAAAAGCAAGGTACCACAGCATAAAGAGGACGAGCAGCTTGCAGAGTGCACCCGTGCGAGCGCCATCTTAAATCGAATGCACTTAAGGCGGCTTTCATCGAGGCTTTGAATGACCGGGTAAAGAACCAGCTGGCTCTGTGTTCCGAGCCACCCACCTTGGACGGATTAATTTCTTTGTGCATTTCTACTGACAAGAGACATCGGGAGCTACAGAAGTCATCACCGCCTGTTTATTGTTCATCCCATAGGTCTCCTCCTCTGGACTCACCTGAGGAACCTATGCAGGTGGGAAGAGCTCACCTGTCACCTGAGGAACGCAAACACCACTACAGTAAGGGCCTGTGTTTATACTGTGTTCAGCCAGGACACATTGTACAGACCTGCCCAGCGGCGTTAAAAGGACATGCCCACCAGTAGGTCCGGGAGTTCTGGTGGGCAGCCATTCAGGTAACAAAACTTCCCGTTTTATCATTGACTGTGTTGTGACTTTTTATAGCCGTCACCATCCAGAGGAGTGCTTTAACCCTTACCCAACGTTTAAATTTTCTAACGTTAAAGTCATTAGAGCACAAAAAAATGCACTTAGAAAGCTTCCTTTAGAAATATTATATAATATTTCATAAGTCCCAATTTTTTTACATGAATTTCATCCTTGGCTTCAGCCCTAACAAAATATAATAAAATATGGGTGTGTTTCTCAGATTTAACCCCTTCATTGCCAGGTTAATTAGCAAAACCCGAAGTTTGAAAACTGTACAAAAAATGAAAAAATCAAATCATTTTTTGTGTGTTATGTCCAGATTAACTTTTTTGTGGGTAAGTTGTCACAGCCTTGGAGTGTCACAAATAGGCATAAAAATATTTTTTGCTCACTTTGTAGTTTTTGTGTAATGTCACATTTTCTAAAATACTCACGTTAAAGTCATTAGAGCACAAAAAATGCACTTAGAAAGCTTCCCATAGAAATATTATATAATATTTCATAAGTCCCAATTTTTTTACATGAATTTCATCCTTGGCTTCAGCCCTAACAAAATATAATAAAATATGTGTGTGTTTCTCAGATTTAACCCCTTCATTGCTAGGTTTATTAGCAAAACCCAAAGTTTGAAAACTGTACAAAAAATGAAAAAATCAAATCATTTTTTGTGTGTTATGTCCAGATTACCTTTTTTGTGGGTAAGTTGTCACAGCCTTGGAGTGTCACAAATAGGCATAAAAATATTTTTTGCTCACTTTGTAGTTTTTGTGTAATGTCACATTTTCT
The DNA here is from genome assembly GCF_043380555.1 of Nothobranchius furzeri. Lineage (NCBI taxonomy): Eukaryota > Metazoa > Chordata > Actinopteri > Cyprinodontiformes > Nothobranchiidae > Nothobranchius > Nothobranchius furzeri. The sequence continues at coordinate 31,609,373 of NC_091747.1, read as the reverse complement.
AAAATACTCACGTTAAAGTCATTAGAGCACAAAAAAATGCACTTAGAAAGCTTCCCATAGAAATATTATATAATATTTCATAAGTCCCAATTTTTTTACATGAATTTCATCCTTGGCTTCAGCCCTAACAAAATATAATAAAATATGTGTGTGTTTCTCAGATTTAACCCCTTCATTGCTAGGTTTATTAGCAAAACCCAAAGTTTGAAAACTGTACAAAAAATGAAAAAATCAAATCATTTTTTGTGTGTTATGTCCAGATGACCTTTTTTGTGGGTAAGTTGTCACAGCCTTGGAGTGTCACAAATAGGCATAAAAATATTTTTTGTTCACTTTGTAGTTTTTGTGTAATGTCATATTTTCTAAAATACTCACGTTAAAGTCATTAGAGCACAAAAAAATGCACTTAGAAAGCTTCCCATAGAAATATTATATAATATTTCATAAGTCCCAATTTTTTTTACATGAATTTCATCCTTGGCTTCAGCCCTAACAAAATATAATAAAATATGTGTGTGTTTCTCAGATTTAACCCCTTTATTGCTAGGTTTATTAGCAAAACCCGAAGTTTGAAAACTGTACAAAAAATGAAAAAATCAAATCATTTTTTGTGTGTTATGTCCAGATGACCTTTTTTGTGGGTAAGTTGTCACAGCCTTGGAGTGTCACAAATAGGCATAAAAATATTTTTTGCTCACTTTGTAGTTTTTGTGTAATGTCATATTTTCTAAAATACTCACGTTAAAGTCATTAGAGCACAAAAAAATGCACTTACAAAGATGACCAGTTGAACACTTTATTAAAGCACACGAACAAAGAAAAAGTGTGTGTGTGTGTGTGTGTGTGTGTGTGTGTGTGTGTGTGTGTGTGTGTGTGTGTGTGAGAGAGAGAGAGAGAGAGAGAGAGAAAGAGAGAGAAACACAGAGGGGAGTGAGCTAACAGCTGCAGGCTGAGCACACAACTGTTGAGTGCTCCTTGCACACAGCCTGTCCACATGCATGGCAAAAGCGTGCATGCACGCTCCTCTTCCCTCTGCAAAGGTGGCATCTTTTCTTTGTCTGCTCCTGGGCTGGACCTGGCTCCACTTGCTGCTGCACCTCCAACAGAGCTGCAGCGCTGCTGGACCGCGGCAAGCGAGTGCGCCTCGCCTGGGCTGGTCTCACCATGGAGGTCCCAAGCTCCTGCAAGAACAGCCTTCGACGGATGCTCCTCTTCTGTTGGTTCCAGGCCGGTTCCACAGACAGCCACAGGACCAGGGCATTGTAGGCGCTCACATCTAACATGTTGCAGAAGAGCGACATGGGCCAACGTCTGGTCTTGCGGCGGCAGCTGTATGTTGCAACGAGCTGGAATAAAAATAAATGAATAAATAAATTACATATGCAATTAGGTTGGTGAATTATAATAAAACAAAATAAAATAAATAAATTACCTTGTCCAAGTTGTCAACTGCCCCTTTGCAGCGGTTGTAATCGATGATTACGGTCGGCTTCTGCTGCGGTCCCTCCTGGATCTGAACCTGATGGTGTTTGGTGCTGAGGAGCAGAACGTTCCGCCGGCGCTTTGGAATGTAGCTCACCGCGGTGGCGGTGGAGGTGAAGCCGAACAGGGAGGACAGAACCGCTCTGCTTTTCATCTGGAGCAGCTGTGGGGGCAACTCTGGCTTGTTGCGCCTAACTGTTCCCACAAGACAGATTTTTTTTTTTAGCAGCTCCTCTCCAAGAACCAGCGAGGTGAAAAAATTGTCCGTGGTGACAGTGCGGCCGCTCAGACCCTCCGTGAGTTCCAGCACCACCCGCTTCCCTTGCCCCCTTTCTGCCGGGGCGTCTCGAGTCGTCTTGCCCAGATAGGGAATAATCCCCCAGGCATAAGAAGTGGCCACATCGCACACCACCCACAGCTTGATGCCATATTTTGCCGGTTTTGAGGGCATGTACTGCTTGAAGTTGCAGCGACCTCTGAATCCGACGAGCTGTTCATCAACGCAGACATCTTCACCGGGGTTGTAGGCGAGAGGGAGCCGGGCCGCCCAGAGGTCCCACACTTCCCGCAGGGGAGCGAGCTTGTCCTGCTGCACCAACCGGCGGGCTGCCCTGGTCAAGCGGTCATCAAAGCGCAATGTTGCAGTCAGCATGTGGAACCTTCCCAAACTCATCGTGGCTCTGAATATCGGCCTCCCCGTTTCCTCCCCCCAGAGGCTGGCAGATGATTCCCCACGGGAACGGTGCACACCAGCGAGGATGAGCAACCCAAACAATGCCCGGAGTTCCACGCGGTCAACGTCTGTCCAATCGTCATATTTTCTTCTTCCCTCTATATTGGTGTATTTTATTATTACATCTAGGATTGTTGTAGTTAAAAAAAAATCGAAGCTGTCCTCAATAGTTTGGATGTAGCTGACAGCGAGGCGGGTGATCCCACAATGGCGGACGTCTGGAGCCCGAAAGGGGATCCTGGTGTCGGGGACCAGGCGATCCCGCTCTTTGATTGCCACAAAGGATGGTCCCATCTCTCCTCTGCAGCAACCACCTCCTCATCTGAACCTTCTTCCATTTCTTCCCCTGAATCAGGCCCTGGGGTAAAGGCCTGATCTTCAGCCTCTTCATCCGAACAAGAGCTGTCATCCGTGGATGAGGATGAGGCTGACTCTCCCTCTTCCTCAAGCTGCTGAAACACCTCCAGGGCTTCATTCACATTGAATCTTCTTCTCATGGTTGCGGTTCAAAGAAATGAATCCTGATCTGAGTCTCATATATGTACTTTTAGTCAATTGGTGCACCTGTGTAAGCTGCCCCTACTGAATGTAAACAAAATTCGATTCTGCAGGAATTTGTTTTGAAAAACAAATGTATGCCTTTGAAGTTTTTCAGCCTTCATCTTAGCTTTCATCCATGCAAATGCTTTGTACTTATTGAAATAACATTTTGCAAAAGTAAAATTGTGAATGAGTATCTGAAATTTAGCAGAAAATCCTTTGATTTTTGATATATAGCATGCCTTTGATGAATATTCATGAAGTCAACAGAGTGTGAGAACCTGTGCCCCCCCCCCCCCCCCCCTACACTCCCATGGCCCACACCTGCTCAACCACTCCAGATAATGATCACAGATCTGTCCTTTGAAGATCTGTAAAGTGCTTTGATACCTACATACACGCATGCCTGAACAATCACACACAAAGGAACACATGTCAAAATGCTATTTTGCAGAATAAGCTAATTTTGTACATTCAGTCAGGCTTATTTTTTGAAAGAACACTGAAAAAGCACAATTACCAAAAATTCAGAACACACACATGCAAACTATTGTATGGCATCTCTAAATAACACACAAACCATTTTTTTTGCAAAATATGTATTATAATGGGCAGTCAGAGGTAAAGAAATACAGCTAAATCATTCAGTTTAAATGCTGGGTCAGCCATTGCCCTGCTATATATGGAGAAAGTATGCCATGTAGTGAAAAACAGTAAAAACTGCTTCTTACATTTGTGATGAGACTGTAAACACGGGCACAATCATATTTTTTTTAAATTATGCCAATATTTATGCTAATTAAAAATATATGATTTACATGAAAGTCAATGGCACAATAATATGCTTCAATGTGCTTAACTGTACAAAATGATTTCCACGTTTTAATAAAGTAGGTTGAATATTTTTTCAAACTTTTTTTTGTAATTCCTTCCAAAATACACATCCTCCATAAAAATTAGATAAATTGCATTAACATAGCCAAAGTTATTCACAAAAATACAAGTGTCAGCACAAAAAAATGCTCTAATGGACTCTGGCAGTGAACAGTCGCTGGTGGATCCTCAACTAGTGCGTGATTGGGGACTAACCACTGAACTGCTTCCGGAGCCATTATCTGTTTCCTCTCTGGATGGGAGGTCTTTGTCCACTATCACACGCCAGACCCAACCACTCCAGCTCCAAGTCTCAGGTAATCACACAGAGACAATCTCACTATTTCTGTTTCCCTCCCCACAGAACCAAGTAGTGCTGGGTCATTCTTGGCTTAGGGTACACAACCCACAGTTGGACTGGAGAGCCAACCGTGTAGAGACCTGGAGTCCGGAGTGCCACCTGACCTGTTTAACCTGTGCCTCGTCTGGACCTAAGGACTCTGTAAAGACTCTAATGGAGCCGCCCGACCTCACCCAGGTACCCCGTGAATACCACGACTTACAGCAGGTGTTCAGCAGAGACCAAGCAGTCACGTTACCACCTCACCGCCCTTTCGAAATAAGCATTGACTTGTTGCTGGGGGCTCCACTCCCAACCAGCTGTCTCTACAGCCTGTCCAAGCCTGAACAGGACTGTATGAGAACCTACATCACCGAGGCCCTGAACAATGGCATAATCAGACCATCCACCTCGCCCCTGGGAGCCAGTTTTTTCTTTGTAGCAAAGAAGGATGGGTCGCTTCGCCCTTGTATTGATTACCGGGGCTTAAACCAGATCATCGTCAAGGATAATTACCCGCTTCCTCTGCTCTTGTCCACCTTCGAGGCCGGTTCAAGATGCCACCATTTTTACTCGGTTGGACCTTCGCAATGCTTATCACCTGGTCAGAGTCCGCCAAGGTGATGAATGGAAGACTGCTTTTAAGACACCCCTGGGGCACTTTGAATATTTAGTGATGCCTTTTGGGCTCACAAATGCTCCAGCGGTGTTTCAAAGACTTGTAAACTCTGTGCTTGGGGACTACATTAATGACTTTGTGACTGTCTATCTTGATGATATTTTGATTTTCTCTAGGTCCATTGCACAGCACCAGAAACATGTTCGAGCCGTACTCCAACGGCTGTTGGAGAACAGACTATTTTTTAAGGCCGAAAAATCTGAATTTCATGTGTCTGTGGTTACATTTCTGGGTTTTGTTCTAGAAAGCGGACGACTGAGGGCGGACCCAGACACGGTTCAGGCGGTGACGGAGTGACCTACCCCTGCAACCAGGAAGCAGCTGCAGCAGTTCTTGGGCTTTGCAAACTTTTACAGACGGTTTACCCGTAACTACAGTCAGAATGCAGCTCCTCTAACAGCCCTTACCTCTGTAGCTAAGCCCTTTTCTTGGTTCCCAGAAGCCGAAGCCGCATTCAAGACACTTAAGAGGAAGTTCACAGAGGCTCCGGTCCTTTCCAGACCAGACCCCAAACAGCAGTTCACGGTGGAGGTGGACGCCTCAGACACCGGGGTTGGAGCGGTCCTCTCCCAGGTATCCCCGGTCGACCACAAGCTCCATCCCTGCGCCTTCTTTTCACGGTGTTTGACACCCACCGAGAGCAGGTATGACTTGGGGGACAGGGAGTTACTTGCTGTGAAACTGGCTCTGGAGGAGTGGAGGCATTGGCTGGAGGGCGCTGAACTTCCGTTCATTATTTGGACGGATCATAAGAAATTAATCTACCTCAAAGAGGCAACAAGACTAAACCTCCGGCAATACAGGTGGTTCCTGTTCTTCTCCCGTTTTAACTTTGTTTTGTCCTGTAGACCGGGGTCTAAGAACACGAAGCCTGACCCTCTGTCTCGTCAGTTCGCCACAGAGGACGAAATGACTCCTAGCACCATCTTGCCTGCCTCCTGCATTGTGGCTGGAGTGACCTGGCCTATAAGAGACCAGGTTCTGGAGACCCTGAAGGTGGACCCCGGCCCAGGTAATGGACCCCCAATAGATTGTTTGTTCCCCAAGAACTACGAGGAATGGTGATTCACTGGGCACACACCGGGAGGTTTTCGATCCATCCTGGAGTGGGACGAACATTGGCCCTGATTAGGTGGTCCTCCCTCTACAAAGATGTGATGAAGTATGTGTCGGCCTGCCACGTATGTGCCCAGCAAAAAGGTCCCAATCAGCCTCCTGCAGGTCTACTCAGTCCTCTACCTGTGCCGTCCCATCCATGGTCCCATATTGCCTTGGACTTTGTTTGTGGGTTACCACTCTCACATGGTTTTAATGTTATTTTAACCATAGTGGACAGATTCTCCAAGGGCTGTCATCTGGTGCCGTTAAAGGCCCTTCCTACTTCCGCTGTCACAGCCCAGCTCCTAATAAAGCATGTTTTTCATCTTCATGGGATTCCAACCGAGATCCTCTCTGATCATGGCCCCCAGTTTGTGTCTCGAATCTGGAAGGAGTTTGCCACCGCTCTGGGGGCCCAGGTGGCTCTAACCTCAGGATTTCACCCACAGACTAACGGCCAATGTGAGCGGATGAATCAGGAGCTGGGCGCCATGCTCCACTGCGTCTGTGCCACCAACCCATCAACCTGGAGTGACCACCTGGCTTGGGTCGAGTACGCCCATAACAGCCACATCTCCTCCGCCACAGGTCAGTCCCCATTCGAATCCTCCCTCGGATATCAGCCCTCTCTGTTCCCCCTACATACAGATACCACCACCACCACCACCACTCAGTTCCTTCGTCGGGCCCGTCGTGCATGGATTGCCACGAGATCGGCTCTACAACGGACCGTGAAGAGGAATCAGCGGTTGGCAATTACCAAATTCTTTTGGCAGGATAAACCTCCACGAATTACTCTGTGATGTTACGTTGCCATGTCCTGTCCCTGTGTGCGAAGCTCCCGCTACTAGGTTCAGAGCACTGGATGCAGAAACAATTTCAAAGTTTGTGGACTGTATGTCTGTAAGGTTAGAGACCTTTAACCCTGATCCATCTAACGTTGATCACTATTCACAACACTTTGATGTACTATGTAATCAGGTCCTGGACGTGGTTGCCCCTCTCAAGCTTTGCAAGTCTCGGCCTAGGAGGGAGCCTTGGCTCTCTGATGTCACACGGGCTTGTAGGCGGGCGTGTAGATCCTCTGAGAGAAAGTGGAAAAAGGATGGCCTACAGGTCTCGCGTGAGTTGTTCAGAGCATCTCTGGTTGCTTATCAGGATGCAGTGAGGGCCGCCAGAATGGCCTATTTTGCAGACATCATTGAGACAAACTCCAATAATCCTAAGATTCTCTTCAAAACGCTAAACTCAGTTCTGGTGTATCAGGAGCCTAGCACCATGTCTCCTACAGCTGCTGGAAACTCTGAAGCTTTTCACAAATTCTTTGTTGATAAAGTGTCGGGCATTAGAGCAGTCATTTCTGGTAACTCTGTTGACCCTGTTCCAGTTCCTCCATTACCACCCACCCTGAGCTCCCTCAATACAGTTTCATACTCTGAGCTGAGTAAGCTAGTTGCGAGGCAGAAGCCATCTGGCTCTCCACTTGATGTTCTACCGCCTCGTCTCTGGAAGGCTGCCTTTCCGTGCCTTGGCCCTTCACTTGGTCAGATTTTCAATGGGAGCCTCAGCACAGGTGTGGTCCCAGCTGCTTTGAAAGCAGCAGTTATTCGGCCGACCCTGAAGAAACCTGGTGCTGTCTCTGTGATCGAAAATTACAGGCCTATCTCTACCCTGCCCTTTACATCTAAACTGCTTGAGAAAGTCGTTTATCAGCAGCTGGTCTCACATTTAGCTGACTCTGATCTGTTTGAGGTTTTCCAATCAGGGTTCAGGTCTGGCCATAGCACAGAGTCAGCTCTACTGAGGGTCCTAAATGACATCTATCTATCACTAGATCAGGGAACATCTGTGCTGCTTCTGTTATTAGACCTGACAGCAGCCTTCGACACAGTTGACCACGCGATTCTACTCGATCGCTTGGAACGATGGGTTGGGATCAAAGGGTCAGCTCTGGACTGGTTTAGATCGTATCTCCAAAACAGGACATTCTGTGTTAAACTGGGTGATGTTTTTTCTTCTTGGGAGGGGCTCCGGTGGGGGGTCCCGCAGGGGTCGATCCTTGGTCCACTTTTGTTTGCCATTTATCTACTACCTCTGGGGTCAATCTTTCGTAAACATGGCCTATCATTCCATCTGTATGCTGACGATTGCCAGATTTACTCTCCATTGTGTCAGGAGAAAGGTCACTCTATTCAGTCCTTTGTCTCCTGTTTTAATGAGGTGAAGTCTTGGCTAATGTCCAACTATCTACATCTGAATGAGGGAAAGACAGAGCTCATTGTTTTTCACCCCAACAGCAGGAATGTGGATCGTTATGCTGATCTTGGCCCTCTTTCTACATACTCAAAACCAGTTGTTACCAGTTTGGGGGTGAAACTTGACGTAGGACTTAAATTTGATGCACACATCAATTCTGTGATCCGGTCCAGTTTCTTTCACCTGAGACGCCTTGCTAAAATCAAGCATATGCTGTTGAGAGCCCACCTGGAGCGGGTACTGCATGCCTTTGTAATTTCTCGGCTTGACTACTGCAACTCTCTCTATGCAGGGTTGTGTCAGTCAACACTGCATCGCCTACAGGTTGTGCAGAACAGCGCTGCCAGGTTCCTGACTGGGACCAGGAAACGGGACCACATCAGTCCAGTTCTGGCCTCCCTGCACTGGCTTCCGATTTCCTATCACTCACAATTCAAAATACTCGTCTTTGTTTATCATTTCTTCCAGGGTGGTGCTCCCCCCTATCTGGCCACACTCCTGAACAGACATTCCCCATCACGCGCTCTGCGCTCCTCTGACCAAGGCCTGCTCGCTGTCCCTCGGTCTAGGTGTCGTACCCGTGGGGACTGGGCTTTCTCAGTCCTAGCACCGTTACTCAGGAACCAGTTGCCACCCTCAGTCAGGCTGTCCCCTTCTCTGCCAGTCTTTAAGAATCACCTAAAAACACACCTCCTCCACTTGGCGTTTCCAGAACATGTTTGATTATGGCCCTCTATTATGTTGAATCCATTCCACAGTTTTCATTGGTACACTCAATCCATCCACTCAATCCAATTGTGTTTCACACATTTGTATTTTACCGGAATGTTTCATCTATTTTGTTATTTCCATTTTGTATTTTGTAATTTGTATTTTGTAATTTGAATTTCTTTTATTGTTGATTTATTCAGTATAATTACTTACAACTGTACCATGTTCAGCACTTTGGGCTTCCTGACAGGGTTGCGGAAGGCGCTTTATAAATAAAGCTTTGATTGATTGATTGATTGATTGATTGATTGATTGATTGATTAGTGTAAAAATGCATCAGAAGACCAAAGACAGAGGAGGACTGGATCTACCCAACTTTTATTATTATTCCTTAGCTAACAGGCTGCAATATATACCAAGATGGTTGCAAGATAACCCACTAGATGAGTCTTGGTTAGACATAGAACAGACACTTTGCAATACAATAGAGCTTTCAGACTCACCATTTATTAGCTCAAGCATAAGAAAACATGAAGGCTTCAAAAGTATTAGTATCAGCACCTCTCTGACAGCATGGTGTGAGTATCTAAAATGACATAGTCTTCACTAGTACCATGCAGACGCACACCTATTTGGAATAATCCTGATATTTTGCAAAATAATAAAATGATGAACCTTCCGGACTGGATGAATAAAGGAATCCTATACCTGGAACACATATATGAAGGATTGGAATTCATCCAATTTAATAGAATAGTCTCCCAATTTGGAATAGATAAGAATAGCTTTATAGAATACCACCAAATTAAATCTGTAGTCAAACAAATATTTTAGCTCAATAAAATAGAATTACAAACACCACCAAGGGTATTAGACTTCTATAATCTTAAACCCCCCCAAACTACTGTCTAAAGTATATAAGACACTGTCCAAAACAGACGATAGAATAGCAATCCCTATTGAAAAATGGGAGGTGCATCTATCAGTCAGCTTCGACCAGAACTTCTGGTCCCAAACTTGTTTAAAAACTTTTAAAATGATCAGACACTGCAATTTAGAATTAATTCAGTACAAAATTCTACAGAGAGTACACTATACAGGCCATCGGATGTTCAAGATGGGGTTTGTGTCGTCTGACACCTGTACACACTGCACAAACAACATTCCTGACAATTACATTCATGCACTGTGGTCCTGTCCACCTGTCCAGGAATTTTGGGGTAGAGTATGTGAAGACCTGTCAAAGTGTCTTAAATGTCATATCCCAACCGCCCCCTCTCTTTGTTTACTGGGAAACCTGGATGATGTCCTGCTCACGTGGTTCTGACTGCCATATGCCATTCGCTAAGAAAACTATCCTCTTGATTTGGAAAAATAGAGATACTCTTTGCATCAACCAGTATAAAAATCTTTTGTTAGATCATATTACACTTGATATAGCCTCTGCTTCCACTTCAAATCAATCTCTCTGGGCTCCTTTGATCAGTTCCATCACCTGGCGATGACGGGGGACCATTGATATTGTCCTGCGGGATGATGTGGGTGAGGGGGTGGAGGGTCTGAGTTTGGAGTATCTGGACATTCCTTGGAGGTGGGTTCACTGAAGGTGTCTGGGACTGGAGGGCCGTTGCCCCCCTCTGGAGGTGCTTGGGTTGCCTCGGGGGGTGGACTACTGGCGGTTGTGAGTGGGGCCCCTTGGAGGTCATGGCGGTGGCCATGGGTTACTGCCCGGCGGCTGCATTGCCCCTAGGCGGGTCTGGGTGGGGGCCTGGGGGCTCGGGGTGTGGGGGTGGCCGGCCCTGTGGGAGGATCTGGGCTGGGCCTTGGGGGTCGGGTTCTGACATGTATGCTGCCGGGGAGAAGGCAGGAACATGCAGCAGTGCCTGACTCGGGTTCAGGGGCCTCGGGTAGTTCTTGGCTCCTCTGCTGTCCCATCACAGGGGAGGGGGAAGTCCAGGAGGGGGAGGACCCAACCTTACCTAGATGTCCCTAGGCATGTCCTTTCATAGTCCGGAAGTTGTGCAAATGCAGGGATGGGCGTAGATATTCTGTTGGGTTGAGGCTGGGTTGGTGCCCTCGGACTCCGTGAGGCTCTGTGATGCTGCTGCTTTGGGCCCTGGCAGGATGGGCTGGGGTCTCCATGCTCTGGGTAGCATTTTGACAACAGAGGTGCCTATTGGGGCCAGTGGGGGAGCTGGCTCCCTGGAGGGCTAAGCCCAACCAGCCATTTCTCCCCATCCTCACATATTTCTCTCCTCCTGCCCCCTCACATCATCACACAAACATGCACATAGGACCTTGGGGGGTGGACAAGTCAGGGAGTGCGGGTATGGACCCCATTTTCGAGTTCCTGTGGCAACCTGCCCCCTAATTTTATCTGCACCTTAAACATTTCTACCAACGACATTCCACACAAACAAGCTGTTCCAAGGCTGCTAACTCTCTCATGCATTTGTCTGTAGTCACTCACACACATCCGTCACGGCCGACGAGACAAGCGAGCAGGCTCGCGCACGCGCACACACACAAGGAATGCTGCTTGCTTATTTATTTCTATAAAAAATGTTTTAAAAAATGATACAGCTCATTAAAAAACCATTAAAATATATTTTATTAAGATCTCTATATATATACATGCATATAATTATAAATAATTTTATAAGTAGTCTTATTTAATATTGGGTGTCTTAATGGCTGAAAATGGATAAAAAGCAGTTACATTTTAATCTAAAGATTTGAGATTCTAGTCAAAAATAAAGAACATTCCTCCAAATGTTCTTTAATGTGATCATTATAATTCTAATGCTTAGAACTTTGTTTTTATTGTCTGCAATGCGTAGCCTATATCTTTATTAAATGTGTTTAGCTGTAAAGTGGTAATTCTCTCTAATGTGTACAGAGAGGTGGACATCAGTGCTGCAGTGAAATTCCCAAGATCAGTCTGCTTTGCTAACAAATATAGTTAAATCTTACCTGCATTCTAAATAAATACCGTTAGGTGGAAACATCAGTAGGCATTGAGTTATTGATACAATCCCTAACAGCCAGAATGGAAGAAGAGCATGCTGGGTCATCCTGGATCTGAGCCTGTTCTGTGTATTTACCTACAGGATGCAATAAATGTCTACAAGGCGGAGTTTGGACCATTACATCTAAAAGAAAACATACAATCAGTGATTTTTTTATTGTTTACATTAAAATACAAATTTTCTAAGTATTAACCTCACAGCAAATAAGTAGAACTATATAATAAACAGGTTTTAGTAGTTAAACAGGCATTGTGCACACAGGTGCTTTGTGTCCCGGTGCTGTGGTATCTAGGTCTCAGAGTTCCTGTCCTCCTGCCGTCTTCTGTTGTCCTCAGGATACGGATTGATGTTTCCTGATGATGAGGGAGGGGAAGTATGTGGGCTTCAAACTGGTTCTGGATAACAGTGGGAGACCTCCGTTGTCTGAATACTGAGACCAGAGAGTTGGTGAGATGCAGATCTTCTCTACCTCATCTAGAAACGGAGTTGGTTCAGGGAAAACTTTTCCAAAGACCAGTTCCATGATGTCATCACCATATTCTGCAATGATAGACGATAACTTTAATGACATATTTTGTTTACAAGCAGCTTTAGGAAAGTTGTTTCTTTAGCTTTCATGTTTATAGTCACGTTTGTGTTGCTGCAGTGACTTCATATTCTTACAAATGTAATAAAATAGTGACGCTAAAATTATACAAATGATTCCTTATGAAAGGAAGCTCATTAGAGAGCAGTGCAGACAGACTTACTACATGCTGCAGCTGTTTTTGTAGGCCAGCTGCTGCTGAACTTGGGGAAAGTTATTCTGTACACATCCAGATCAGATGGTCGATTACAGAAAATAATGTAATTCAATAATTTCTAAACAGACTAAACAAGTAAAACATCAAATAAATCACTCTGCTGTCATCAGACGGAGTGATTCAGGGGGTGAGGTGTTCTTAATGATGAGGGTGGCTGAGGTGTGTCATCACTCACTTTGGTCTGGTCCAGACCATCTCTTTACTGGTGGGTCTCCTTCCTCAGTAGGTGACGTGAGCTCCAACATCTGAGCGTTCTGTGTTCCTTAGAGGAGAAGAAAAGTAACATTAGCAAGCATGGCTAAATTATTTTTACTAGCATCTCAAGGACTTGGAGAAGCAGATCTTCACTTACCTAAACATCAGACCAGTTTGTCCCAGCTGAGCTCATCAGGGCGTTAGTCTGACAGCCTGTCAGTGAAACACGGCTCCAGACTTCTGGATGTGGACTCTAAAAAGCAAAGGAGCATTTTTACTGTTGTTTTAATTATTTTACAGCTGATTTGATCAGCTTTCCGATGCTCACGCTCATACAGACGGTGAGCTTTGCTGCGTCTGACTGATGCAGAGTTCGTTTTTATATCTGCAGTGAGACAAAAAACTAACCTCACTCCACTCAGAGATCGTTCTTTAAAACTCTATTAAATCCACTGTGTTGACGCACTTTAATGACTTTGTCACGCTACATTTTAGCTGATATGGGACTTTATTTACTGGATGCTAAGATTACATCACACTCACGTAAAATAACACACAGGCTCTCTGCTGCTACAATCAGTGGATGTACATCTGGTGTAAAAGAAGGCGTTGATCAGAAATCACGTTTTATTCCACGAAAATCAGCCAAATCCACATTAATCTGGGTGCTAACTTTACTAGCATACTGTGCTAGCGATAGCAAGCCGGATGCTAACGCTTTAGTGCTGCTAATGCCCGTAAACCTAAAGTAAAGTTTGTCGACATTTTAGAGTTATATGAAGCTTACCGCTCTGCTGCTGTGTCCCGGTGCTGTCACATTCAGATGGAAATGACTCCTTTTAGATAGATGAAGCCCTCGGTACTTACTAGCCAGGAGACACGAACGAACCACGCGCGCGCGCGCGCGCGCGCGCGCACACACACACACACACACACACACACACTACTTTTTCTTCTGTTTTTTTTTTGCAGTAGTGTCATCAGCTCCTGGGTTTAAATACTGCCACACCACCCTTCCTTAAAACGAGGAACAGTTTTGAGCTGTGTGTGGCTAAAATAACCAGACATTCTGCATTTTTCCAATAGGACTACAAAAAATCTTAGCGAGATGAAAAAATGGCGGATTGGCTCTGTGTTTAGCCGAGGGCCATTACCATATTTGGTAGTTATCCTGACGAAATAAATTACTGATTTAATAGATAATTTGAAAAACTGAACGGGTGGACAAATATGCCCAAAACTTAATTATTAAATATCTAATTAGCAACTCCAGTGAATAATATAAGCCTTTTTGCTCACTTAGACACTTAAAATGTGAAACACACTGTGTTAACGGATAAAAAAGTGGGTTTTTCATGTTATGTCTCCCAGTAGCGGTTTTAGGCACGGGCAGACAGGGCAGTTGCCCGGGGCGGCATTTTTTCATGACACAAAAGGGGCGCACAGGCGCTGATTTAAAAGAAAAAAAGAAATCTGCGCCGCACCGAGGTTTTCTCTTATCGGTTATATGACAGTGTCTGGATTGGAAACAGCGAGTTGGCGCCCCCTGCAGCTGCAGGCGCTCCTGCTGACCGAGAACGTTCACGTGCTCCGTGTGTGTGTAAGAAGAGGAAGGGGAGGGGTGTGGCGGGGGAATTCACCTCTGCGTCTTTCCAAATGAAAAGCGCGGTTAGGGGCTGAATCAACTGTATTAACATGGCTAAAGTCAATCTTGATGTTCTTCCATTTAACGCACATTTCATTCATAATATCATAAACACAGGCCTATCGTTCTTTCAGGTGTTTCTGAATTGTGTGAAATGACCAAATAAAAAAAGGAAAAACAAAACGATCGAGGTCAAATTGTTTAGTCCTGACTAAAGGAAACTTATTGAGTCAAGAGCCAAACAGAAGAGATGAACATAAAAAGGCTAAAACCACCAGGTGCCCGATTCAGGAAGAAAAGAGGAGATGATGCATGTTTTCAATTTTTTGAACCAGGTAACTGGGATTTTAACGGTTAAATTCGGTCAACTAATTGCTAACAGAGCTAATAGGGCTGAAATATTGAAACGAATATTCAAATGGTTCTAAAAAATTCATTGAATCGTTTTTTACTGATTCAAACTAGGATTTGTTAAATGCTCGCTGCAGCCTGTGGCCTGCCTGAACAACAACACATGTTGATCATGTTCACATAATAATAAATAAAACAACTCTACAAGCAGAAGAAAACTCCCCAGTCACCACTAACTATCCTGTTTATTTATTGCAGATGCCTGCACTGATTATTTTTACATGATTTGTTCTGTAAAAATTGGCATTTTTGGTAGTCTACAGTTTTTTATGTTAGTTTAAATTACAATTTCAGAGGCCATTCTAAAATATTATAGATCATGATAAAGATCTATTGGAGATCTACCCCAACTTTTGGACTGCTCTGCCAGTCACTGTGGCTCAAGCTGAGAGGAGCTTTTCAAAACTTGATCAAGTCATACCTGAGGTCACCTATGTTTCAGGGGTGGCTCACTCACCTGGCTCTGATTAGTATCAATCACTCAGTAGGGGAGCAGATTTCATATGATGACATTATTGATGACGTTGCATCAAGGTTAGGTTTTAATTTTAGTTTGTGTTTTCTGTTCTAAGTGCAATGCTGTAGTGATTATCTTTAGTTTGTTATGTGTGAAATATTTTTGCTATTTAGAATATTTATTATATATTATGTTCATATATTCTTAATATTTAGTTATTGTTTGTTTTTGTATATTTGATTCTATATATTTTGATACAGTATATAATGTATATTGCTTTACATTCTGACAACTTCATAGTAATTAATGTAAATATGTGCAACTTAGAAAAATGAATGTTCAATAGTCGTTCTAATAAAACAAGCCTGTTTGTAGAAAACATGCGTGTGTTCGTGCAGGTGGGGTGGTGTGGCGGTGGGTGGGGGTGGGGGTGGGGGGGCGCACAAAGGGTTCCTCGCCCGGGGAGTAATTCCATGTAGAACCGCCACTGATGTCTCCTTTAAGGCTATGGTGGGCACTTAATGCACTGTGATTTAGTACCGTGTGATTGTTCAGTTAAACAATGTTGATTATATATTTCTTCATCAAGTTGTTGCAGTGATAGCTTGATCTTTTTGTATTGTTGTTGTGTCCTTTTTTTTTTTTTTTTTTTTTGCCGCCCCCCCATCTTTTGTCTCTTTCTTTCTCTTTCACCTCTGTCTCCGTGTCTGGTCAGAATTAAAAAGCATTCAAAAACAATAACAATAAAGTTTTATGTATCAGGCGTTACTAGGGATGGGTATCTTTGTCATTTGAATCAATCCGGTACTAATTCCCGGTACCTACGCATCGATACCGGTACTTAATGGTACCAATTTTCGATACTTTTGAATGTTTAATATTTTAATTCTCTTTTATAATTAAATATATATTTTTCTCAATATATAACCATATTTGATAAATATCACGATAAATAACATACAACTGTTTGTATTTTAACATCGTCCTTGTAGTTTTATAAGTTGATAATTAAACTGAAGCAAACATTTTTACTGTGAACTAAATTTACTGTGTATCTTCATTCCTTTTACCATCCTTTTTCAATTGATTTTTTCCTACTGGGAAGTTAGAATTTCCAAGGAGAAAGTGAACGCACCATTAGATGATAACAATGGTGGCATAGGAAGCTAACATATCAAGCTAACGTTATATTAAACAGTTTATTTAACTGCTGGAGCAGATTTAAATGATGATGCCTCACACTTAAATCGTTGTCACTGGTTTCATCTTCACCCAATCACCCATCTCATTTAGTAAAGTGAAGCCAAACTTTAGAGCGCGTTCATGTTCTTCTAGTCGGAATTTCGGAGTTCCGAGGAGAAAGCGAACGCACCATTAGTGAAACGGAAGCTAACAAATCAAGCTAACGTTATCTTAAACATTTTATTTACCTACCGGAGCAGATTAAGATGAGGATGTCTCACTTAGATCGTTGTCGCTGGTTTCATCATCACCCAGTTACCCATCACATTTAGTGAAGTGGACCCAAGCTTTAGCTTTTGTTCTTTCTACCATGCTGCTCTGTTTACAACTCGCTCGCAGCGACCGATGACATAACTCTCTTGCGCATGCGCAGCTGTCTAAGCAAGTTCTCATTGTGAAGGACGGGTACCGAAACAAGGCACCGTTTCAAATGAAGTGAATCGGTGCTCGGTCGGTACTGTGGAATTCGGTCAGCACCTTAAAAAGTACCGAATTCGGTACCCATCCCTAGGCGTGACATTAAAAGCAGATGCTTTGATGCTCCACCTGAGAGTAAATCTGTAAGGCTTGTCACCAGCATTCAGACATCAATTCTGTTTGCTTCACAGCCAGACAGGACACACACAAAAAAAAAGTTGCCTTGCCGCTCGTAGTTTTTCAATAAGCAGCAACGAGCAGCTGTGTGCTGTGCATTCCGGCAGCAGAGAAGCTCTGAGGAGACCAACATCATGCTGAGTGAAGTTGGCTTCCCAACCATACATCCATCCATTTTCAGCCGCTTATCCAGAGTTGGGTCGCGGGGGCAGCGACCTAAGCAGAGAGGCTCAGACTTACTACTCCCTCAGCTATTTGGGGATATAACATGCCTAATGCCCGCTGTCCCCCCCAGCCCCCCTGAAGCCCCGCCCCTGGTCCTCCACTTTAGGCAGGATCTTGTCCCTGACCAGGAGGAGGAATTCTACCCTTTTCTGATTCAAGACCATGGTATCGGATTTAGAGGAGCTTATTCCCTGTTGATTCCGCTTCACACTCTGCTGTGAACCGCTACAGTGAAAGTTGTAAATCATTGTCTGATGAAGCCAACACTGTCTGATGAAGCCAACAGGACCACATAATTTGCAAAACACAGAGACCTGATCCTCAGGCCACCAAAACGGATCCCCTCAACACCTTAGCTGCTCCTAGAAATCCTATCAATAAAAGTTATGAACAGAATTGGTGATAAAGGACAGCCTTGGCAGAGTCCATCTCTGACTGGAAACAAGACAGATTTACTGTCGACAATGTGAACCATACTCTGACTTAGGTCATACAGGGACCTAACAGCCCGTATCAAAGGGCCTGGTATCCCATACTCCCGGAACACCCTCCAAGGGGTTGAACGCCTTCTCCAAATCCACAAAACACATGTAGATTGGTTGGGCAAACTCCCACACACCCTTCAAGATCCTTCTAAAGGTATAGAGATGGTCCAGTGTTCAATGGCCAGGACAAAAAACCACATTGTTCCGCCTGAATCAGAGGTTCGACAATCCAATGGACCCTCCTCTCTAGAACCCCTGAATAGACCTTACCAGGAAGGTTCAGGAGTATGATCCCCCTGTAGTTAGAACACACCCTGCGGTCCCCCACTATAAAATAGGAGGACCAACTCCCCAGTCTGCTAATCCAGTGGAACTGCACGCGATGTCCAGGCAATACTGCAGAGCTGCGTCAACCAGCAGAGCTCCAGAACATAACATAGTCTTAAGGAACTCCGGGCGGATCTCATCCACCCTCAGGGCATTACCATCGAGGAGTTTTTTAAGCACCTCAGTGATCTAAGTCTCAGAGATAGGAGAGTCAAACCCAGAGTTCCTAGACTCCACTTCTTCACCGGAAGATGTGCTAGTTGGATTGAGGAGTGTCACGTTCTGGGTACTGCTCAGTTTGTTTCTTCCTGAGTTTCTTCCCTGCAGGTGGGTATGGCTGAGACTCCCCAGCTGTCTAGCATCATCATCACGGCACCAGAGTATTTAAGGAGCAGCGTGACTCTTCTCTATGCTGGTTGATTACTCAGTTTGGGTAGATCTGATCACCAGTCCTGCACTTCTGTCAGCAATCTGCCTGTTAGTGTGGTAACCCGTTTGCCCGTCTGCTCAGGTTCCCGTCTGCTTCATCTACTCCTGTAACAACAACCCCAAATCTTCATACCACGTCTCGTGGCCCTCCTCTGGTCGCCCGCTCCCAGTCCCCCACCTGCTATTACCTCCAGGATCTTCCTCTCACCCAGACCTGACTCACCTCCCCCCTGCTTCCTTTCATCCTGAAGAACGTAAGCCTCAGCGACTGTTCATATCCTCCTGCCATTTGCCCTCTCAAACTTCTCAGCATACTGACTGTGCTCAGCATACTGACTGTGTTCTCCTCTCTAGATCCCGTACCCGAGCACCCGTCCTCCAAATGAGCCATTGTTCCTGCTTCTTTGCAGCGCCCTGAGTTCACGTTTATTCTCCCCCTTATTTTAATAAATCTTATTTATCTTGCCTTCCGTTGTCCTTGGTGATTCTGTATGTTGTGGGTCAAACACCTGGTACCCAACATGACAAGGAGGTCTTCAAAGTATTCTGCCCATCGATCCACAATGGCCCAAGTCAAGGTGAGCAGCACACCATCACCACCGTCAACAATGTTTGTAGCACACTAGTTTCTCTTCCTGAGAAGCCAGACGGTGGACCAGAATCTCCTCGAAGCCATGTGGAAGTCTTTCTTTATGGTCTCACCAAACTTTTCCCATGCCTGGGTTTTTGCTTCAGCGACCACCCGAGCCACATTCCGCTTGGACTGCTGGTACCTATCAGCTGCCTCTGGAGTCCCACAGGCATAAAAGTCTTGATAGGACTATTTCTTCAACTTGACAGCATCCCTAACTGCCAGTGTCCACCTGCGGGTTCGAGGGGTGCCACCACTACAGGCACTGACAACCCTGCGGCTGCAACTCTGGTCCTCCACCTCGACAACCGAAGCACCCATGAGTGGCTAGTGTTACGCATGTGCAGGATTTCTAATGTGGGTGGGGGTGACAACTTCACTCAGCCGCGTAATCTGGTATGCTGAGCAGAATGCAGCTGGGTCAAAGGCTGCAGCAGCCTGTTAGCTTTTGAGCACAGGCAAAAATGTGAATTTTGAACATAATGTTTGTCCAGTGTAGAGTCTTCAACAAAAACTCCCGCACGTCTCGTTATGTTTTAGTCACCAAAGAGCTATTCTTAGCTCACCCACATCTTGTCTTTATTATGGGAAAAAAGGGCATCAACAAAATCAATTTGTCCTCGAAAGCAACACTGCTGGGATGCAGTGTATGTTCCTTCCAATTCCTTACTTCTTTTTTCCAGTTGAGTTTCCAGTTCCTTCTCTTTTTTGCTTGTTTGATGGATAATAAATTATTCTTCCCCACATAACTCTAGCTGTCACCAACAGGACACAAGTGGAGATACCTGGCTGATCATTGATCCTGGAAAAGAGGGTCCACTCTTTCTGAAAGAATTCTGTATCTTTTAGTAGTGATGTATTCAATCTACACTATCTGTTTGGAGCTGGGACTGTTTACTGGGAAACTGTGATAGTGACTGGTGTGTGGTCACTAATAGTGATAGGGTGGATCTCTGCCTCACTGATGTCTTGGATTATTGAGTTACTGGGTATAAAACATTCTATCCATGAGAAGAAATGGTGGATGGGTGAGAAGGTGTCTTCCTTAAGTGTAGGGGGATGCTAAACAATAGCCAACATGTTAAACGGCATTAACAGTCGTCGTTGTCGTCGTCTTCCTCTGCTTATCCGGGTCCGGGTCGCGGGGGCAGCATCCCAACTAGGGAGCTCCAGGCCATCCTCTCCCCGGCCTTGTCCACCAGCTCCTCCGGCAGGACCCCAAGGCGTTCCCGGACCAGATTGGAGATGTAACCTCTCCAACGTGTCCTGGGTCGACCCGGGGGCCTTCTGCCGGCAGGACATGCCCGAAACACCTCCCCGGGGAGGCGTCCAGGGGGCATCCTGACCAGATGCCCAAACCACCTCAACTGGCTCCTTTCGATCCGGAGGAGCAGCGGTTCTACTCTGAGTCCCTCCCGAATGTCCGAGCTCCTCACCCTGTCTCTAAGGCTGAGCCCGGCCACCCTACGGAGGAAACTCATTTCGGCCGCTTGTATCCGCGATCTCGTTCTGTCGGTCATTACCCAAAGCTCATGACCATAGGTGAGGATTGGGACGTAGATCGACCGGTAAATCGAGAGCCTGGCTTTCTGGCTCAGCTCCCTCTTCCCCACGACAGATCGGCTCAGCGTCCGCATCACTGCAGACGCCGAACCAATCCGCCTGTCGATCTCCCGATCCCTCCTACCCTCACTCGTGAACAAGACCCCGAGATACTTAAACTCCTCCACTTGAGGTAGGACCTCTCCCCCGACCCGGAGGTGGCAAGCCACCCTTTTCCGGTCGAGAACCATGGTCTCAGATTTGGAGGTGCTGATCCTCATCCCAGCCGCTTCACATTCGGCCGCGAACCTACCCAGCAAGAGCTGAAGGTCAGAGCTGGATGAAGCTAGGAGGACCACATCATCCGCAAAAAGCAGAGACGAGATTCTCCTGCCACCATACTCGACACACTCCACACCACGGCTGCGTCTAGAAATTCTGTCCATAAAAGTGATGAACAGAACCGGTGACAAAGGGCAGCCCTGGCGGAGTCCAACCCTCACTGGGAACAGGTCCGACTTACTACCGGCTATGCGGACCAAACTCACGCTCCTCTGGTAAAGGGACTGAATGGCCCTTAACAGAAAGCCACCCACCCCATACTCCTGGAGCGTCCCCCACAGGGTGCCCCTGGGGACACGGTCATAAGCCTTCTCCAAATCCACAAAACACATGTGGATTGGTTGGGCAAACTCCCATGCCCCCTCCATCACCCTTGCAAGGGTATAGAGCTGGTCCACAGTTCCACGGCCAGGACGAAAACCACATTGCTCCTCCTCTATCTGAGATTCAACTATCGATCGGACCCTCCTCTCCAGTACCTTGGAGTAGACCTTTCCAGGGAGGCTGAGGAGTGTGATTCCCCCTATAGTTGGAACACACCCTCAGGTCACCCTTCTTAAAGATGGGGACCACCACCCCGGTCTGCCACTCCCTAGGAACTGCCCCCGATGACCACGCAATGTTGTAGAGACGTGTCAACCATGACAGCCCTACAACATCCATAGCCTTGAGATACCCAGGACGAACCTCATCCGCCCCCGGGGCTCCGCCGCTGTGTAGTTGTTTGACTACCTCAGCAACTTCTGCCCCCGAGATCGGACAGTCCATCCCCAGGCCTCCCAGCTCTGGTTCCTCCTCGGAATGCGCATTGGTGGGATTGAGGAGCTCCTCAAAGTATTCCTTCCACCGTCCGACTATAGCCTCAGTTGACATCAGCAGCTCCCCATCCCCACTGTAAACAGTGTGAACGAGTTGCTGCCTTCCTCTCCTGAAGCGCCGGACAGTTTGCCAGAACCTCTTTGGAGCCGATCGATAGTCTTTCTCCATGGCCTCACCAAACTCCTCCCACGCCCGAGATTTTGCCTCGGCAACTGCCACTGCTGCACCCCGCTTGGCTATCCGGTACCTGTCTGCTGCCTCCGGAGACCCACAGACCAGCCACGCCCTGTAGGCCTCCTTCTTCAGCCTGACGGTTCCCCGAACCTCTGGTGTCCACCAGCGGGTACGGGGGTTGCCACCACGACTGGCACCGGCCACCTTACGACCACAGCTAGCAACAGCCGCCTCGACAATCGCAGAGTGGAACAAGGCCCACTCGGACTCAATGTCCCCCACTGCTCTCGGGACGTGGTCAAAGCTCTGCCGGAGGTGGGAGTTGAAGACCGTCTTGACAGGTTCTTCTGCCAGGCGTTCCCAGCAGACCCTCACTATGCGTTTGGGTCTGCCAGGTCTACGCGGCATGTTCCCTTGCCATCTGATCCAACTCACCACCAGGTGGTGATCAGTTGACAGCTCCGCCCCTCTCTTCACTCGGGTGTCCAAAACATATGGCCGCAGGTCAGATGATACGACTACAAAATCTATCATCGACCTGTGACCTAGGCTGCCCTGGTACCAAGTGTACCGGTGGGCATCCTTATGTTCGAACATGGTGTTCGTTATGGCCAAACTGCGGCTTGCACAGAAGTCCAATAACAAAACACCGCTCGAGTTCAGATTAGGTGGGCCGTTCCTCCCAATCACACCCCTCCAGGTCAAGCTGTCATTGCCCACGTGAGCATTGAAGTCCCCCAGCAGGACAATGGAGTCCCCTGATGGAGCACTATCTAGCACTCGTCCCAGGGACTCCAAAAAGGGTGGGTACTCTAAACAGTCACTTGCTAAATCCAACTCCCAACTGCTCTGTTTTTATTACACATCAGCCTCCTCTTGTAATATCAAAGTGTGGAAGTTGACAAGAAAAAGACGAGAAAAGGTTTTTGTAGTCTCAACCTTTTTAATGGCAAACTTCCATCTAGCAAAAAAATACAAAAGCTCTCTCTTCCTCTCCTCAGGCAGACTTCACTGCTAAAACTTAACCAACTTCCTCTGAAACCTCCTTCACAATAACAGCATGCCCTTCTAGTGTGAGAATATGCATGTATGTGTTCACCACAAAAGGTGAAAAACTGCATGTAGATCCTGTTGTATTCATATGTTTTTGTCCTTTAATTACTCCCGACATCAAATCCATTGGCCAAATCTGTAAACATGAATTCATAAAGCTTCTTCCTGTGTCGAAGGGCTTTCTTCAGAGATCTCACAATCCTCATTATGACCAACAGGACAATGTCTCTGTGTCACTTCCTCCTGGGGCATCGCTCAAGATGGTTTCCCCATCATTATTTCACTCATCATCAGCTCACTTTTATTATACTTTACCTCCACCTTATCTCCTCAGCTGGATGAGAAATACACTTTTCCCTAATGAGCAGCTCAAGTACAGCTTCACCTCCATATCAGCTGATGGGTGAGCGACTGGTGGCAGATGGCGCTCTGTAGTCTCTGTCACCCAAGGGCCTGGCAGATGAGTGGAGATGGTTAGCGCATCCACATCTGTCAGCTGGGCTTGGCGAGTCACACGTAACAAATATGTAGGTGGAGAAAGACGGAAGGAGACAGAAGGGTGAAGAAGAGTAAAACAAACAACATTTTTCACAAGAATGTTTGTGTGAATTTAGAATGTTTGTTTGCATTCTTCAGCAC
Organism: Nothobranchius furzeri; assembly: GCF_043380555.1. NCBI lineage: Eukaryota > Metazoa > Chordata > Actinopteri > Cyprinodontiformes > Nothobranchiidae > Nothobranchius > Nothobranchius furzeri. The sequence continues at coordinate 31,585,619 of NC_091747.1, read as the reverse complement.
AAACTAAGTACCTTAACTCATTCACTGCCATTGATGACTAAAGTCGTCATTTGCATTTTTTTACTGTGTAGGCATCAAAACGAGCCCCCGCGCTGAGAGAACAAACATCTCAGCTCTAAAGCCGATCTGCATCCACATACGTCACATGTCACATGATCAAGAAGCAGAACATCCATGTGTTAGCAGATCATTTTGGGCCTTTCCTGTAAAAACAAGTGAGGCGCGAACTGGAAAAGCGCCTGCCGATCACAATTCGACAACGGATTATGAAAGAACGGATAACGATCGAAACACGCGGATTCTTCCTGATGTAAGAGGTGAGTCTCCTCTTTGTTTTGGAAGTTTTGGCGTCGACATCATCCTAGCGCGCAACATTCTGTGACTCTTAAAAAACTGTAAATTCAGCTATAAACGCTGGCAGCGAAGGCCTTTAGCAATCAGTAAATGGCTGGCAGCAAATGAGTTAAAGAAATTATAGGATAAAAGTTTAAGTAAAATAGTAATAAATTGTTTTATTGGTCTGAATGCAGCAACATATTCTTGTCTGATACAGATTTGTGATTCATCACTTTCACCCGGTCATGCCCAGTCCACAGCAGTGTCTCCTCGCACTCAAACCCTGTGCAGCCAAATGGACATTTGGGTTATTGGGTTTTGCTTCTGACTTCTTCTACATCAGGGGTCCTCAGCTAAATTTGTTCAAGGTTCAGAGTTTTTTCCAGCAGACACCGTGAAGGCCAGATGCTATCCTAAACAAGTACTCAAGCATTGGTGTATCTTAACTTAACATTTAAAATAGCTTTGTTTTCCGTCTAAACTCTTTTGATTGTAGTTTTAGTTGTGTTTGAAGAACATAAACAATCATTGATATTTGGGACATGAATTCTGCTGCTAAACCTTAAAGTCTCCAATTGAAGACATTAGAGCCCAAAAGGTTGGGGGTCTGGTGGGCCAGATGTGGCCCGTGGGCCTCCATTGAGGTTCACTGATCTATATTTTTGCTCTCGACTTTGGCATAGAGGCTTTGTTTCTACTTTTCCATGGCAGGCATGCACAGATTTGACCATCCAGTGTCTGCCCGGCCCATTACAAACTACTCCAGTCATCATTCTGCAGTGATTACCCAGCTAGATCGTTATTTGGGGTTCTGAGGAGCTCTATGCTCCATCTACAGGAAAATAAAAAATCACATTTTTTACACACATGAAATTGAATTCTTAATGTAAAACGGCAACACTTGGGTTCCGAGGCTCTATTTGAGTCGTGTATTTCTAGATGTAACAAAGCCTGAAACTCACCACTAAAAGTGACGACTTTCTGACATGTCTTCCTTGTTTTGTGAAGGCAACTGTCCAGCAGATGCTTTTCCTGCTTGCTTTTCATCTTCTGTGACATAAATACCACCAGCTCTCACAACTGCAATCTTGGAAAATGTGCTAGTTTTGGCATGGATGTTACTTAGTTAAACATGCGTGTGTTTACAAGCCTATTAACTCATTTCAATGTGAGCAAATTCCACCACTACAGAGATGCTCCTTTTTGGCAGCATGGCTTGGCAACCCACAGATTCCTTTGAGGGTTTTGAGAATTAGACGACTGAGCAAATTCCTAATTTGCACTCAGTAAATCCAGCTCATCTGTTGGTGAGTTAAGACCAGAGTTTCTGTGGAAGCTGGCTGTTTTTGTCCAAGCTACATCACACTATACTGCTATTTTTTCAAGGGGACATATGATTTTTAAGTTAGAATAGTTCTATTGTTGATACAAAAAATATTGGTGAAGTAATTTTTTTTTACTAAAAACTTCTCACATAAAGCAATTTCAGCAGCTTTATTCTTGACAGTTTCAGTACCTTCCAGACTGAGCTGTTTCAGGGCTCTGATACTTTATAAAACAAACTAGTGCTGGCCATGCTCACCCATCCCCTGATTGGCTGCTAGGTAATGACCTCAGATATCAGGGAGGGGCCTGAGTAGAGTCGCTGCTTGATAGGACTTTTTGAAACGGGTCAATTTAGACACACAATTTCTGAAACTAAACACAGAGAAAATGGATTATTAGTTTTTATTTATGTTTGGAGTGTTTATAGAGGCAGTGGTTGTTCACATGACTAAAGTATGTTAATGTGTCCCGTTTACAACAGACCGCTCGTCTTGTAAATTAAAAACAAGTGAAATTGCTTACAGAAATGAAAAAAGGTTTCTTTTTTCTTTCCATTCACTAGAAAATAAAGACCTACAACAATGTTCATTTTTTTTAAACTCATTTGCTGCCAGCCGTTTCCTGATCGGTAAAGCCCTTCGCTGCCAGCGTTTCTCACCATTTTTACTGTTTTTTTAAGAGTCACAGAACATTGTGCGCTAGGATGATGTCGACGCCAAAACAACCAAAACAAAGTGGAGACTCACCTCTTACATCGGGAAGAATCCGCGCGTTTCGAGCTTTATCTGTTCTTTCATAATCCGTTGTTGAATTGTGATCGGCAGAAGCTTTTCTGGTTCGCGCCTCACCTTTTTTACAGCTGCGGCCCAAAACAATCTCCAAACACATGGATTTTCTGCTTCCTGATCACGTGACGTGTGACGTATGCAGATGAAGATCAGCTTTAGAGCTGAGATGTTTGTTCTCACGGTGTGGGGGCTCGTGCCGATGCCCACAAAGTAAAAAAAAAATGCAAATGACGAATTTAGTCGTCATTGGCAGTTAATGAGTTAAACATCACATTCTGAGTTTTCTCTTTGATAGGCTTTAATGCTGTAAACTTTATTGTTGTCTGGTTATAAATTGCTTAAGTCAAATTTATACAAGAGGTTTCAAAAAAACAAAAAAAAAAAGTGTTTCAGAAACGTGAACAGGCAGCGATACAAACATCGCCTTCATGTTTCATGACTTACTGATGAAATCTCACCCTGTGGTAAAACAGTTTTGTTCCATGACAAATTACACCTGTGCAGGTAGTGTTTAGGTAGGGAAACATGCAGACGTGCTGGACTGTTTTGGTCAAGTAAAGCTCTGAATCAGCACTGTCAGCCTCTGTGCATCCTTAAAACTCAATATTATACACCCAGCGGTGATGCATTCAGCACAATTCCCTCTCAAGTACTTCTGCCAGCTCCTGCAATCCCCCCCCCCCGCCAAACACACACACACACACACACACACACACACACACACACACACACACACACACACACACACACACACACACACACACAGAGAGAGAGAAACACAGCTGCTCTGTGTTTGTCTGCTTCTGTTTCCTATCTGCAGTCGAGGATCAGACTGCTAAGGTCTGCCTTCGGCTGCCATCTATCACACATTGCACCCAACCTTTATGGCCCCTCCCACGAGTGTTGAGCTCACGGGAAGGGGGACCCATGACTCCTCTTCTGGCTGTACCCGGCCGGGCTCCATGGGTGAAAGCCTGGCCACCAGGCACTTGCCAACGCACAATAACTCCAGGCCTGGCTCCAGAGTGACCTGAGTCCGGGCGAGGGAACACGGTTTCCATTTATGTTTTTCATCATACGAGGTCTGGGGCCTGTACTTTGTCTCATCCCTCTACTAGGACCTGTTTGCCATGGGTGACCCTACCAGAGGCATAAAGCTTAGCTCCTAGGATCACTGGGACACTCAAAACCCTGCACCATCGTAAGGTGGAAGCCCAGGGAGGGGTTGTGTCATTGGGTTAGGGTTTGGCTCACTACAATCTTGGGCAGTACACTGAGCACCTCTCTAAGAGTCAGAAAGTGCCTTTAACATTCCAGTAGAAGACATGTACCTTCAGCCTCTGACCTCAACTGTAGCCAATGTTGCTGATGGGAAAACAGTGAAAGGGGGTTTTAGAAGCCAGTGGTGTTCAGACTCCATATTTTATTTAGTGCTGCTTTTAGAAAAAAAGCATTTCTCTACTGAAAGCAGTTATATTCATTTGAATGATGAATATATGAAATCAAACAGCTGATTGCATAAACGAACCGTAATCTTCGAAGTCTCGAGTGATCTCGCAAATCGAACGAGGAGCATAGTAGAGAAGCCACTTCGCTGCTGAGGCTCTCCCGGTGTGCACTTCAGTGCAGTGGTTGTCGTGAGTAAAACGTTCCGTGCTGCTTTAGCTTCCAGTGTGCAGTAGGCGTTAGGTCAGGTTGAAGTTCTGCAGAATCCCACATAGCTGGTTTGCACTGGTCTTGAGGACTCTAGGGCTGACACCACCTGGACCTGCAGACTTGTTCTGGTCTTTCTCTAGTTGCCTCGTTACTTGACTGCTAGACACAAACAGGCAAGAGGAGGAGGTGTGGGGAGCACCAGCATCTCCTGAAGTGATTTACAGAGCAAAGGCAAACGTTTACAGGTGATTAAGGATATTAGGTGAAACCAACGGAGCCAGTTGCCTGCTCTCTGCGAGTTCTATTGTTAACCACCTTCCACCTGATCAGTTCCTGGCTGTAAATGAGATGTTTATTCAGAACACGCAGAGGTTCCTCTTCATATCCATCATAGAGGAACAACTGATGCCACGGTCTATTCAGAAACATCCCAACTAGTCTGAAAGTTTTTGCTCCTGCATACTGAAATGAATCTTCTGTAGAGAAAATGATTAATCCAAACTATTGAATGTAATTTTCTGGTGTTTGTTTATGCTGAAATGGGGTTGGCATGACTGATTTGAAAGTTTGAGGCAGCCTTGACATGAAATGCTGAATAAATTCCACATATTCAGCTTTCTCTGTCTTTTTATTTCTCAGTAGACTTGTGAGGCTGTTTCTGCGTTTACATTTCTAGCATTTGATTTTCACAGAACCTGCAGGTTAGACTTTTCCCATTCCCTCTAGGTTAAAACAAATGAAACCACTCATCCCCAAGCAAATTTGATATGCAGTGAAGGACAGCCAGCAGTGTGGTATTAAAAGGGAAATGTGTGGATGCATGTGCATGTTTGTGCCTGTTGTGAGATTATGAGACAACCATGATTTTACTTTCTGACGTACTTTTTTCAAACACTTCATATAAACCTAATTTTTACAAAATCAAAGCTGATTTGCATTAGATGTTTGTATCTGCCTGCATGTACATCCACCTCCTGCAGCTGATGTTGTGGCGCAGTTCACACTGCCACATGTGGCTAAGGCCCTGTCCACACGTAGCCGGGGATCTGCCAAAACGTAGATATTTTTCTACGTTTTGGCCTGTCATCCACATGAAAATGGAGTTTTTTCACACGAAAACGGATCTTTTTAAAAACTCCGGCCAAAGTGAAGATCTGCGTTTTCTCCGTTTTGGGTGTCTGCGTGTGGACGGACAAAAACGGAGTTTTAAGGTCCGCAACGTCACTTTCCGCGACAAAAAATGCTGACATCACGTGTGCGACCTGTGTTTACACTAGCCGGCATCATGGAAGCCTTTGGAGCTGCGCTCTGTCACTACCCGATCCATCAATTGTCCAAGCGCTTTCTGCTTGTTTGTTTTTGCAAGCGGAATTACTGCTCCTTGCGGAAGACCACAGATGAAGGACGAGGTAAAGAACGGGGGAAGTACTGCCGCCTACAGGTCTGGCATGTCCTTAACAACGTATTTATCCGGGTACGTGTGGACAGAGTTTGTTTTTAAAACGTGGTGGTGTGGATGCAAGTTTTTGGAGGGGTGGATATTCGTTTTCAAAAAACCCTGGCTACGTGTGGACTAGGCCTAAAACTAAACATGAGTACAAGAGCAGCTCCTGTAGGAGCTATTCTTACTATTTCAATCTGCTTAAAATCAAATTAAACAAGTGATGCAGTCAAACTCTAGTCAGACAAAATCAAACAAGTCAAACCCAGGATGCACTATGTAATTTTGAAATTAAAAACTTTAGAGATTCTTTGATGGATTTCGTTTTAGCAATTGATGATGGATAGTTTGTGGTAAGACATATTCTTGACACTAGCGGGTCTCATTTGGGCTCACTGGGTGGAGGTGCGGGCTGGCGGGGGGTTGGATGGGCTAATGCCTTATTGTCCAGGTGGGGTTCCTGGGGTTGCCAGGCCAGAACCAGCAGACCTGGTGAGCTTGAGTTTCTCGCTGGTGTGGGGCTCAGCTTGCGGGAACTTACGTCTTCCCCTGCTGGGGTTTCTGCCTGGTAACTGGCCACCTGTTTGCCCCAACCAGCTGTGAGGTTTCTGCTGTTCTGTGCTTGTCTCGTGCTGGTGCGCTGTTTTACTCATTTTTTTATGCAACGGCGGGCTGCCCCGTTGACTGACATCCGTGGCGTTCCAATGACAGTGCTTTACTGGTTTTTTGGGCCAATCACAGTGCTCTTTTGGCAAGGTAGGCGGGATGTCCCTGCAAACAAACATGGCTGCCGCTCGAAATGGTCCAATCACAGATATCAGCCAGGTAAACTACAAATCAAGATGGCTGCCGTTCTGTAGTGGTCCAATCATGGAGCTATATAGATTTCATGGGCCAATCGCAACACTAAGTAGGCGGGATGTTATTGGGGAAAAAAAAACAAACAATAACAAACATGACTAGTTGGTGGTCAGCCGCTCGTTTGAAACGGCTTTGGCGTCAAGTTTGGTCTATTATGACTTTAGCTTTTGTTTCAGTCAAGATCAAATAGAAGTACTAACGTTTATTTAGGAAAAGGATGTGTTTTGCATCTTCTTTGACGGAGTTTGGTAGACTGCCTCGTTGACCGACATCTGTAGCGGTGAGTGCGTCATCGCTTGCCAGGCTAGAAGAAACGGAATCGATTCCATCACGCAGGTATCTAGTAAATACTCAATACCAACGTTAGATCAATACTTTCGATATTTTAGATCGATCCGCCCAGCCCTAGTGGGTGGGTGCTTCGGACTGTGTTCCCTGCACCTCCAGAGGGGTGGGCCTTTGGTCCTAGCAGGAGGTGATGCTTGTGGGGTATTCTCTGCACAGGGGAGTGAACCTATGGTGCAGATTAGGGATGTGAACCTCTGAGGCTGATTTGTTCCGCATCTCAATGTGCTGCCAGTGATACGATACGTTAAAGATACAGTGAAATTCTCTGCCGATACTTTTCGATACGATTCATCCCTGCTCACGATTCATTAATGATTCGAAAACTATTTTTGATTCGATACAATTCATGATGAGTATTTAAATAATTCAACACGTTAAAAAGGATATACAACCCCACATCTGGTTTTTAAAGATCACAATGTTTTTCCCTCTCTGTGAAGGATGTATTTGATCCTCAATTTATTTTTTGATTAATCAATAAATTCAACATGAAATCAATTACAGATACCTGGAGTCTGTGGCTATGGAGTCGTACAAGAGTTTGACATCTCACTACACTGACGAGTGGAATCCCATCTGGTATGTCTACAGAAAGCAATTGTATTTAATATGACTTTTTTTTCTTTCAGTAAGGAAAATGTTTTTTTTAAAAGATGTTTTGTCATATCAGCTGAGAGGTTTGACTAAGCATTTCAGTCGAAACTGTCAAAATTCAAAAAAATTGAGTTCGGTTTAACTACCCAGTTTTGAGTTTGTACCTTTTGAGATCCTTATTTTGGTCTTTAAGAACCTAGTAATATTTGCCCAGTTTTAGTGGAACACATTTAGTAATTTGATTATTGAAAACTCTACTTATTTTTACTTTTGTTTTAATTCCCTACAGGCCATAATAGTTTTGTTTGTTAGTATTCCCAATCTGTGGAAGGAAGGAGTTAAGTTTTTATGTAAAGCAACCTTTCCTTTTTAATCTTGTTAATCATGTCATTGTACCTCCTTTTTTTGTACACGAGACAAACTCCCTAGCCTGGCCTGCCAGACGCGTCCTCTGTTTAATTCTACACAGAGAGGCACATGAGGGGCGGGACTAACCAGCTCAAAAATAACCAACAGAAAAAAGAAAATGACAACTGTGCTGTGCGACGCTGTTTTTTTATATTTGTTAGAATAGTTGACTATTCGATAAAATAATATCCCAAATAATCATTAAAAAATATATAATTTACCTCCAGCATTAAGGATTGGTCGTTAGTTATTTTAAACTGCTAATAATTCATCAATTTGTTGTCAATATTATTAATATACTGTACAACTACATAGTCGTGTAATTAAGGTGACAGCAATCAAATGGAATTGTGATAATTCTTGAAAATAGACTTTGAAACGATTCTGAAACAATACCCATCTCTTTTTTTTTTTTTTTTTTTTTTTTTTTAACGTGTCCTGTCTAGCTGTGAAGCAAGCAGAATTGATGTCTGAATGCTGGTAACAAGCCTTACAGTTTTACTCTCAGGTGGAGCATCAGAGCATCTGCTTTTAATGTCTCAGGTGGAGCATCAAAGAGTCTGCTTTTAATGTCGCACCTGATATTTAAAACTTTATTGTTATTGTTTTTGAATGCTTTGTAATTTCGACCAGACACGGAGACAGAGGTGAAAGAGAAAGGAAAAGAGAAAAGGTGGGGAGAGAGGGGGTTAGGTGGGGGGGGGGATTCAACAAAAATAAACAATAATGAACAAGAGTCTGCTTCTAGACCTGCAAAATGAGACGAGAAAAAAGCAAAACATAACAAAAAAATGGGACACAACACCAATATAACAAAATCAAGCTATCACTGCGTCAACTTGATGAAGAAATATATAATCAATCATTGTTTAACTAAACAGTCACACGATAATATACCACAGTGCATTGAGTGCCCACCATAGTCTTAAGACATGTGTTGAACGTGCCCAAGCCCATACTTATGAGAGCACCATGTGAGCACCTGTGTGTGTACACGCGCTTGTTTATGTAAGGTTTATCTATAGGAGCGTCCAATAGAGAGTGTGAGGGACCACAGATCTGCCCCCCAAAGACGCGTAGGAGACGGGGGGGAGCTCCAAGTCCCAGAGATCCAGGCGCTGCCCCAGAACACAGGAACCCCAAGGAGCCCGCAACCAGAAAGGCCCCCGCCCCCCTCGAGAGGCACAGAGGATCGCCCCGGGGGGCCACAACCAGCAGCCGGCAGAGCCCCGGGAGATATCAGCGGCAAGTCCTCAGGCCTGCCCGCAGCCTCCCACCCCCTAGCCGGCCGAGTCCGGGACCCAGCGACCCGGGACCCAGGGGCGACCACCCCCGCCGGGGACCCAGCAGAGCCCAGGGACCCAGACCCCCCCAGGCCGCCACCGGGATTGATCAGGCAGATGCCAAAAATCTTAAACTCCCTGACCCGGGAGCCACGAACACTCAGGCAGACCAAGGCATCACACCCACACCAGGTGTGACAGGGGGGAGGGGAGACGAAGATCTATATCATCAAAGGAGGTCCCAGGAGAATAATACCCATCTCTGATTAGCACATACACATGCACGCAACATTGGTGAACATATGGGTGAGGGCTGATGGCTGAGGCTTCACCCCCACTGCTTCTGCCCTCTACTGCCTTTTGGTCCAGTGGAGCTGGAGACCTGGAGCTACTTGTGGGGCTTTGAAGGGGGAGATGGGTGCCCACAAGTTTGAGTATGGTTTGGAGTCCCTGGATCGTGCTGTGGCATGATGGGTGGCTAGCTTCTCTTGATCTTGGGTTGGGTTTGGGGGCTGGAGCTCGGTCCACTAGGAGCACACACACACACACACACACACACACACACACACACACACACACACACACACACACACACACACACACACACATAGAAGTGTGTGTGTGTGTGTGTGTGTATGTGTGTGTGTACGTACATGCTACTACAAATATGGACAATTCCATCTAGTGTGTCTCTTTTCTCCCTACCTGTCCACTCTGGTGTGTAACTGAATGCAATTTAAAATTATACAAACATAATAGAGGCTACTGCACAACGGGAGGAATATCCCAAATCCTTCTTGCTATAGCTAATGTAGGCTAATGATATCATTCTAACTTTCGGAAGGCGTGCCACGACGAAAAAATTCCGTGTGCATGCATTATTCTGGCTGTTAAAGAAGAGAGCCATAAAAACTAAAAAGCAGTTTGTCTGCTGAAGGGTTTATTTTATTCTATTATTTTAAACAAAAAAGGAGAGCTTACGAGCCAACAAGCTAACGTAGTTAAGCTAACGTTGAGCACGTGTAGATATGAGCCTTTATTAACCAACCGTCGGAGCAACCGTCGGAGAGTGACTGACTGCAAACCAACTCCGTATCCCTTCAGGGTAAAGCTTGGCTATTCAGACCACAATGTTTCAGCCACCAACATAAAATAGATGATCTGTCTCTACTCCGGCTGATAAAAACGCCATTTGGACCCGTAAGACCAACTCAACAAAGGAAGCAACACAATTGTCTCCTTCTCTTCCCAAATTCATCCCACCAGCTCGATACCGCCACCAGCTGGCATGTTTTAATCCGACTGCTTCATTAAATCTCTCTCTAGTCTCTAAAAACTATTTAATCCATTCTATTCTTTCCAAATTAAAGGTTGGTGAGCACCTGGTTGTGCGAGCTGTCAAGACTGGCAGTTTTAACTGGTTTTTAACTGGTTTTAATCCTTTTTGGTTTTAACCGTTTTAACCGTTTTTTTATTTTTTATTTTTTTATACTACTGTGAGCTTTTAATTCCATTTTTTACTTTTTAAATAACTTTTTGGAGCTCAACTGCTGTGTGTTCTTACCTGCTGTCTACATCCGCCTGCTTCATGCCTCTCACCTGCAGCCCTGGGTGTGTTGGCTGTGTGAGGCTGAGCCAGAAAGTTGTAGAGCTGGAGAAGAGAATCTCCACCCTCCACCAAATCCAGGACCATGAGCGCGACGTGGACACCATTTTCTTTCGGACCTTAGCCACCACTGATGGGGCTCAGCTGGCGGATGCCGTCTCATGCCAGCCCGGCGTAATTGCTGGGGCAAATTCCATCTCTGGTTCTCCAAGCAGGCTCGGAGTGCCGGGGACCTGCACAGCATTCACAGCAGAGGAGGAGTGCTGGATCCAGCTGGGGGCAAAGCTGAAAGCCCCCCTTAGCTCCACTCCCTTGCTCCAGGGTGCATTGTTCAAGGTTGGGTCAGGCCAAGGTGGGGGTATGCGGGGCGTCGGCCGCCGATCTCCTCCACCTAGCCTGTCTTCCAACCGTTTCGGCGCCTTGGAGTTGGATTTTCCTCCTCTGCCAGCCCCTGGCCGTGACTTTGCAGGACCCTCCCAGCTGATGCGGGACCAGCTTAACGGCAGCGGCCCTCCATGTCGCACAACCCCCCAGACTGAAGCTGGGACCCACCAAGGAGCGCTGACTTCTCGTCGCTGCAGTCCTGGGGAGCTCAGCCCATCACTCAGCAGGTCCTGGAAGGGTCCCCTGCACAGCTTCAACCAACTGACACACCATCACTACCACCACCACCACTCTCATTGTTGGGGACTCCATCATCCGTAATGTCAGGATGAGAGGAGCCCTGACCTTCTGTTACCCCGGAGCTACAGTGTTGGACATTGCAGGACACATCCCAGACCTCATCCAGAAACACACAACAGTGAGTAGAATCATCATCCACACCGGTACCAATGACATCCGTAAGCAGCAGTCAGAGCTCCTCAAGCGTGATTTTATTCACCTTTTTAATCTTTTAAGAACCATGCACCTGTCTGTTTTTATCTCTGGCCCAACTCCCACCATGGGCAAAGGAATCAGCCATTTTAGTAGACTTTTATGGTAAATGGTAAATGGCCTGTATTTGATATAGCGCCTTTTAGAGTCCTGGAACCCCCCAAGGCGCTTTACAACACAATCAGTCATTCACCCATTCACACACACATTCACACACTGGTGGGGATGAGCTACAATGTAGCCACAGCTGCCCTGGGGCGCACTGACAGAGGCGAGGCTGCCGAGCACTGGCGCCACCGGTCCCTCCGACCACCACCAGCAGGCAATGTGGGTTAAGTGTCTTGCCCAAGGACACAACGACAACGACAGACTGAGCGGGTCTCGAACCTGCGACCTTCCGATTGCGAGGTGAGCACTTAACTCCTGTGCCACCGTCGCCGGTTATCATTAAACACCTGGCTTTCCTCTGCCACCGTGACCCGTAATGTTGGTTTTATGGAGAATTTTAACATTATCTGGGGCAGGAGACACTGGTTTGGAGCGAATGGGCTTCACCTAAATAGACAGGGGACCCGTACTCTAACCATGAGCCTGGCTTGTCCATGGCCCCCCCATCTACTCCACCAGCCTCATCTGCTCCCACTTCCTGATGTGTGGCTGGTCCCTGCTCCTACCAACCCAGCACTGATTTTAACAGTAAATCACATATTGGACTTGGACCTTGCCATACCTCATTCATACCTGTTATTATCAGCAGAGAGCGGACAATCATAAACCAAACAAAAACAACCCCAATAATCTAAAACAGCTACCAAAAGTCCCACCTTCAGTTAATACAGTCACTCCTTCACCAATTGCTATTAATATGGCTATTTTAAATGTTCGTTCTCTGCTGAACAAAACATTTTTAATAAATGACCTGATTTTAGATCGTAATCTTCACTGTCTGCTTTTAACAGAAACATGGCTGAGTTCAGATGCACCTGTTGTTCTCACAGAGGCCTCTCCACCAGGTTTTAATTTTACTTTTCAACGAGGAGTAGCAAAAGGGGAGGCAGTACTGCTTTTATTAGTTCATCAATACTTTATGCCAAACCAGTTTTATTTGATCATTTTACCACTTTTGAACATACAGCAGCAGTTTTTAGCTCTCCTCAGATCTTATGTGTCACAGTTTATCAGCCTCCTAAGCAGAGTGCCATTTTTATTCAAGAATTTTCAGAGTTTTTATCAATCCTGCACAACTGCTTTGAAAGGATCATTTTAGCCGGTGATTTTAATCTACATATAGATAATCCTTCTGATCCTTTTTCAAAGGAGTTTTTAAATATTCTGTTATATGGATTTTAGTCAACATTTCAAACCCTGGACTTGGTCATCCCGTATGGCCTGTCCATCAGTGTGTCCTCTATTATTGACTTGGCTGTCTCTGATCACTACTGAGTATTTTTTTAGCATCTCCTGTTTTATCCAGCTGGAACCCTCTGTGAGAAATGTAAGGAAGCGTCATCTCACCCCTGAAGTGGCTACTGGTTTTCTTGAAGTTTTTAGAAAGATCACTCCCACTCCGGTAACTGCCTCTTGTGATTTTACTGTCAATAATTTTAACAGTAGACTGAAATCCGCTCTCGACTTGCTCGCTCCACTTAAAATCAAAAGTCTATATTCAAAACGTGCTTCACCGTGGAGAAATGAAAATCTAAAGAAACTAAAGAGAAATTATAGGGTTGCAGAGCGGAGATGGAGAAATAACAAAATAACTATAAGTCATCAAATATATACAGAGCTACTTAAATCATATAATAACGCCGTGAGAAATTCAAGAAATGCATACCTTTCCAAACTCATTCTAGACAATAAACACAATCCCAGAATACTTTTTTCCACCATAAACAACATTTTTAAACCGTACATTCAATTCACCTCAGAAAACACCCTCAAATACACTCTGTGAGGAGTTTGCAGCCCACTTCAGAGGGAAGGTAGACACCATCAGAAGGAATATTTTATCCTCCATAAGTAATAAGGTTTTGTATAAATCTGATTGTGTGTCTATACCAGAGGAAACACTGAACAGTTTTGTCCTGGTAGAAGCTGAGACTCTTGATAAAGTTTTCTCCTCGGTGAGAACCACCACATGTTCTGGACCCAATTCAGACTTCGTTTTTTAAACAATTCTATGGATCTTTTAGTGATGAGATTTTAACCCTGAAGAATTGCTCCCTTCAGACGAGGATCTTCCCTGATGCCTTTAAAATGGCGGTGGTGAGGCCCCTGTTGAAGAAGAGCAATTTAGATTTTAATGACTTAAACAATTATCGACCGATATCTAACTTGCCATTTTTAAGCAAAATTTTAGGTTTGGATACCTGTTCCTCTAGGGTTCATGGGATTACATGTGGTGTGCCCCAGGGTTCAATTTTAGGCCCAGTACTTTTTAATCTTTGTATGTTCCCTCTTGGCGGTGTCATCAGGAGACACGGGGTCAACTTTCACAGTTGTGCTGATGATACACAGTTGTACATCTCCATGTCTCCTGATGACTCTTGGTCAATGGATGCACTTTTTAACTGTATTTTAGACATTAACTCCTGGATGGCAGAGAACTTTCTCCAGCTCAACCAGGACAAAACTGAAGTTTTAGTCATTGGTCCTGAGGCCCAGAGAGAGAAGCTTTTACCGAAATAACAATCTCTGTCTTTTAATCCAACTGAACAAGTGAAGAACCTGGGTGTTTTTTTTTTTACTTTGAGCTGACTTTTATCCCACATATTAAAAATATCACAAAAATAGGTTTTTATCATCTAAAAAATATTGCCAGAGTCCGCCCCATTCTCTCTCGGGCCAATACAGAGATGCTGATGCATGCTTTTATTACCAGTAGAATAGACTACTGTAATGCCCTGCTTTCTGGTCTTCCCAAAAAGAGAATCTCAGGCTTACAACTTCTACAAAATTCGGCAGCACGTGTCCTGATGAAGACCAGGAGGCGGGAGCACATTATACCAGTTTTAGAATCATTGCATTGGCTCCCCGTATGTTTCAGGATCGGTTTTAAGGTTCTTCTAATGGTTTTTAAGTGTCTTAATGGTCTTGGGCCTTCTTATCTCTCAGAACTGTTTTTACCATATGAACCCTCACGGCCTCTGCGCTCCTCTGGCAGGCGTCTCCTGGTCATCCCTAAAGTCAGGACACACACTCACGACAAGGCGTCCTTCCAGTGTTATGGCCCTCGCCTCTGGAACGAGCTGCCAGAGGACCTCAGGGCCGCAGAGAACGTTCATATTTTAAAGTCCAGGCTCAAGACCCATCTTTTTGGCTTAGCTTTTATCTAAATATTTACTACAGTTTTATTTCTCGTTTTACATGATTAAATTTTAGCATTGTTTTCATTATTATTTTACTGTCTATATGATTTCATTTATTACTTATTTTCTAACTTTTGTCCCTCATATTAGCTCTTGTATTATATTTTTACTCATTTTAATTCAGTGTTTCCTCTATAGGGGCCCTCTGCCCCGGTCGTGGTGGTCGACTGTAGCTTCCTGGGCGCTCTATAGGTGGGGGTCTATGCTCCCCCTCCTCTGAGCACCCTGACTTAGTGTGGAAGACCTGATGCTGCCGGGGCAGACGGCTCCTCTGATGGTGTTTCCTTGCCTTACCTTACTTGGCTCATCTGGACTCAGCCAAATATAATTTTTACTTGTGTGTGTGTGTGTGTGTGTGTGTGTGTGTGTGTGTGTGTGTGTGTGTGTGCGTGCTCGCAAATGTCTGTAAATGTTTTTAACCTGTTATGGGAATCTGAGAGTCATTTTGTAAAGCACTTTGTTTGAAAAGCGCTTTATAAATAAAATCTGATTGATTGATTGATTGATTGATTGGTTGGTTTAGTAGCATCCTCAGGATGCCTGCAAACTGAAATAAATGATTGATGTATTTTCTCACTGAAATGAGACAGGAAATGAAACAGGTGTTGTCTAACCTAAGACAGGAAGTACAGATGATCAGAGAAGTTGTACAGAATTTGAGTGTTAGATTTCAACATTAGGAATCCTCTTCCCCTCCACTCACATCAGCTGATTTACATAAGATGGCTGAGTTTTTTTCACACTTTGAGCCCACGCCTGGGGAGAATTTTTGATAGTTCATCATATTTTAGGGAGATTGACTGTCACCTTGAACGGTTTCCAACCTCTTCTATTTCTGATAAGGTTTTCTTGATCAGGCTTTCCTCATCCACTGTGGTGAGTGATTTCATTGATCACCAACTTGCCTGAGGTCAGAAGTGACTACTCCCTCCTCTGCAAAGCTTTGAGGGGGAATTCTCAGGTACAGCAAATACAGCAAGTTTAAAACTTGCCATGTCAGTCAAACATCTTTCATCTGAAGATCCACTTGTCTACTACTTCTGTCTTTTCCATGCTTTCTTTGGTCATCGGAATGAACTGGGTATGGAAGAAAATGGTGACTCTAAAGAACTTTTTCTTGAGAATCTGCATCCTTCCATAGGTGTGCAAATGAGTGCAGTTTACATGGGAAAAACAACCAGGATACAACTAAGAAAATGGCAGTTAATCTTTTCAGAAGTAATACTCAGTACATCACTGACCCCTTAGAGTCCTTTACAAGACCGCCTTCCCACGTCGAGACCTCTCTTTTGGTCCAAAAAGACCCATCTGTGACCGAGGCTCAAAATGCTCTGTCACAAGCATCTCCAAAGCTATTTATATAGAATTATCACATCTTATTGATCATTTAATATATGTAGCCATTCCTTAACGCTACATCCTTCTCCGTTTGTCTGCAGCGTTAGCTAAAACATGTCAGCAAAAAAAAAGGACAAATATTCTACTAAACATCTTTGTATGTTCTTGCTTTGTTGCTTTTCTAACTGCATTGTTGGTTCTTTTTTAAAACAAAGAAAACATTTATTTTTACCTTGCTGACAGTTTCGTTCGCAGCTGCAAACTTCCTCAAAGCTGACGCTGAATGATAACTGAAGAAAGCGACCGTAAACAAGAGGGCAAACACACACAAAACGCCTTAAAGACCTGCAGATACCCGACATGGGAGATAAACAAAGGAAAACAACAAACAACAACAAAAACAAAAGATCAACCAAAAGACAAGATACCAGCTGGACATAAATGTGGAGTCATTTACGAAATCCCGTGCAAACTCTGCAATAAAACATACATAGGAGAAACCGGACGCCAACTCTACACACGAACAATAGAACATAGAAAGGGGTGTGAGAAAGAAACAAGTCGAAGACACACAAGAGCAGCAAAAGAAGCAGAAAGTACAATAAAGAAATCGGCCGTAACAGATCACTGCAAAAGAAAAAACCATATAATGGACTGGGACAACACAAGGATCATAAACTCCGAACAACAGAAATACAAAAGATGGATAAAGGAAGCTATAGAGATAAGGAGACGTTAATGTGGGACCATGAACAGAGACGATGGAGTTTACTTATTGGATTGCGCATGAGACTGCATCATCGGAGAGGGGAGAGCGGGCAGCAGAGGGCGACAACGTCCTCTGCTACCTGCAGATAAACGGAGTAGGAAGTGATGCCACCATTAGCGTCAGCTCTGAGGAAGTTCGCAGCCGCAAACGAAATTGCCAGCAAGGTAAAAAGTGTAATGTCCAGCAATAGTCAGTTTTAGGTACAGTCTGACCTTTCAACATCTATTCAACATCTGGTCAGAAAGGAGACACAACACTGCATGTGTTCCTTTTAAGTGAGCCTGCCTTCATACCAGCTGGGGCTCACAGACTCTGCAAGTCTGAAAGATAAACAATAACTTTCTTTCCCAAGGTCCCATCTCTCTGCCTCCAGAGAAGGAACAACTACAGCAAGAATCAGTTGCTAAAATCAAGAATGATTTCCTAAATCAATATGAACTTCTTCCATGACTCATAATCGAGATAATCATTAAATAAACATTTGTTTATTGCTACCTATAATAATTGTATTGTAATGAAATGCTTCATTAATCTGTGTTCAATAATTGTTATGTTATGTCTACCACTGCAGTGTGTTCAGCATTTTTATACGACGAGGTCCTCTCACCTGCATTCACACAATAACAAGTAAGGGTAAGTTAAACTCTAACACATAACTTGCCCTTTTAACCAGTCAGAACATCTGGTATCAAAGAAGGTGTGTTTCTGAGTTGTTTTGGTAACATCTCCCAAGCTGTCAGCCTTTGATTGGTTGTGCAAATCATAACATCAAAACCTTAAAACTGGATCATCCTGAGTGATTCGTGAGTTCTAGAGAAAGCTTCAGACTGGCCACCTGTCGCGACCTCTTTAACCATCAAAGATTTTGACACGTCGTCAAAACCTTTTTGCATCTACAAAGCTGAGACAGCAAAATAGTTCCTGCAGAACAAAGTTGGTATTATTATTAAACTCATTAAGAGTCCTCCAGACGCATGGTTCCATCCAGCTGTCGTGACCCGAGACATCTCTGGACTGAAGAGTCGGTACCACGGTATTCTACAACCCTCCGGTGCCAGTGGTCAGCTGACCCCTGTGGCTTTAGGATCCACCAAGAGGGTCTCTCTGAAACAGGTGAAGTAGACATGACAGATAACAACTTCATAGTTTAGCGCAAACCAAATTGTTTTTCATCCGGAGACGCCGCTCTCCAAGATTCGGATGTTCTGACCTACATCACATTGACACATAGCCTTCATCACATTTAGCTCCATCCAATCACAGAAAATGCTTAGTTCAATTATCATGTTAGAACTGTAATAAAATAATTTCTTACTTTTATAAACCTGACTTTTCTGAATCAAACCAAAGTGTGTATTATTACTTAATAACGCAAAAATCCTAGAATCTTCTGATTAAGCCCTATAATCTTCTGATATTTACAATAAAGATCAAGCAGGGTAATATTTTATATTTATATAGAATATCACATCTTCCTGGTCATAAGTACAAATAAATAATCCATTTGCCAACACTACAAAAGAAACCTTTTCTGTGTTTTAAATAAGAACCAACAATGCTAATATTCTACTATGCTGTGTTTAAAAAAGAATTAAAACAATGGAAGGATTACACAGAATGAATGTATAAAAGATATCTCTATAAATGCTAAGACATGCAAATGTGTCAAACTCGCTTTTTTTTTCTTTCTAAAGGCGGCCTCTTATTGACCTGTTTTAACTGTGATCTCCATGAAATTGTGGTTGACAGCCCTGCCCTACAGAGACCACAAATAAAAGTCTGTTTGTTCCCAGCTTTTACTTGAGGGGTGATGCTAATGCCTGCTGTCAGCCCCGACCCGACTGAGGTGGACGGACTCAAATGTGTAATCTTATCAAACACAATCCTTTTATGAAAATCAGGGTTAAATAGGTTCATTACTTCCACAGGAAAACATGCCACTGAACTCAGGTGAGTTCAGCTACTGAAGACCTCATAATTACACAAAATGGCTGGGCTTCACTGGTAAAATGGGTTCTGGAGAACAAAGGCTGTGCTTGTAGGACATGTTGGCAACTCCAGCCCATTTCTATTCAGCCTACTTTCCTCTTACTAGTCCATTAGTTAATGTCATGGAGCATGGTGAGTAATTAAAGGGCTTTGGAAGCACCTCGTACTAATTTTGTAAAAATCTACATATAGAATCCCTCTTCTGCGTACCACAAAAGCCCATTTTCAAATGTACATCAGATAAGGTTCATATAGAACTAGAAGAACTGGAAGAACTTTCACTTCTATTTTACAAGCAAGAGGAACAAACTTCAACATAAATCTTAGAAAAAACAATGAGTCTGGTTCCTTTTGAAAAGAAAACCTAAAGCCCTCATTTAAGATTAATTAAAGGATGTAACACACACACACACACACACACACACACACACACACACACACACACACACACACACACACACACACACACACACACACACACACACACACACACACACACACACACACACAGAACGTCAGCATTAATTACTCAGTCTGTATTTATGCTCCAAACAGAAACTACTGTTATCCTTACACCAGATCTTTACTTTGTGTTTCCGTTTGTGGGACAGTCAGAGTCTAAATAACCTTTTTGATGATCTCATACCAGTCTGCTAGTTCAGCACAATTAGTGGCTCTTCTTATAGGAAGTGTGTAACAGTGTGTGTAGGCTGTGTACAGAGCAATGAGCCTCATTAGAGCTCAACATGGGGGGCTAATTAAACACCTGTTTGCTAACACTTGCATGTTAAACATACAAGCACAGCTAATGTGCTGTGTGCAAACAGGCGTATGTGTAGAATGGGCCACAAAAGCACCAAAAACGAAGGGACTTTGTCATTAAAATGAGGTGATTGAGGCTGACGGACCATAGACTG
Source organism: Nothobranchius furzeri (assembly GCF_043380555.1). Lineage (NCBI taxonomy): Eukaryota > Metazoa > Chordata > Actinopteri > Cyprinodontiformes > Nothobranchiidae > Nothobranchius > Nothobranchius furzeri. Next base: position 31,565,715 of record NC_091747.1, on the reverse strand, counting down.
CTAGGCAGAAAATGTCCTGCGTGAATCGTGGAACTGAAGCCATAAAAGTGCTACTTAAACATGCAAGAGTGCAGTTTGTGTTGAAAACGATTGAAGTTTTTGTCCTGTCAGCCAAACATCACTTAGACAATTCCATCTGTCAGGTGTTAAAACAGCAATGGTGGCTTTTGCATTTGGAGAACTGTAAGGAGGCACATTAAAAGGAGACTGAATGAGAAAAAGGAGAACAACTGACAACACTGAGGATTTTCTTTAGGTTATAACTAGAATCGTTGACAACTGAAGTCTGTCATGTAGCCATCAGTCTGCCACTGCTCAACAGAAAAGGCAGTGACTACTGTCAGGCTTCGTTTGAGCTGCTGAGTGTGGGACTGTTACAGCACAGATTTCTGCACGCTGACACATTCTTGACTTTTCATTGTTTTGAAGATCCAATAATGTCTGGTCCTGTAACTGTTCCACACAACTTAGATGTGCAGTTCTTATCTCAGATGGATCAGCACTATTGATCCTTTTTATGATAGAAGCCTAAGATTTAATCAAATCCTTTACAAACATCTTGGTTTGAGAAGAGGCTTTACAAGTTTTTCTGCTTATAAAGCAGATCAATGATTTGACTCAGAGTAGATGAGGTCTCCTTGGCACAAACATTCTAATTGAGAGAATGTTTTAACTCTGCTTTCCCAGCTGACAACACTTAATGGAAAGTCATTTTTTCTGATAATAAAAAAAAAACACACTGAACATTTGGGAACTGCAGGAGCTTGTAGATCTAATCTGATGATTGAAAGACTGCAGTCACTAAAGTTAACCTGTAAAATATATTTTAAGTCTTAGAAAAGTTAAGACTGAATTACAAGAGTTGTACAGTGTCTTGAGAAGAGAACATGAAAGCTAAATTCAAACAGCCAAGCACTGAGAGAAGAAGGTGACACGAAGAAGCAGCTTTTATGTTTTCTGTGCCATGTTTCCAAACTCCTAGTGAAAATTTACTGATACAGCTCCCTCGTCTCTGCTGTGTGTGTACAAATCGGTGAAAAATTAAAATGTAATGTACCAAGTGGCCAAATTTTCTACGACGTATTGACCAGGAAATAACTTCATTTGCAGACATAAACATCAAGGCCTCATGCAGACTCCTGCATTTTCACTCTGAGGAAAAGTCATCTTGAATTATAAATAACTTTACAGCTTTTAAGTTTAAAATAACATGTGTTAAATGAACATGATGTTTAAATCAAATGCTGAATAATCTGTGCTTTAACCAATGATGACTTTAAAATGAATATTGTTTCTGCAGTGATCCAGTTCAGATCTCATCTACACCAGGGGTCTCGTTTATAAAACAGTGCACAGAATCCTTACTAAAACCGTGCTTAAGCTCATCAAAAAAACATATGTACTTACACCAAGTAGGTTTGTATCTATAAAACATGGAGTACGCACAGCTGCACGCAATCTCCGCTTTATAAATCACATTTTACCTAGAAATGTTCTCAGGTGTTTCTGGATCACATCCCGCCCTCAACACGCCCACTTTCTGCCAAAATAGTCAATGCAAAGTGTCTTGTAGATCTCATGCATATACATAAGCCGGCTCATTGCAGCGCTACACCATTAATGATGGTGACCGCAGATCAAGGAAGATCAATTTCAATGAAGCAGAAATTGAGGTACTTGTGGGTGAGGTGGAGAAATGAAAGGAAGTGCTTTTGCAAAACAAATAAGAGAAAATCCACGGAGTGGCACAGTGTTGCTGACTCAAGACTCAAGACAACTTTATTAGTCCCTGAGGGGCAATCCGAGACAGCATTGTGAAGCAGCCGGCACTAAAATCTCTAAATTCTAAAAACCCAACCAATTTACACATTCGTAAAAACCCATAAAACCTATATATGCATTCATGTCATAACCTCACATGTGAATGACCAACAATGAGTAAACCTTTGGCTCACAAACTGAAGCCGTCAATGCTGTGTTCTTCAGAGAGATCTGTGGTGGATATAAAAAAAAAGACAAAAAAAGATGTTTTGCCATTGCCACAGTAGGTGTCACCTCTGATCCCCACCGCTCGCCGTTAGGATCTCAGCAGTACTCGGACCGGCAAGCATGTGTGGCATCATGCCAGATCAAATATGTTGGTCATTAAAATATAAAACAATGTCGTTCTCCCCCCCCCAGTGACTCTGGACGAAGCGTTCAACGAGGCATCCTGGGCAGCTTGTTCTGTGTGAACACAAAGCGGTACAAGCGATAATGTTGCTGGAATTCATAATTTTATCTTCTCAGCAGCAGCACTGCAGGTGCTCTCCATATCAAAAATGTGCGTAAGCCAGGTCCTTAGTCAGCTTAAAGTTGCGCACATTTTTCCGCTACGTTTTCTTTTATAAATCCCAAAGTTTGAGTGAAAACTTGCTTACGCAGTTTTCCGACCCCGTTTTGTGCATAAACAAGCTTTAGAAATGAGGCCCCAGATCAGTATGTGTTTGATTTAACAAGTTAAGATAGATAGATAGATAGATAGATAGATAGATAGATAGATAGATAGATAGATAGATAGATAGATAAACTTTATTGTCCACCTCGAACTGAGGCAGAAATTCGCCTTTGACATGACTCACCTTACAATACAATCCATATCGCATTCACACAAATATATAAAAGACAATTAAAAGGTATTAAAATGTTATCATCGTATAAAAAAGATAAAACTTTAAGAATTCAAAATTGTAATTGCGGTGGGAACAAATGATATCTTATAGACACCTTTCTTGGCCAATGGAACCCTGAACCTCCTTCCTGATAGAAGTAACTGAAAATGTGGGTTCATGGATGGGTTGGGTCTGCACTGATCAGAGTAGCCTTCCTGTGCACAGCTCACTCATGAAGAACAGAAAGAGAGATCTGAGGTGAACCTGTAATTTTGCTGCCTAATTTAACAATGCAAGAGAGTTGTTTTGTTTTTAACTGTAAGAAAGTTATACCAAGCTGTAATATTGAAAGTTAGAATGGATTCAATCAGTGATTTGTATACAATTGTTAGGATGTCCTTGTTCACATTGAGTGCTCTTAGCTTCCTTAGCAGGTGGAGTCTTTGCAGCGCTTTCTTGTAGACACCGTTGCTGTGATTTGTAAAGGACAGGTGGTCATCAATTTCTGTTCCCAGGTACCTGAATGAGTGAACCTGCACCACAGGCTGACCCTGTATGCTGAGGGGTTTGAACAGGGATGTGTCTGCCTCACTGGCTGCCCCACAGCACATTTCTTTAGTTTTTGAGATATTCAGCCCCAGGTGAAAGTCTCCATATGTCTGGACCAGATTGCTGACCGCCTGCTGATATTTAGACAGGTCCTTCGATGTCTTTACTGATGCCACCAGTGCCATGTCGTCTGTGAACTTATACAGGGCCATTCTCTCACTATGACACCGGATGTTGTTTGTGTAGACTGAGAAAAGTACTGGAGACAAAACACAGCCTTGTGGCAGTCCAATGCTAATGACACTTTTCGTGGATTCAAATCCTCTTAAAAATACTTGTTGTGGCCTGGAAAGAGGGCGAACGCCGTTGAAGAGGGTAAAAAATACGTTCAGCTGTTCTGCCAACAAGATGGAGTCATGGCAGTTGACTTGTGGGATCTCAGGGTCTCTTCCCATCATGATGTTCAGGCCCTGCCATGCCTTTCGAGCATTTCCAGATGCGAGTTGGTGCTCCACATTCTGTGTTTCTGTGTAATCAATATCTACACTCATACACGTTACAATAAAATACTTACGTGAATTGAATATTAACATTAATAAGTAGTTGAAAACATTCTCATTCACAAAGTGTTAACCACCTTTGTATCTGAAGGAAGGTGTGGCTTCTGAAGGAATGTTTTGGTAAAGCCCTCAAACATGTCAAATTCTGATTTGCCAAATCTGCCAAGTTTATCAACAACGTTTAATAAAACGGAAATTGCTTCCCAATTAATTCAGTTTCTAGCTGACCCAAATTGGGGAAGAAGCCTTTTCGAAACCATCTCCTGTGACCTTAAGTCAAAAGCCTCTGCAACGCTGCGAGTGATTACAGACACAACAGCACTTTTCAGAGCTACTTCACTTCTCAGCAATCTAACCTGCAGACCCCGGGTTGCATCCCATGGCCGGTGAAGCTGAACTCAAGGGAAGCTACTAATCTTTGAGTCTAATGGTATCGACGTCCAGTGAATCACTACTCAGACCACCCTTCCTCCGGACCACCAGGAGCGACACATAGGGTATCATAGCCTGCACGCTGGCTTTGGATTGGTTTTGTTTATTAATGAATCTGTAATTAAACAAACATACAGCCAAATTACTTTTCCAACCCAGAATCTACAAATTTTCTCAGATTCAAAGAACGGTTTTGCTAAAACATCTAGTTCCATTACAACATTTCACCCATCACATTAAATCACTTCATACCCTCCCATTACATACTATTACTCAAACCTTGTCGTGTATAATGATTACTTTAGTAAAAATAAATAAATTCATTTTTATAACTATATACTTGACTCGGTCTGAATTAATACAAAGTGTGTTTATGGTCCCTGAATAAGTAAATAACCTTAGAATCTTCTGAGTAAACAGTCAAAGATTAATCAGATCAATTTTTCATATTTATATGGTCATTTTTAATAAATATGTAGTTCATCATCACGCTACAAAAAAAAAAAGTGAAAACGTGACTTCAATAAATTTTTGGATTCTGTTTATAATAAACCTCTTAGATGAAGTCACGATGAAATCATAAAGCTCCAAATCATACCAATCAAATGTGGTCATGCCATAACATTTACTTCTGTGGTCATGGACGTAGTTTTGACTTTAGAAGTGGGAGGGACACAATCGGCATGAGGACCGGGCGGGGCGGGGGGTGGGGTGTCTTTACAGTAATTATACAAAAAATATGTATGAAGCTACAGCCTAGGGGCTCTTTTATGCAATGTCAGGAATGTTGAACTGTCAAGTTTTCTGGGGTAGGAATGCCCAAACACACGTTAGCAAGTATCAGCAGAGCCAATAGATGAGCTTTCTAATGGGAAGCAAGCTTCAACACAAGAGGTTGTTTTCTACTTTGCCCTAGTGCTCAACCTATGTCAATTTAATAAAGTGCAATATTGTTTTTGGATGGTAAAAAGTGCAAGGGACAAAAATTTACTTTGGAAAATGTGGAGGGGACATATCCCCCCGTCCTTCTCAAAACTACACCCATATCTGTTGTCATGACAGAATCAACATGACCGAGTGATGAAAAGAAGCTTGTTTACCTTTGAACCTGATCTTTTAACACATCAGTGCTTCTGAAGCCAGTTGAAACAACCACTATGTAGCGGTAAGGATTGGCTACATATATATTGCACATATACTATATAAATATGAAATATCAATCTGACTGGTCTTTGAATGTTTAATCAGAAGACTTTCGTTTCTTTTACTTATTCAGGGAACACACACACACACACACACACACACACACACACACACACACACACACACACACACACACACACACACTTTATATTAATCAAGACAGAGTCAAAAATGTAGTTTATAAAATTTACTTTAAATCTATTTTTCTAAACTATGTGACTGTATATGACAAAGTATGAATGAAATGATGGTTGGGCAGATAACAGATGATGAATGGAATGATGAAATGGAAGCTAGACATTTTAGCAAAACCTTGTGAGTATCTGAGATTGAGCTTGTGAAGTCTGGGTTGTCAAATCAGTTTGGCTGTATGGTTCAATAAGCTAGAGATTTGTTTATAAAACCATCTGACACTATTTGTGCCAGTCTATGCAGCCTTGTGTGAAGTTCTCCAAGCGATCCAGGGGTTCAGGAGGTCGAGATGGACACTGCCGATGGTGTGGACCCCTGGTACCGTAGCCCGTAGCCAGCTCAGAGTACAGCTCATTTATTCTGGGTTATCTTCAGGTGATGGCAGGAAGTTGGAGTGTCTATTTTGCATCTAAGGCTGTTCGGTGGCTCTTAAAAGAGCCGATGTGTCTGATATCACTCACAGGTTTTGCAGAGAGGCTTTAGCCATGAGGTCAAAAGATAGGATGGTCTCAAAATGCATGTTCACCCGATTGGCCTTGTCAAGTGAACAGCAAAGACTGACTTGATCAGGCAGTGATTCCTGTTTTATAAACTTCATTGTTTATAAACTTAGACAAGTCAGAATTTGACACGTTTATGGGCGCGTTAACAAAAACCTCAGAAAGTCACTTCTTCACTCAGATAATCTGAGGTTAACTCTTAGTGTGAAGTGCAAATGTTATAACAGTCATGTAAAGTGAATGTTAAACATTAATAATAATATTATAATGTGTATGTGTAAACCATCAACATATATACTGGGCAGTTCGTGTCCATAGGCTCCAATTGGAAGTTTTTGTGCCAAGATGGGGGGTGGCCACCACCGCCATTTTGACTGTGCCACAGGTTCTATCAAGCCCAGACAATTCCAAAACAGGGAAAAGAGGTGGAGCTGAGGGTGGGGCTGTAAGGCTGGGATCAAATGATGACAACAGTCGAACTGAAGCGATGTAGCTTCAAGCTAACCCAAAGCTAACGCGGAGGTGGGAGCTGTAGCTACCTAGCTACAACCGGAGTTAGCTGTGCACAACACCAGAGCTTCTGAGTCAGAGATACGCCGGGCTGACCGCTGGGTAAAACCGAGTGGAACACAGAGGTCTCCTGAGAGCTCGAAAGCCGGCAGCCGCGCAGCAGACAGGCGCCACCATCAGAGATGCGCCGAGCTGCCGCTGGGAAGAACCGGGTGGAAAACATCGGTTTCCATCCGAGAGCTCCACAAGCTGGCAGCTGGGCAGCAGACAAGCACCGCTGAGGTCAGAGATGGGCCGAGCTGCAGCTGAGGGGAGAGGGACCATACAGATAGTCGGAACCCAGCTCCACCAACATGTTAAATTTCAACCCATATTCAAAAATGCAGCGTTATGTTAAATACACTGGATTTTACCCAATTACATTTAAATTCCATGGTTAAACAGCAGTGTTGGGAGTAACGGCGTTTAAGTATAACGGCGTTACAAAAGGCGTTATTTTATAGGTAACGGGATAAACTAATTAATTACTCTTCCCGCCGTTGCAACGATGTTACCGTTACTAGGGATGTAATGTTGTGCGTTACTATGTGGTTGAACCATAGACATACATATTGAACATTGAGCAACGGTATGAGGCTTTCTGACAGCTACACCTCAGCTGCAGGGATAGAAAAAGGCGTCGTTTATGAGACGCACTTGCTCCGGGTGGGTGGAGACTATTCTCGCCGTCTCACTGCATGCTGCCGGCACAACAGAGAGAGCGACAATGCAGAAGAGCCAAGATTATTCTAAAGTCGCGTTTTCGAACTGGAAGTACCGAAACTACTTCTCACTGACTGAAGTTAGAATGTTTATGTTACATGCAAACTATGCCCAGGAAAAAAAGACCTTGTCAACGTCTGCCTCAAGCAACTCGAACCTAATGAAGCACCTCACATCCGCACATGCTAAAACAGCACTAGCTGCTGCAGCTCCCGTCAGCTTGAGCGAAGGAGATGAAGCCACGCCGTTAAAACAAGCAAAGCTTGATTTTTCGGGTAAGCAACAGCAGGAGGTTACTAGGGCGGAGCTGAACACAATGATTGCAAGGTACGTTGTTGAAGACAAGCTACCCCTGTCCACTGTGGAGTCCGAGTCATTTAAAGCCATCATAGGGAAAATCCCGGTACGAGGAGGAGGAAGCGGAACAGCCCCATGCCGAAAGACTTTTGCTAAATTCATAGACAGCAAATACAAAAAAAAATCAATGCTGAGCTCAAAAAGTCATTTGAAAAAATAGAGTTCATTTCAGCTACGGCAGACATTTGGACTTCCCACAATAAAAGTTACATCGGTGTGACCGCACACTGGATCAACGCAAATAACCTGGAAAGAGGAAAAGCAGCTCTTGCCTGCAGACGCTTTAGGGGGCGTCATACTCATGACACCATTGCAGTTGAGCTTGACAATATACACTCAGCATATGGAATAACGCACAAAATCACAGCAACAGTGACAGACAAGGGCTCTAATTTTGTTAAAGCATTTAAGATGTACCAGCCGCTTGAGGAGAGCGATTCTGAGGAAGAGGAAGAGGAGGTTATGTTTACAGACATACATTCAATTCAATTCAATTCAAAAATACTTTATTAATCCCAGAGGGAAATTGATTGCTGTAGTAGCTCAGAATAATAATAATAATCAAGTCATCAAAGAGTTATTGTATATTACAATGGCTGTTGGCAGAAAGGATCTCCAGTAGCGGTCAGTGTTGCAGCCAAACTGAAGAAGCCTCTGACTGAAGACACTCTTCTGTTGTCGGACAGTCTTGTGAAGAGAATGCTCAGGGTTGTCCATAATTTTCTTGATTCTCTGGAGAATCCTTCTTTGCATTATCTCCTCCAGTGGTTCCACAGTCGTCCCCAGAACAGAACCAGCCTTTTTTATTAGGCTGTTGAGCCTTTTCAGGTCCCTGCTTCTGATGCTGCTGCCCCAACAGACGATGGCTGAAGAGATTACACTCTCAACAACAGACTTGTAGAAGATCTGCAGCATCTTGCTACAGACATTGAAGGACCTAAGCGTCCTCAAGAAGTGCAGTCTGCTGTGTCCCTTCTTGTAAACGGCTTCACTGTTCTTTCTCCAGTCCAGTCTGTTGTCCAGGTGAACTCCAAGGTATTTGTATTCCTCAACCACCTCCACTTCTTCTCCCATGATGGAAACAGTGTTTGACTCCCCCCTGTTTCTTCTGAAGTCTAAAATCATCTCCTTTGTTTTGTTCACGTTCAAGGTCAGATGATTGTTTCCACACCATGCCACAAAGCGCTCCACCAGCTCTCTGTACTCAGCTTCCTGTCCATCTCTGATACACCTGACAACTGCAGAGTCACCTGAGTATTTCTGTAGATGACAGGTCTCTGATTTGTACTGGAAGTCTGAGGTGTGCAGGGTGAAAAGGAATGGTGAGAGTACAGTCCCCTGTGGTGCTCCAATGTTACTGATCACCTGGTTTGATGTGCAGTTCTTCAGCCTCACAAACTGTTGTCTGTTTGTCAGGTAGTCTTTAATCCAGGCGATAGTTGAGGCCCCCACCTGTGTCTTCTGGAGTTTCTGGCAAAGTACATCAGGCTGGATTGTGTTAAATACACTGGAGAAATCAAAGAACATGATGCTCTCTATGACGCTGATTATGATACTGATGGTGATGTTGTGGTCACTTTGCCCCCCCATAAGAGATGTGCATCCCACACACTAAACCTGATTTCATGCACAGATGTTGACAAATGGCTGCTGTCAAAACCTGAAACAAAGTCTGTTTACAGAAGTGCAACTGCCAAATGCACTGCCCTGTGGAACAAGGCTAGTCGATCAACCTTGGCTGATGAAACGGTTGATGAGTTGGTGTCCAAAAAGCTGCTTGTACCTTGTACAACCCAATGGAATTCCTTTTATGATGCCTTGGTCCGTATCTGTGAATTATGCATGGTTGAGCTTAAAACCATCTCTTCAAAATTAGGACTGACAGCAATAACAGAGAGGGAACACCAGTTTCTAAAGAAGTACTGTACTGCAATGAAGCCCCTAACAGTTGCCTTGGATATACTTCAGGGAGAAGACAACTGTTTTTAAGGTACACTCCTGCCAACAATAGAGACGCTGATGCTGAAGACAGAATTCCTTAAAAGTGATCTTGTCATGATTCGCCCCGGCCTCCCTGACTGTGTCGCTCCTTCCGTATTTAGCCTTATTGTTCTCACCTGCCCCTCGTTAACCTGCCCATGTGTTCCCTGATTGTTCTGTGTATTTATACCTCCCTCTTTGTTCCTGTCGTTGTCGGATCATAGTGTTGTCTTCGTTGTGTTCGTGCTTGTGCTGCTACCATTAAATCCGTTTTTTATTTTTTCATCGGTGCCTGCTCTTCTGCCTCCTGAACCCTCCACCACACATGGTCTGCCATCTCCACCCTCACCGCATGACAGAATGATCCGACCAAACCTGGACCTGTGGTGAGCTAACACCTGTTTCTGGAGGATTATGTTTTCTTTTTTTTCTCCCTTTCAGCAGAGGGAGATTTCGGCCTGGAGTTTTTTGGTTTTTTCGGCACATCCTACCTGTTCTCGGGGTGGTCGAGCCCTCTGGGAGATCCTGGCACATCCTATTTGTCTTCGGGGTGGTCAGGGTCATTCTCCTCCTGCTGTTTTCGCCCCGTCCTGTTTTTCATGGAAGCTGCTGTTTTCTGGAGTTTTTTATGGAGGTAAAACTCCCTGCGCACGCCAGCGTTCTCCGGAGTGGCAGGGCTGGTCTTCCACTCCATGTCTGCTTCCCTTCACCTGAGCCTGCATGTGGATGCGGTCGAGTCATGGTGTGCACCTGCTCAGGACTGTTTGCAGAGTACCTGCTACCGCTCCTGGTTTCCTCGTGTCGCTCCTGCTGTTCTTCCGCTTCCTGGTTCATGCCTGCAGGGTCTGTGCCTGTGGGTCCTTCATGCTGCGGTCTCTACTGGGTCCCGCGCCTGCTGCTGCAGTTCCTGCTGGGTTCCACACCTGCTGCTGCGGTTCCTTCGGGGTCCCATCCCGGCTGCTGCGGTTTATGTTCCTGGTCAAGTCAAGTGTTCCTGTCCAGTCAAGTCAAGTGTTCCTGTCCAGTCAAGTCAAGTGTTCGTGTTCCAGTCAAGTCAAGTGTTCGTGTTCCTGTCAAGTCAAGTGTTCGTGTTCCTGGTCACAGGTCAAGTCAAATGTTCGTGTTCCTGGTCTCAGGTCAAGTCAAGTGTCTCAAGTCAAGACAAGTGTTCGTGTTCCAGGTCAAGTGTTCCTGTCAAGTCTTCGAGTCCCTGCTCCAGGTCAAGTGTTCCTGTCAATTCTTCGAGTCCCTGCTCCAGGTCAAGTGTTCCTGTCAAGTCTTCAAGTCCCTGTTCCTGTGTCCAGGTCAAGTGTTCGTGCATCAAGTAGTCCTGTGTTCGAGTCAGGAGTTCGAGTTCGTGTGTCCAAGTCCGAGCTTCCTGGTCCAAGCTCAAGAGACCCTCGTCAGTCAGAGTTGTGCCGCCTAACCGAGAGGCCCCTGCTCTGCAACCCCGGTCTGAGCTCAAGGAGACTTTGTAAGTCGGAGTTGTGCCGCCTAACCGAGAGGCCCCTGCTCTGCAGCCCCGGACAGAGTTGCGTGTTTCCAGTTTTCGAGTGTCCCGTCGAGTTCCGGTGTCCCGTGCCTGCTGCTGTCGAGGTCCAGCTTAATGCTGTCGAGTTCTGGTGTCCCGTGCCCGCTGCTGTTGAATTCCAGAGACCAAGTTCCCATGTCCAGTCTTCCAGTTTCCCGAGTCATGTGTTCCCGAGTCATGATTTCCCGAGTCATGTGTTCCCGAGTTCCAGTGTTTTCAGGGTCTCCTGTGTTGTGTGGCTTTGTGGGCGTCTGGTATCCGCCCCTTAAGGGGGGGGGGGGGGGGGGGGTACTGTCATGATTCGCTCCGGCCTCCCCGACTGTGTCGCTCCTTCCGTATTTAGCCTTATTGTTCTCACCTGTCCCTCGTTAACCTGCCCATGTGTTCCCTGATTGTTCTGTGTATTTATACTTCCCTCTTTGTTCCTGTCGTTGTCGGATCATTGCGTTGTCTTCGTTGTGTTCGTGCTTGTGCTGCTACCATTAAATCTGTTTTTATTTTTTCATCCGTGCCTGCTCATCTGCCTCCTGAACCCTCCACCACACATGGTCTGTCATCTCCACCCTCACCGCATGACAGATCTGCAAATACCGAGGGACTTTCCTGATGCCATTGTCACAGTAAGAACTTGCATTTAATGTTTTATTATTCAATAATCATAATAATAAATATTACTTTCATTACAAACAATAACTCAGATTTATGTAGATGAATTTATTTAATATGATTACTCTTGTGTATCTTGTCAGGCGATCAAAACCAGATTTGCTGATGTTCTGGGAAACGAAGAGGCTGTAATTGCTGCCGTAACACTTCCAAAGTTCAAACTTCGCTGGCTGCGGTCACAAGAGTTAAAGGACAAGGCTAAGGCAGCTGCTAGATTCCTAACGCGTACTGACAGGCGCCAGTATATAACACCAGTTCTCAAATCCCTTCATTGGTTGCCCATCACTTTCAGGGTCCAATATAAAATGCTACTTTTTGTTTTCAAATCCCTCCATGGTCTTGCCCCTGTGTACTTATCTGATCTTCTTTCAATTTATACTCCTGGTCGCAAACTCAGGTCCTCCAGCCTGTTGCTCCTCGAGGTCCCGAAAGCGTGTTACAAATCATGCGGACAAAGAGCTTTCTCTGTCGCGGGTCCTAAACTGTGGAGCGAACTTCCAGCCACAATTCGACTGGCATCCACCTTGGCAGATTTTAAGTCTAGACTAAAGACACACTATTTTACCCGTGCATTTAATAGTTGGCTGTTAGTTTGGTTTTTACTACTCCTATTTTATCATCCATTGTAAGGTTTTTATTGGTACTTTTTTATCGGCTTGTCTTTTTTATTGTTGGTTGTATCTCATAGTACTGTTTTATGTTTTCTATCTCTGTTGTTGTGCAACTGTTCAGCACTTTGGTCAGCCATATAGCTGTGCTCTTAAAGTGCTATACAAATAAAGGTGGTATGGTATGGTATGGTAAGGCAAGTCTGCTGGCAGAGTGCTGAAGAACAGCCCTTGAGGAACCACAGACAGGTACCAGCACATCCTCACATCACACAGATTCAGCCAGAGAGAGCGATTTCTTCTCCTTTGATGACGATGAGGAAGACACCTCCTCTTCAGCAGAAAACCAGGTGGCAGACTATATTAGATCTTCATCTCAAAACTTGAGCTCACTGTGTGGATTTTCTCTCATTAAGAAAATTTCACTATGTCTCAATGCTGCTACTCCATCTAGTGCCCCTGTTGAGAGACTGTTCAGCCTGGGCAAGCTTGTCTTCTCTCCTAAGAGGAACAGACTGTCTGACAAAAGATTTGAAAAGCTTCTCCTCCTACGTTACAACCGATGGTTTAGTTGTAAGATGAGAGGAGTATTTTAGTATATTATTGTATTGTTTATTTTTACCGGGAACAAAAATGTTCATTTACATACTTAAGTTAAGAGTTGGATAGCGTTGTTTACTGTGCAAAATTACAGATAGAGAGATTTGCGCTACCTAAGGGCCAGAGTTTTCTTTGTCTTTTTACAAATATTTTTCTTAGTTTTGTTCTTTAACGGAAAGTGTGTGAACATAATTTATTTTCCATTGACATTTTTTATATATATTTTTATGCACTTGGCCAGCTGCAATCTTGTTGAGTTCAAATAAATGCCAGCTGTTTGAATATGCTGAATAAAGCTTTTTTATTCGTGACAGCCGGACATCCCGAAGGTCCGCTTACCTGTTCACCGCTCAGACGTCAAAATCTTCTACCGCTGTAACCTGTTCCTGATCATGTGTTTAGTCCCGCTGTAACACTGGTTGCATCAGTCTCAGATGTCATGGAGCTCAGGTGTTATTAGAACTACCTGTGTGTGTTTACCACCCAGCTTCAGCTCTTCTGTGTTTGGGTCTGACCCACGTTAGTACATTTAAGTCCTCCATCAGATTTGTGCCTGTTCTAGTGTCATTTTAAAGGATTTTATTTATTTATTTACTGTTAGTAGTTCCTCCTGTTAAGTGCTTATTTATCTAAATTATTCAGGTTTATAAAAAACATTTAGACATACATTTTATTATGTTCCAGTCATTTATATTTCACTGTTGTAGTAATTTATTTTAAATTAAGTAAGTTTAAGAGGGGAACCCATTTTTCCTGCATTCTTTAATGAAAAAAGTAACTAAGTAGTTACTTTTCTTGGTAACTTTTTTGACAAAGTAATCAGTAACTGTAACTAATTACTTTTTAAAAGTAACGTTCCCAACACTGTTAAACAGTACATGTTAAATTCTAAGCTCAGCTAGTGCAAGAGCGGCAGTAACCTAAAATGCATGAATATAATTTTACTTACGGAAAAAAATGAAGTGGAGACTTCTTGGGCGCTCTATTAGTGCAATTAATGCCACAGCGAGTCATTTTGTCCAACAATTGCACAAAAAATATCAAAAAAGAATACACAAACGTTACAACTAATGGTCTAAGTTGAGAGACTGAAAATGGCGGAACAGTTTTCAGGCGAGGCCGAGGCTCAGGCCTTTTCCCGGAGCTAGGTCTGCGGTCATGTGGGTCTGATGCTCATTAATTAAACAGAATTTTAGGCTTTTAATACACTTAAACAGAAGAGTGGGAAAAAAATTCACCCCCCTCAGAGTTGTCATGAGTGTAAACTAGATCATTTAAACCTAAAACATGTTTTGGTACCAGGCTATAAACATGTTTATTTCTGCTGTGAAACTGGTATTTTTTAACAAGGGAGTCAATGAGGATTTGCTTGCTTCTGACACCAGCCCCCAGCGGCTGAGGGTGGAACTGCAATTTTTGTTACTTCCTGTTTTGCTTCTTTTCCAGACCTGAATTATGGGGTCTTGGTGTATAATGATTAACTTGTTAAATCAACAAACACTGATCTGGTGTAGTTTAAGATCTGAAATAAATCATTGCAGGAAAAATTTTCATTTTAACACATCATTTGTCACGAACTCCTCCAGCTGACTGCATTCCATTCATTCCTGCCACCAACGTGGCGACTGACGTCATCACGCCGGCACTACTTAAGGAAGTGCCGGCGTTTCATTCATTGCTCAGTCATCGTTTCTCACCAGACTTTGTATCGAGTCTCCAGGCTTACCAGCCCTCAAAACACTCAAACTACACCTACAGGAGATAACCACGCCGGCTATCTCCGTCTCTCCGCGTCTGGGCAACAGAACTCTCAGTCACGCTTCAGATCTGCCAACGAACCTGACAGGATGACTGAGCCCCAAGTTGACCCAGCGGAGTTCGCGCGTTTGCGTGCCGAAGTGGCTCAACAGCGCGCAATCTTGGATCAGCAGACGGCAGACATGAACCAGCTCCGTGCCATAGCTGATCGCCAAGCCACAAAGATTGAGTCACTCACCGAGCTAGTACTCCAGCTGACCACCGCTCTGCAACGTCAGACCGCAGCTGTTCCTGACAGGATGGAACCACGCCTCAGCCTTCCAGAGAAGTGGGACGGAACCAGGGGATCCCCGGAGGGCATGTTGGCGACCCTGGCCATGATTTTCGAGTGCCAGCCGGCACGCTACCCCACATCCTGCTCTCGTGTCGCTCTGCTGACCTCACTGCTGACAGGTCGAGCCGGTGAATGGGCGGCGGCTCTTTACAATCAAAAATCTCCTGCCTGCAATGACTATGAGACTTTTGTAAAGGAGATGAAAAAGACTTTTGTGCACCCCAGCAGCGAGGTCTCGGACGAGACGCGGCTGCTTCAGCTTCGCCAGGGCTCCCAGACGGCGGCTCAGTACACCTCTCGCTTCCGGACGACAGCAGCTCGGTTGAGGTGGGATGACGCCGCCCTAAAGGCAGTTTACCTGGAGGGACTGTCACCGAGAATCCGGGAGGGCATGATCGGGCACGAGGTCCCAACCTCCCTGGACCTGGCAGTGGATCTGGCTCTCCAACTGGACCGCTGCATCCTGAACCGGCCGAGCACCATGTCAGCCCCCGTACACACCAGGACGTCACCCCGCCGGCCGGCTCACCAACCGACGGAGGAGCCGATGCAGCTGGGACATCTTCCCCCTGAGGAACGGGCACGGCGCTACCAGGAGGGAAGATGCGCTTATTGTGGGGATTTGGGTCACCACCGTGGCACGTGCCCAAAACGACCGGGAAAAGGTCCCTCCGGGTCGGAGTAGGAGCTGTCCCGCCCGGAGTCTCCACTTTTCCGGCTCCACACCGAACCACTCTCCCGGTCTCCCTCCACCTGGACCAAGGCCCGACCAGACTGGAGGCACTTTTAGACACTGGGGCTGCGGAGTGTTTTATCGACCACGGACTGGTTACTCGGCTCAAGATACCCCTCACCGCCCTCGACCGACCCATTCCCGTGACGTCTGTGGATGGCCGGCCCATCATGCCGTACCCTCTCACCCACCGAACTCAGGGTCTCCACATGACTATTGACCAACACCGGGAGACCCTCCACTTCCTGGTCATCCAGGCTCCGGCTACGCCTCTCATCCTAGGTCATTCCTGGTTCTGCCGCCATGAGCCTCACATCTCCTGGTCCACCAGTAAAGTCCTGGCCTGGGGCACGGGTTGCCATAACCACCGGGACTCCCCTGCACCTCGGGCAGCAGCAGCTCCTCCCAAAGACGTAGACCTGACGCTCGTCCCTCCTCAATACCACGACCTCGCTCAGGTCTTCGCTAAAGAACCCACTACCAGGTTACCTCCTCACCGACCCTACGACCTGGAGATCAGGCTCCAGCCCGGCACCACCCCCCCTCGGGGTCGCCTGTTCTCCCTCTCTCCGGCGGAAACCCGGGCTATGGACAATTACATAACTGATGCCCTGCAGAAGGGATTCATCCGACCCTCAACATCCCCCGGGGCCGCGGGGTTTTTCTTTGTTAAAAAGAAGGAGGGGGATCTCCGGCCCTGCATAGACTATCGAGGGTTAAATAAAATAACGATCCGGGACCGCCACCCTCTCCCTCTCATGGGCACCGCTCTGGACGCCATCACACAAGCCGCAGTGTTCACTAAACTGGATCTGCGCAGCGCCTATAACCTCATCCGTATTAAGGAAGGTGAGGAGTGGAAGACCGCTTTTATCACACCCACTGGCCACTATGAATATTTGGTGATGCCTTTTGGACTCTGCAACAGCCCCGCCGTCTTCCAGCGGTTCATTACAGATGTGCTGAGAGACATGTTGGGTCGCTGGGTCTTTGTGTATCTAGATGACATCCTCATCTACTCCCGCACGGCCGAAGAGCACATCCGTCATGTTCGAGCTGTTCTGTCCCGCCTCCTGGATCATGGACTGTACTGCAAACTGGAGAAGTGTGCGTTTCACCAGGAGTCCACCTCCTTCCTGGGTTTTACCATCTCCTCCCAGGGCCTGAAGATGGACCCCCAGAAGGTTCAGGCCGTAGCTCAGTGGCCTCTACCCACGACCCTGAAGCAGCTGCAAAGCTTCCTGGGTTTCTCGAACTTTTACCGGAGGTTTATACGCAACTTCAGTTCCCTCGCAGCACCTCTGACCTCACTCACCAAAACCACCAATCAGCCTCGCCCTTTTCGCCTTACTCCAGAGGCTGTCAGTGCTTTCCATGAGCTGGTCGGACGTTTCACTAAGGAACCCATCCTCCTCCACCCGGACCAGACCCGGCCCTTCGTCGTGGAGGTGGACGCCTCGGATGTGGGAGCGGGGGCCGTTCTCTCGCAACGGGGTCCAGACTCTAAGCTCCACCCATGTGCCTACTTCTCCCGGAAGTTTTCCCCCACACAGCAGAACTACGGGGTCGGCGACAGAGAGCTGCTGGCAATAAAGTGGGCGCTGGAGGAATGGAGGCAGTGGCTCCTGGGGACCACCGATCCCTTTCTGATCTGGACCGACCACCAGAATCTCATTCATCTACAGACTGCCCGCCAGCTCAACCCTCGTCAGGCTCGGTGGGCCCTCTTTTTCGAGCCGTACCACTTCCATATCGCCTTCCGGCCCGGCTCCAAGAACCTCAAGGCGGACGCTCTCTCTCGGCGTTTCGCACCAGATGCCGGCCCCCCGGAGCCTCGGACCATTCTACCGGCTCAACGCTTCCTGGCCTCCCTCCAATGGCCGTTGGAGCAGTCCATACAGGCGGCACTTCCTGGCGATCCAGCGCCGCCGGAGACCCCACCGAACCGCCTCTACGTTCCCGCCTCCTGCCGGCAAGAGGCGCTCACGTGGGGGCACTGTTCACGGCTCGCGGGACATCAAGGGCAAGCCCGTACCCTCCAGTTCCTCCGTCGGGCTCTCTGGTGGCCGTCCATGAGGAGGGACGTCCGCGAGTTCACAGCTGCATGTGATGTGTGTGCTCGATCCAAGTCCTCCAACCGACCCGGCGCTGGAGAGTTGCAGCCTCTCCCTGTGCCCAAGCGGCCGAGGTCACACATCGGGCTGGACTTTGTCACGGGACTGCCGGCGGTCGACCACCTGGACACTATATTGACTATCACGGACCGTTTCTCCAAGGCCGTGCACTTAGTGGCCCTGGCCGGCCTCCCCACGGCCAAGAGAACGGCCGAACTGCTCCTGGAACAGGTGGTGCGGCTCCATGGTTTCCCTCAGGACGTGGTTTCCGACCGAGGACCCCAGTTCGTCTCACGCTTCTGGAAAGCGTTCTGTCGCCTGGTCGGTGCTTCCACCAGTCTGTCCTCTGGATACCATCCGCAGACAAACGGTCAAACAGAGAGAGCTAACCAGCAGCTTGGACGCTACCTGCGCTGCTTCGCTTCGTCCCAGCCGACCACCTGGCCCCGCTTTCTCCTGTGGGCGGAGCTGTCACACAACCTCCAGACCTCCTCAGCCACGAGTCTGTCTCCCTTCGAGACCTGTTACGGTTATCAGCCACCTCTGTTTGATCATCAGGTGCCCGAGGTGGAGGTCCCTGCTGCCCAGACGCTGGTCCGCCGCTGTCGGCTCGCCTGGATCCGGGCCCGTGCGGCCATCACCCGGGCCAACACGGAGTATGCCCGTCAGCATCGCCGCCGCCACCGGCCTGGCCCCGTCTTCCGGTGTGGCGACCAGGTGTGGCTCTCCTCCGCTAACCTGAGGATGCCGGCTGGCTCCCGGAAGCTCACTCCTCGCTTCCTGGGTCCGTTCCCCGTCCTTAAGGTCATCAATCCTGTCACCTGCCGTCTGCGCCTCCCGGCTACTCTCCGGATCCACCCGGTCTTTCACGTCTCCCAGCTTAAGCCAGTGATCTCCTCTCCTCTCCACCCTCCACCGGTCCGGGTGCCTCCGCCCCGCGGTGTTGAGGCGGATCGCACCTACACGGTCCGCAGGATTCTGGACGCTCGCCGCCGGGGACGAGGTTGGCAGTACCTCGTGGATTGGGAGGGGTACGGGCCTGAGGAACGCTCTTGGGAGCCCACGAGCTCGTTTGTCGACCCTACCCTGCTGACTGACTTCTGGGCCCGCCGTCCTGGGACTTCGGGAGCCGTCCCTCGAGGGGGGGGTCCTGTCACGAACTCCTCCAGCTGACTGCATTCCATTCATTCCTGCCACCAACGTGGCGACTGACGTCATCACGCCGGCACTACTTAAGGAAGTGCCGGCGTTTCATTCATTGCTCAGTCATCGTTTCTCACCAGACTTTGTATCGAGTCTCCAGGCTTACCAGCCCTCAAAACACTCAAACTACACCTACAGGAGATAACCACCCGGCTATCTCCGTCTCTCCGCGTCTGGGCAACAGAACTCTCAGTCACGCTTCAGATCTGCCAACGAACCTGACATCATTAATGAATGCATTTCACAATATTTAACAAAAGATGATTATATGACACTTGTGAAATTATCAAGTTTTAAAAAGTCATTTATGATTCAAGGAAGATGAACTTTATTCAGAGTGAAAGTGCAGAAAGTCTCGTCTTGAGTCTGCATGACATGCTCCAGCCACGATAAGGTAGCTAACCCTCCCACTGTCCTAATGGGTGTGACCCCGCGAGGAAAGTTGACCATTGAGCAAGGTTGATGGTTTATCCCTTGGGTCCATGTGGCAGGGGTGAGGAGTGAGCACCACCTCACCCCTGCCACATGGACTGCAAGGGATAAACAGTCAATCCTGCTCAATGGTCAACTTTCCTCGCGGGGTCACCCATAAAGGCAGTGGGAGGGTTAAGAATTATGCCGCCTTTATCTGGTGACAAGGCCTTGTGCAGTGCTTCTTGTTTGAAGGCAAGTTAAAAGTTAGTTTCTAAATACTTAACCTTTGGGTACGTCACAACTATGTCATGGTTTTAAGTACTAATCCGACCATGGATGCAGTTTTTTGGGGGCGGCGGGGGGGCACATGTCCCTCCCACTTCTTCCAAAGTAAATTTTTTTACCGTCTAAAACTATATTACATTATATTAAATAGACACTGGTTAAGCATAAAACAACTGCTTATGTAGAACCTGTTTCCCGTTAGAACCGTCCATAAGCTCAACTATTGGCTCTGCTGATACTTGCTAACATGTGATTGGCCGTTCCTGCCACCTGTGTAGTTGACATAAAGAGCCTCTAGGCTGTAGTTTTACACGTATTTTTGTATACTTACTGTGAAGATTCAGGACCACATTATGAAAGTGACCTGGGTTCATTTGGAATGAAAATCTGATCTGAGCTGTTCAGATTGTCATAATAATGTCATTTGAGTCACCTTTGCCTGCTGTGGGATTATATTCTACCCTAATATCTCTCTATTGAGATCTTTTACGATCTGATTTCTTTATGCAATTGTTCCAGAAACAAAATCAAACTTTATTTAATTTAATTTATGATGACTTATTATTTTCTGTTAGCACAATTACACAGTAAATTTATGGCACTAATGGTAAAAGGGCAGATAAGTTTTGTATACTTATTCAGCTGAGATTCTTCTCCCACTCATTTCTGCAAGTCGCTCCTTTCCATCAAAGAAGCCAAATGTATCCTGGTTTCATCTGGTTGACTGTAAGCTACTCACACACTGTGGTGCCAGAAGAGCTTGTTGAGTTATGCAAATAGCTACTGAGTGGCAAAGCTTTTTCAAGCTGCTAAAACAAACACTTGTGTGAAAAGGAAAGGAAAAGGAAAACAAAGTATTCAGTGTGGAAAAGCGGGTTGCTTTCCTGCAAAACTATGAAAAGAATCTTAACACAAGCTGAAGTTTGTCATCAGACAGAAACATGAAAAGTGTTAGAGATGTGTTTGTTGGACTGTTCCCTCAGTGCTTTTATTGTCCTACATCGTCTGAACTGTATTCTTTTGGATGTGTGATCCACCACTCTTCACCTTTAGTCATGAAACGTCCGCAGGTGCATCCAGTGGATCTCAGGGAAATTTTTTTAGGAGATGTTACAACTAACTCAATAAACTCCTCTGAAACAAGCTGCAGCAACATTTTCTACTAAACACTTTTTTTCAATTAAAGCTGATTTAGTGAATATTTCACACATACTGTATTCAGTCACATCTGTTTCAAGTATTTTTAGATTAATTTGATTTAGTTCAAAAACTCGTGTTTGAGTTAGGTCAAGTATCTGGCTGAACAGACGATTATGGTAGTTGAAGCCACAACTTTAATGTTTGTGTCAGTGAATTCAATTCAGTTTATTTATATAGCGCCAAATCACAAGAGTCGTCTCAAGGCACTTCACACGGTAAACATCCCAATACAGGTCGGTTCATTAAGCCAATCAGTAAAAAGTTTCCTATATAAGGAACCCAGCAGATTGCATCAAGTTACTGACTAGTGTCAGAGTCTTTACAGCAATCCTCATACTAAGCAAGCATGCAGCGACAGTGGAGAGGAAAACTCCCTTTTAACAGGAAGAAACCTCCAGAGGATAAGCAGCTCAGTATAAGCAGCCATCCACCATGACTCACTGGGGATGGAGAAGGAAGACAGACAGACAGACACTACTGTCATGACTCCCAGGCTGACACCTTCCCCTGCTTATTTCTGCTTCTCCTCAGTTAATTGTTTACACCTGTGCCCAACTCCCCACACACCTGCCCCTCGTCTCCTATCAACCAGCTCCTGTGTATATAACTCCTGTGTCTCTCTGTGTTGCCGGTCCATTGATGTTGTCAGCGTTGTTTTGTCCAACTATAGCCCCAGTTGACATCAGCAGCTCCCCATCCCCACTGTAAACAGTGTGAGTGAGTTGCTGCCTTCCTCTCCTGACAGATTTCATTTTGTAAATGTACATGACAAATCTTCATACTCCAGGGTTATTTGTGGAGTACCACAAGCTTCAGTGCTTGGACCAATTCTTTTTACTATATATATGCTCCCAATTGTTAAAATCATTAGACAGCAAGGGATAAACGTTCACGGTTATGCTGACGATACTCAGTTATATTTATCCATTAACCCTGATGAACCTAATCGGTTGGGTAGATTACAGGCTTGTCTTGAGGACATAAAAAATTGGATGACTCTAAACTTTTTGCTTTTAAATCAAGACAAGATGGAAGTTCTCATCTTTGGACCAGAAATCCAGAAAAGGAAGTTGCTTAGCCAATCAATTGCTAAGATTAGAAGCATCTTTTCCAGGAGTGATGCTGAAAAACTAGTTCATGCATTTATTACATCAAGACTGGATTTGTCATGACTCCCAATCCTTCACCCTCCTCTGCCTCCTCATTTAGCCTTCAACCTTCATGCAGCACTCCTGGTCCCCTCATCAAGCTCCAGCCTGGTCCTGTTTCCCTGGCAACCACTATCATCTTCATCCACTTCACCTGCTCCTGACTCCTCAGCTCATCTCACACACCTGCTTCCCCTACTATATAAGAACCATCCAGCTATCCAGTCACTGCCAGATTATTGAACGCATTTGCAAGTAAATCTTCCAGCCATCCACCCTGCCTGATCTCTGCCTCCGGACCTCGTTTTTTTCTCCTGGCCCCTGCCTAGTACTCTGCCTGCCACCACGACCTTCACCTGTCCTCTACCACATCTCCTGCCTGTTCCCTGTTTCTGTATGTCTGATCTGGTTTTCACCCTCGCCTCCTCTTCGACTCTGTCTCCAGCCTCGCCCACCTCTGGTAACTCCACAAAGAATAAAAGACTTTTTATCTACTTTTACTGTGTTTGGCGTCTTCATGGGTCTTCTGAAGTTCTGCTCGTGACAGGATTACTGTAATTCATTACTCTCAGGAGGTCCACAGAATTCCGTTAAAAGTCTTCAGCTTGTCCAAAATGCTGCAGCTCGAGTTCGATGAGAATTAAAAAGAGAGCTCATATCTCTCCTGTCTTAACTTCCCTACATTGGCTACCTGTTAAATTCAGAATAGATTTTAAGATCCTTCTTCTCACATATAAAGCTCTTAATAATCAAGCTCCATCATACATCAGTGATCTAATTGTTCCATACGTTCCTAACCGAGCACTTCGCTCTCAGACTGCAGGTTTACTGGTGGTTCCCAGAATATCTAAAATTAGGATGGGAGGCAGATCTTTTAGTTATCAGACTCCTCTCCTGTGGAACCAGCTCCCAGCTTTAGTCCGTGAGGTGGACACCTTGTCTACTTTTAAGACTAGGCTTAAAACATTTTTTATTTGATAGGGCCTATGGTTAAAATCTGATTTTAGCCTAGATCTGGACAAGTGGGAGAGTAGAGGGAGGTGGAGTGTACAGTCAGTAAAGACGGCTCTCCCTTGCCCTGCCTCCAACATGCCTCCATCTAAATAGGCTAGGTTATCCAGAGTTATCTTTGTAGTTATGCTGCTATAGGCTTAGACTGCTGGAGGACATACTGACCACTTTTCACACTCTACTGCTTTCTTCTACAATCTGCTATTTTAAATTGAATTGAATTTATTCAGTCAAAACATAATTGTATAATCAATAACACATTACTTTACATTACATTTAGAGTGACTGAAAAGATTCAGGCCGAAGCAACATGCTTACATTTATGCCTGACCTTTTTAACAAATTAAACAATTTAATCTACCCCTTTAACACAAATCTGTACAATTTAAGCAAAATAGAAAAGAAGAAGAGAAATATACACCATTTAGTCAAATAAGTTCACAATACTCTTGCATTTACAACACAACTAATAAACTCTTGTAACCCTCAAAATTTATCTTCAAAACCATCCTTTTAAACAACAAAAATGTACCACAAGTTCTTACATTTACACTGGCATTATTCCATAATATAACCCCCACCACAGATATACATCTCCTTTTAACTTCTTTTTTTTTGCCATAGGAACAATACATTTATTAATATCTCTAAAATCATACTTAGTTTCTACACAAGAAAAAAAAAATGCTTGTATACTTTTGCGGAAGAAACTTTAATTTAGCTTTATATATTATTTGCATTATTTTATAGTAAATTAATCATTAAATTTCATAACATGTGATTTTAAAAACAATGGA
Organism: Nothobranchius furzeri; assembly: GCF_043380555.1. Taxonomy (NCBI): domain Eukaryota; kingdom Metazoa; phylum Chordata; class Actinopteri; order Cyprinodontiformes; family Nothobranchiidae; genus Nothobranchius; species Nothobranchius furzeri. Next base: position 31,541,617 of record NC_091747.1, on the reverse strand, counting down.
TGTGTATGTGCCAAATAATCTGCCTTACGCATTGCACGTTTTTGTAAGAGAACTGTTGCACTAACTAAAGTTTGATTAGTCAGTCTCCAGACTTCCACACAGTATGAAATGTAAGGTAGTATGAGTAAACAATCAATGATATGTAACGCTGCATAATTCAACATATGTCTTGATTTGTGCAGTATTGCTATTATCTTAGAAAGTTTTCCTTTAATGTAATATACATGCTGTCTCCTGTCACCCTTTCAATTTCAACATTCCATATTTTAAAGTGAATTCCCCTGTCAAGTTTCTTTTGATTGCCAAATATCATAAATTTTATCTTTTTTAAATTGAGTGATAGTTTATTAATATCAAACCAAGTCTTAAGGATTCCCAATTCTTTTTCTATTAAGGGCAAAAGTTTCTGTAAATTATTACCTGAACAACATAAATTTGTATGTTACACAGTGAAGTGTAGTGAGGACAAAAGAGACATGCTGACTTGGTAGATGAACAAGGAAAACCAGTTTAATTTCCTCTGGTCAAAAAAAAAAAAAAACAATCAGACAATCCAGCAGTCTTCAAAATGGCCACCCATCCAACTCTCTTCTAGTCTCAAACTAACCCTAACCCTAACCAAACACCGGACAATGTGTTTGACCTGAGGGGAACGTAATGGATAAACATCTGGGTATCTAGTTGCATAATCACAAATGACTAATGCATATTTATGCCCACTACTGCTCTTGGGTAATGGGCCGATGACATCCATGGCTATTCTCTTGTAAGGTACATCCATTATTGGTAAACTTTGTAATTGGGCTCTGTCTGACACTTTGGTGGGAGCAACTAGTTGGCAGTCATGACAGGTTTTGCAATAATCAACAACATCTTTGTACATTCCTGGCCAATAGAACCGCTGAGCAACACGATTGTATGTTTTTGCCTGTCCTAGATGCCCCGACCAAGATACAGTATGACCCAAATGTAGGATTACGGCATGGTACTCTTCAGGCACCACCAGTCTGGGTTAATCAATATCAGCAAGATACAACAGTTTATCCTTCATGATAAAAGGTTCTCCATCTAAACTTTTGACTCCCCAACATTTTCTTCACCATCAACTTCATGTGCTTTGAGTAAAAGAGGTTTTAAAGATGGATCATTTTCTTGGCTCTCTTTAAAGTTATTGGGGATTTGCCACTGACGATTAATAGGTGGGGTAATAGGCAAAGCAGGTTCAGCAAGTTTTGACATACACTTGTACTTGTTTTTCTCCTGTCTTCTTTGTCGTTTTGTTTTCCTGGTTTTACTCCCACCTTCATACAAATTGTCCTTTGCATCTGGGAGTGGTTCTAAACCTTTTTTCATAGATCTAGTAACGACTGCACAAGATAATGCCAGAGTTTTGTTTAACCAAGCTGTCTAAGATTTGCAAGTCTTGCCCAAGAACTACATCATATGCTAACTGGTTCAAAACCCCAACAGTTAACATAAAGGCTTGGCCCTCTACTTCTATGGTAACATCTGCAGTTGGATAATCTTTCTGACATCCATGAACACAGGCAATGTTTACAGGCCTGTTAAAGTCAGGCAGTACATTGTTCAACATAGAAGATTTTACCAAAGTTTGTGAACTACCAGTGTCTGCTAGAGCCTTTAATGCTCTGCCATTTACTTTTACCTCCACCACATGCTTATGTGGAATCAAACTATCAGACATCTTGACCATGTTCTTTGGCAGGTACCACACATAGCTCTACCATTTTAGGTTTTCTTAGTGGACACAAAGAAGCTTTGTGACCAGGCTGTTGACAGTGATAACAGATTAGGTTAAACTTCAAACTGGAATAAATTGGCTTTTTACCACCTTTAATGTCCAAGCCTTCAACACTAGGTGTACCTGGAGGTTTTACCTCCCCAAACCTTGGTGGTCCCACAGCAGTCCTTGACCTTGCTGGTTCCCGGTGAGCAGCTAGGTAACGTTCAGCCAGATTTGCTGCTTCCTCTCGTGTGATTGTTCTCCTTCACCCAGGTGCGAACATCTGGCTGAAGTACACGCAGATACTGTTCCAAGATGATAGTTTCTCCAATCTCCTCCTTACTCCGACTGTCTGGCCGCATCCATCGCTTGTAGAGTCCCTTTATGCAATTGTAGGTTTCCCGTACAGTCTCTCCCACAGGTACACTGGTGCTTCGGAACCGGTACCTGTAAGTCTCTTCTGTCACGTTGAACTTAGACAACACAGCAGCTTTAATAGCATCATATGAGTCAGACTGATCTTCATCCATACCAGCATAAGCCTCAAGAGCTTTTTCAGTCAACAATGTGACCACTCTAGCAGCCCATTCAGCTGGTAGCCATCCCAATGTCTTAGCCTTGTTCTCAAATCATACAAAGAAGCTCTCAGGATCCTCACCTTCCTTGAAGTCAGGTATTCTAGGTTCACCTCCATGGATCCTGCCAACCCTTTGTGCTGGAACGCTTTGTGCCAGCTGCAGCTGAGGTGGTGCAGGCAGTAGTAAAGGAGAATGAGGATTAGCTGGGTGTCCTTGAGGTGGCTCTCCTTCTGACGCCAGAGGCATTTGGACTTCTTGCTTTGGAAAAGCTGCTGTTGTAGAAGTATCAGTCTGGACATAAGGCTCAGAAAGTTCAGAATATAACTCATGCTGCAGCTTTGGTATGGTACTGCTCAACTGTTTAATCTGCTCAAACAGTATGGCTTCAGTTCGCTTTGAACACCACATGAACTCTCACATTTCATCAAATATGTTAAGTTCAGAAAGTTCTTTATTCACAGTACCAACTGTAGTCTGCTTAGGCCGTACCACTAGTTAAAAATCCTCTTCACCACCTGTGGCTCCTTCAGTGTCACGTTGCGGATGTGGATGACAGCGGACCATGTGTGGTGGAGCAGATCAGGAGGCAGGAATGCAGGCACGGATGAAATAAAAGTAGTTTAAATGGCAGAGCGGGAACGACAGAACAAAAACAACGCTGACAACAAACAATGATCCGACAAAGACTGATACAAGAAGGGAGGTATAAATACACAGGGGGAAAATCAGGAACACATGGGCGGATTAACACGGGGCAGGTGAGAACAATAAAGACTAATCAGGCAGGGGAGAGACACAGTCAGGGAGGCAGGGGCAGAGGCGAGATACAGTCAGGGATGCAGGAGCAGATTGTAACATTCAGGAGGTGTATCTCACTCCATTGTTTGACCCTCTGTTTCGTCCATGTCATCAAGAGGGCTTTTCTTTGTCCCACGGGTTCTTCCACATCCACTCATTTTTTATCCCACTTCTGACACCACTGTTACACAGTGAAGTGTAGTGAGGACAAAAGAGACATGCTGACTTGGTAGATGAACAAGAAAAACCAGTTTAATTTCCTCTGGTAAAAAAACAAACAATCAAATAATCCAGCAGTCTTCAAAATGGCCTCCCATCCAACTCTCTTCCAGTCTCAGTCACTTTCAGAGAGAGATCTCTTGCCACACCCAGCAGTCCACTTATATACTCTCCGACCCCCCCTCCAATTCAGGTCGGCCAATCACCTCAGCCCACTCAGGCATTTTACTATATAAAGGAAGCATTAGAGGCGGGCTTCTTCTTTAGGTGGTTCAAAATGGCTGCCACAGAGGACACCTCCTGAGGGTAACAAACAAATTCATGCTTAACACAGATTACATTACAGTCCTTCATGAACACTCTTTAGTTAAAGAAAACATGTTGCTTCTCAACATTGTATCATCTGCAAAAATTACAAATTTCAATAAATTAGTAACCTTACAAATATCATTAATGCAAAGTAAAAACAAGTTTTGGTTCAAGAACAGATCCCTGGGAAACACCACAAGTAACCTTCCTAAATTTTGAGATTGTATTATTGAACCGTCACCTTATCCTGGTGGAGGAGTTTGAGTGTCCTAATGATCCTAGGAGCTATGTTGTCTGGGGCACTTTGTGCCCCTGGTAGGATCTCCCATGACAAATTGGTCTTAGGTGAAGGGTGAGACAAAGAACGGTTCAAAAGATCTTTCATGGATGAACTATCAAGGAGTCTGAGTACCCAGCCCGGAGGGTTACTGGGATCCCACCCTGGAGCCAGGCCTGGGATTGGGGCCCGTGAGCGAGCGCCTGGTGGCCGGGGTTTCGCCCATGGGGCCCGGCCGGGCCCAGCCCGAACCGGATACATGGGCTTATCCAACTGTGGACTCACCACCCGCAGGAGGAACATGAAGGGTCCGGTGCAGTGTGGATCGGGTGGCAGACCGAGGCGGGAGCCTTGGCGGTCCGATCCCCGGACAAGGAAACTGGTTTTTGGGATAGGAACATAACCTCGCTGGCGGGGAAGGAGCAGGAGCTTGTGGCAAAGGTTGAGCGGTACCAGCTAGATATAGTCGGACTCACCTCGGCACATAGCATTGGCTCTGGAAACCAAGTCCTTGAGAGGGGTTGGACACACTCCTTTGCTGGAGTTGCTCCGGGTGAGAGGCGGAGGGCTGGGGTTGGCTTTTTGTTAGCCCCAAGACTCTCTGCCTGTGTGTTGGGGTTTACCCCGGGGGACGAGGGGGTAGCTTGCCTGTGCCTTCGGGTCGGGGAACGGGTCCTGACTGTTGTTTGTGCTTACGGGCCAAATATCAGTTCTGAGTACCCACCCTTTCTGGAGTCCCTGGGACGAGTGCTAGATAATGCTCCATCAGGGGACTCCATTGTCCTGCTGGGGGACTTCAATGCTCTTGTGGGCAATGACAGCATGACCTGGAGGGGTGTGATTGGGAGGAACGGCTCGCCTGATCTGAACTGAAGTGGTGTTTCGTTATTGGACTTCTGTGCAAGCCGCAGTTTGGCCATAACGAACACCATGTTCAAACATAAGGATGGCCATCGGTACACTTGGTACCAGGGCAGCCTAGGTCGCAGGTCGATGATAGACTTTGTAGTCGTATAATCTGTCCTGCAGCCATATGTTTTGGACACCCGAGTGAAGAGAGGAGCGGAGCTGTCAACTGATCACCACCTGGTGGTGAGTTGGATCAGATGGCAGGGGAAGATGCCACGTAGACCTGGCAGACCCAAACACATAGTGAGGGTCTGCTGGGAACGCCTGGCAGAAGAACCTGTCAAGACGGTCTTCAACTCCCACCTCCGGCAGAGCTTTGACCGCGTCCCGAGAGCAGTGGGGGACATTGACTCCGAGTGGACCTTGTTCCACTCTGCGATTGTTGAGGCGGCTGTTGCTAGCTGTGGTCGCAAGGTGGCCTGTGCCAGTCGTGGTGGCAACCCCCATACCCGCTGGTGGACACCAGCGGTTCGGGAAGCCGTCAGGCTGAAGAAGAAGGCCTACAGGGCGTGGCTGGTCTGTGGGTCTCTGAAGGCAGCAAGCAGCTACCGGATAGCCAAGCGGGGTGCAGCAGTGGCAGTTGCCGAGGCAAAATCTCAGGTGTGGGAGGAGTTTGGTGAGGCCATGGAGAAAGACTATCGATCGGCTCCAAAGAGGTTCTGTCATGTTGTGGGGCAAGAGTCTAACCCAGGACATGCAGAATCAGAGTCAGAGTCAGATTGTATATAAAAAAACTAATTTTATGACGAAATGGTGAACTAAGGGCGCACTGGAAAATCCAGTGGGTGCAGAAACGGGAAGCAGCGTCTAGAGGGAAAAGTGGCAGAGGTGAGTATGGGAGTTATAGAATGGCAGGGGAATTGCTGGCTGAGGGACTTACGGCTTAGATAGACGAGAAGCGTGTGGGAGGGGTGAGCCGGGGTAAGTCCAGGTAAGGACTGTAGAGCGGTAGAGGTGAATGAGGAATGGGATCCGGACTGGTGTGGTTCTGGAGAGGGAGCGAGAGGTGGAGGAGATCGGGTCGGCACTTGGAGGAGGGTGAACCAGGAAACAAACCAGATAAAAATCGAAAACGGCATCTGGGAAAACTGATGATTATCCAGAACTGAGGTGGGGTAAAATCCAAAAATAGAATTAATCCAAGTCACGAGAGAAAAACACGAGAGAACAAGAGCAGAGATAAGCGAGGGCTAGAGACTACCAGTCAGTAGTTAATCATCCAGCGTCGAGTCATGTCCACCTTCTTCCTTATAAACCGGCCCGCTGATCAGCTGATTGGAAACAGCTGTTGCTCCCTCTCCTGAAACCAAAACACTCAGAGATAGTGAGATGATGAGACGAGTACTCACCCCGGCTCATGACAGTACCCCCCTCAACGGACGCCCCCTGGCATCCTAGCTGAGGCAGCCTCGAACTCCCGGATAAGGGACGGGTCTTCAATGAACGAACGCAGCACCCAAGACCGATCTTCGGGACCGTAGCCCTCCCAGTTGACGAGGTACTGGATTCCTCTGCCCCGACGACGAGCGTCTAGGATCTTGTTGACCGTGTAGACCAGACATCCCTTATAGAGCCGAGCAGGAGGAGGAGGAGCCAGAGCAGGACAGACAGGACTGGAGACCACAGGCTTGACCAATGACACATGAAAAACCGGGTGCACACTCAGGGAGAGGGGAAGGTCCAAACGAACCGTAGTGGGAGAAGGCACGTCCAGAACCTTGAAGGGGCCAATGAAGCGAGGATATAACTTGCGGGATGAAGCCTTTAAAGGGATGTTCTTTGAAGAAAGCCAGACTCTCCGTCCAGGTGTGTAAACCGGACCCGGACGCCGCCGGCGGTCTGCCAACTGTTTATTCCTGAGAGCTTTTCGGTCCAGTGCTGCCCTGGTAGAGGCCCAGGCGCGTCTGGCACCGCGGAGGAATTAAGGTACGGAGGAAATAGAGGTTTGCTGTGGAAAAAGTGAAGGTTGGTATCTGAGAGACGACTCAAAAGGTGACTGACCTGTGGCGGAGGACACCTACACACACTCCACGTACACACTGCTCTGTTCTGAATAGTAAAATTCCTGATGGACTTCATTGGTAGGACGCATTGCACAAATTGACAGGTTATGTGTCCCCCTAGACCTCAGGGAGGTTGCATCTGATCACCTTTTCTGCTGAGCATTGGGGGGTGGGGGTGGGTCCAATGGCTGCGATGCAAAATGATAATTTTTTTAAAAGTAATGTGTTATGTTACTCAGTTACTGGAAAATAAATCTCTCCGTAGATAATTTCTTAAGGCATTACTCCTAACACTGGTTCCACATGTAGTTTCATACACGCAAGTATGAAGCTGCTAGCAGAGGAGTTAAGTGCCTGCCTCGAGCTAGAACATTGGAGGTTTACACCCAGCTCAGTCTGTCGCAGTTGTTGTGTCACCCATCTTTCCTGTTGGTGGCCAGAGTGAACTAGCAGCTCCTAGTGTGTATGGCCCTTACAACCCAACCCCGGGGCTTCTGTGGCCACATAGTGGCTCATCACCATCAGCATCTGCGTGTGTGTGAAGCACTTTGGAGGGTTCTAGGACTTAGAAGTGCTCAATAAATACAAGATTTATGGGAATGCTGCTTTTAGTTTCACATGAATGCAAATCCCATTGATCACCACTGTCTCTGGATTAATAAAGAGATAGATCAGCTCATCCATCCAGTCCCAAGTCAGCATCAACATGATGTAGTCATGTGCTGTAAACCCATCCATCAAAACTCTGAGGTAGAATATTGTCTCCATCATCTTCTTCTGTTAAGTATTTCAGTTTCAGGTGCTCTTCGCCTTCACCATAAGGGCTTCAGCTGAGTTCTTCAGTGAAGAACTGTTTATAGCTTTAATTCATGCTCAACAACTATATTGAACACTTTACTGGAGTGCAGTTAAAAGGAGTTTTAATTGGAAAAGTCTATTGGCGGATAAGCTGGAACTGCAGCTATACATTATATAAATATTTTTTATGTCTGTCAAATAAAAGTTAACAATGTGATCACAAGGCACGATGCAAATCCTGTTATCAGCCCAATCAGTAATACGAGCATCCAAGACAGGACAGGTTTGTCCGGTGTCCTTTCGAAGCGGCCCCAGTTTGTTGTTTTGCATTCAATCTAGTTGATCAATAAACTGTGAATATTGTAGCTTTTAAGGTAAAGCCAAATTTACAAACTAGAAATAAAAAAAAAACAAATGTCTTAGATGTGCGAATTATCTTTGTTGGTTCAGAGATCCGGTTGATTTCTATTTAAATTACATGGCCGCGGTGTTTGTGTAAAATTGGATTATACCTAAAAATTGTAAACAAAAGCACATAATATCTGTCTGCCTTCTGCTTCACAAAACATTGACTAAAACAAAACTCTCACCTGGACACATCTGACAATAGTTCTGCAGTCTGTTTATTCATTGTTTCTTCAATCAAGCAGTTTTCTTGTCAGTCTGTTTATTTGATTGATTTGAAACATATTTGAACATAAGATAACAATTTTAAAAATAATAAACATAGTAATAAAAAACACATACAAATGAAGGATAAAAAGTCTTTGCTCAGAGGGAGTAGGAAGAAGCCAGTGTTAATTCAGTCCCACCTCTTTGCCATGCACTACAAAACTACCTCAAATAAACCACGTACATATTTATTGTTTAGCTCAGGATCATTGTATCTAAAATACTCTAATAATTACCATAATACATTTATTCTTACTAATAAGAAAGTGTATGTAACTTTTTGTAATATAATCATCATCATTATAATAATAATTATAATTAGAATAATAATAGCAACAACAATAACAACAAAGATAATAATAATAATAGTATAATAATAATAATAATAATAACAACAACAACATTAACAACAACAATTCTAATAATAATAAATACATCTAATGACAATAAAATAGTTCAGAAAATAATAATACTCCTATCTGTTGTTTTCAGTAAAGATAATGTTCCAGATAAACACAAGAGCTAAACTGATAACTGAATTATGGCTAGGAGAAACTCTCACTTTAAACACATGTTATTCTATAATGTTGTTTCTAGTAAAACATCTTATTTTAAATAGATACAATGATAAAAAAACATCCAGTTATCAGTAATTTATTTAATATCTGAACTTACATTTAAACTAGAACTATTTTTATTACATGCAGAACTTCAGCCTCCTGCTGCAAACCCAACACACATGAATGGGAAATGAGACTTCATTTGTCCGATATCTGAAGTATTCGGTGTGGATAGTGAGAATGTTTTTATGGATATCTGGAATATAAAAATGTACTTGCATCTGGAACACACATCCAAGCCATCTAATAAATGTTGCTTAGGGTTTTTTAAGGACTCGGATTTGTCTCAGATCAGTGCAGTTGTTGGATATCCGTCCTTACATAAAATATCCACTAACTAAATACCTGTTTGTATCTGTACTTTAAACCTGACTAGTAATAATAGTATTTGGACTGGGATAAAGTATTGCTTTGTAAAATACAGATACAACAAAGAAGCGTGGATATTAAATGTTAAAATGTTCTTAAATGCTGGTATTCCTATTATCCACAAGATGTTTTTGTGTGTGTTTTGTTACTTTCTGCATTAATCAGCTGGAGGTTTTTGGTGAACAAATTGTTACTGAAAAATAGTTATTGAGTTAAGGTTTTACCCAATAACTGTACTGTAGGTAAAATATGCGTTTTAAGAACCCGTGTAAATGCACCAGAATGCAGGAAATGGCATCTACACTATATCCCCCCCCCCCCCACACACACACACACACACCACCACCACCACCCACCCACCCCAAAATTGTGTTCCCCACACATTTTTTATCCTTCCGACGTCTGGCGTCAGCACTGAGAGCATGTCCATTTAATTGGGAAGAGAGCAGATATTTCCCATAATCATGAAGTGTAGATATGGTTTATGTCTCCTTTCCCTCTCCAGAGCTTAATTCTGGAGGCAGAACTGAGTTTTCGTGGGGAGAGAGCCAGAGTAACCAGCACCCACAGCTCATCCCAGCTGTAAACAATCAATTTATGCATGAAGCTCTCTCAGGAAGTTCTATAATCAGTATAAAAACGAACAACATTTCCTCTCCTGGAGCTTACGTCCCACTCTGCAGCATCGCCATTTCTCCGTAATTGCGGAAGCAGAGCCAATGTTTCCCATGGAGGGGCACAGCGAGACAGGAGTCTGGGTCCAAGGGAAAAATACAGGAGAGTGAGAGGTGGTCAAGGAGAGGAATGACAGGCTTAAGGGGGACAGTCTTACTGAGAGAAAGGATGGCAGCAGGTACTGAAAAGAGTGTAAGAGTCTAGTCCGAGACAAACGTAGACGAGAGGAAGCAGACGTGGCTTGGAGCTCGGGATGGTTCCTGATTCCCTGGAGAGTTTCTGGGAGGGAGGGCAGGTGGTGGAGAGCAGGTCGGCGGGTGTGGAGAGCAGACACTATGGGAGTTGTTAGTCTAACGGGAGCCTGAGTCACTTCTGCACCATGGGTCCCCGGAAGAACGAAAAAATGAATGCAAGTCAACGGGGCTAAAAACGCTATTTGCTAACCAGTGCCTCTATCAACTGGTGGTGGAGATGAGGGGGCGGGTGTGGTGGTTGTGAGAACGTTTTTGGTTGAGGCCTTGTGGAGGGTAAAGAATGGGGTATCTAACAAGTCTGATGTGGTTCGCTAGGTGACAGCAGTTGCAGGGACCTTGCTGGCTTTTTCTGACGTGTCCCCCGAGGAGGTTTGGGGGGCAGCGTGCTTGCAAGGGTTTGGGGGCTCTGGGTCGGCTGTAGGTCATGGGACACCCTTAGTGCAGGATACAGGATGTTTCTCGTGGGGGTGCGAGCATGGGGTGAGCCTCCTTGTGGGGTTAGTGTGTGTTCACAGGGGTGTGTGCTGGTGGAAGGTTCTGTTGATGGTGGTTGTGTAGGTGCACCGAGTGGGGGTGGTTCATGTGCCTATTGTGTGTGGTGGGTAGTGCTGGCTCAGTGTGTTGGCTGATGTGGCAGTAATGCGCCTTTCAGGTGTCTAGCCTTCCTAAATTAATGAAGAAGAAGGAGAAGGAGAAGAAGAAGAAGAAGAAGAAGAAGAAGAAGAAGAATGACATCTCATGATTCATTCTTGTTCTCTGCACAGTTACAGGTTGGTATTACGAGTATTTTAGACTCAGCTGCACTCACAAGGCTCTCACAACTCATTTTGTATTTTATGTGGTAACCTTTATTTCCAGTAATATAAGTTTGAGGTTGTAAAATAATGTTAACTGTGTGCTGTGTAACTGAGGTGAATTTACCATTAGTGTGAATTGGTTAAAGATGGCAGAACTCATGTATTTAATTTAGTTACAACGTGACTCCAGGATGGGTGTTACTTTGATAATTTGAAAATAAGCCAAAGTATTATATGTTGAAAAGGTTCTGTGTGCTTTTCAAATGTATCTTTACAGAAAGTGTTTATTAACATGGTTAATGTGAACAGATGTTTATTACAAGTTCTGGAGCATTGTGTAATTGTTGAATCAGCAGGTAAATACCATTGAATGTGCTTCATGTATATTTGTGTTGGAATTAATCAACCTAAAAATTTTAAGTAAATTATCAGGAGGGACATTTTATTTTCTTTATAAAAATATTTTTAAAATTGGAATGTTTAGAAGTTTGAAGAAGGACTAACTGTGAAACTGAACAAAATGTGAAATGTTTGTTAATTAATCAGACAAGAACCTGCCTGCCGACAGATCTGCACATCGACACATCAAGTGATTCTTGTTCCCTGCACAAATACAGACTCTTCAAAGGCCTGTAACATAATTTTGGTGGCCCATACCGGCATCGGCATGCCACAAGATAGAATGCTGATCCCATAACCAGTGAACCTGGAGGCGACATCACAGATGACGGGCGGTGAGCGATAGACCTGCCACTGAGGGAGCCACAGGTCCACAGAGGGCGTAGGGACCATGGCTGGAGGAGTGGCGTGTTGTTTTCTTCAGCTTACGGTACTGTGAGAAGTTGCTAACCAAAAGGACACAGTAGGCACATTTACACGCGCACATTTAATTGGATTGAACGCTCAATCTGATCAAAATTTCTGCATGTAAACATGTCAGTTGGAATGTTCTGATCCGATTCGGCCTGATCGGAATGAAATTTAAATCCGATTGAGAGAGGTGGTTTTGTCCGATAATCATTCCGATGGATGTGTATGTACACAGCCATTCGGATTGTTGGAGTAAAATAATGCCTACTTCGCATGTGTGCAACAGCTAGCGAGCCTCCCCGCCATCATTTAGACTGCCTGACTTAAAAAATGAAGGCCTAATTAATGAGCACCAGTGTCGGTACAGGATCTGCTCGGGTGCCAGATCGGCTCGGGGTCCTTCGACTAATCAAAGAAGAAGAAGAAAATATCATTTCTATAGCGCCTCTCAAGATAAAAATCACGAGGCGCTTCATCAAAACAAAAAATATAAAAATTGTAAAAATAGAAAAAAAGCATTTAGAAAATGTTTAAAAATAAATGTAAAATAAGCAAAAATAAGCAATTGCGATTTAAAAGAAAAAATGTTAAGAAAAGAGAGAGTGAATAGGAAAGAGGGAAATCAGTGGATCCCGAGGAAGGTGGAATAGAAGGGGAGAGCCGAATAAAGAGAGAGTGGTGAAGAAGGTCATCCAAAAGCCAGCTCGAACAACTGAGTCTGCAGCTGCTTTTTGAAGTAGACCACTGAGTCCACTGATCTCAGGCTCAGGGGGAGTTCTAGAGTCTGGGGGCCACAGCAGCAGATGACCTGTCACCTTTGGTCTTTAGCCTGGTGCGCTGCACAACCAGTAGGCTTTGATCACTGGACCTCAGGGACCTGCTGGGGGTGTAGGGACTAAGAAGATCACCAATGTAAGATGGTGCTTGTCCATGTAAGGCCCTATAGACCAGAACCAGGATCTTGAAATGAACCCTGAAGTTGACTGGCAGCCAGTGAAGCCGGAGGAGAAGCGAGGTGATGTGGATGTATTTGGAGGACTTGGTCAGGAGCCGAGCACAGGCATTCTGAACCACCTGTAGACAGTTCAGGGAGGTTCTGCTCAGACACGTGAAAAGAGAGTTACAGTAGTCTAAGCGTGCGGAGATGAAGGTGTGGAGAACTGTCTCAAGTTCAGAGCGGGACAGAATGGGACTCAGCTTAGCAATGTTCCTGAGATGGAAGAAGGAAGAGCGAACAAGAGAACTGACATGAGAATCCAGGGTGAGAGCTGGGTCAAAGGTCACGCCAAGATTCATGATGGAAGGTTTCTTGTGAGAAGCAAGCTGACCAAGATAGTCTCTGACTTTGGGAACCAGCTTGTCTGGGGCACAGATGAGGATCTCAGTCTTATCTTCATTCAGCTGAAGACAGCTCTCATCCATCCAGGTTTTGATAGAGTCTAAGCAGGTGTGTAACAGCTGCAGCTTAGACATCTCATGGGGCTTAAAGGAGATGTACAGTTTGATGTCATCTGCATAAAGATGGTAGGAGATTCCTTTGAAGGAGCTCAGGATGTGCTGAAGAGGAAGCAGATAAAGGAGGAAGAGTAGAGGCCCCAGCACAGAACCTTGTGGGACACCATGGGTAAGAGAGGTGGTGGAGGATCTAAACTTGGAGACGGCCACAGAAAAGGAGCGCTCAGAGAGATAAGAGGAGTACCACTCCAGAGCAGATCCTGATAGGCCTACCCAGTCTCTCAGCCTCTCCAGTAGCAGGTGATGGCCAACAGTGTCAAATGCTGCAGTCAGGTCCAGCAGGACCAGAACAGAACAGTCCTCTGCATCACTGTGAGTCAGAAGATCATTAGAGACCCTAAGAAGAGCTGTTTCAGTAGAATGAGCTCTACGAAAACCTGACTGGAAACTATCATAGATGTTATGTTCATTAAAAGCAGCTGTGAGTTGTTTAGCCATAACCTTTTCCAAGATCTTGGAGATGAATGGAAGTTTAGAGATGGGTCTGAAGCTGCTATGGAGAGAGGGGTTGAGACTCGGTTTTTTAAGAAGCGGGTGGATTACAGCGTTCTTAAAGTAAGCAGGGACCTGACCAGAAACCAGAGAAGCATTAATTATAGAGAGCAGACTGGGACCGATGGACAGAAAAGCACTTTTAAATAAAGATGAGGGTAAGATGTGGAGAGGGCATGCAGAGGTCTTCATAGAGTTAACTAGATTGGTTAACTCAGGCAAGATGCTAGGTCTAACCTTATTGACTTTGTCCACAAAGAAAGACAGAAAGTTCTCACAGTCTGCAACAGAGTGGATGGAGGCTGTAGGAGAGGCAGGAGAGACTATGCTGCCGATGGTGTTAAACAGCACCTTGGGGTTCCCTTTGCTCTGGGAGACCAGGTTGGAGAAATAGGAAACCCTAGCTTCTCTGACTGCAGAGTTAAAGGATGTCAGAAGATCGTTTAGGTGCAGCAGATGGACATGGAGATGGGTTTTCTTCCACAAACGCTCAATTTTTCTGCATTGGCGCTTCAGGCTGTGAAGGCTGTCATTAAACCAGGGAGTAGGGTTCACAGCAGGAACTGATCTGGTTCTGACAGGACAGATGTTGTCCAGAATGGAGAGGCAGTGCTCGTTAAACTGAGAAGTTAATGAATCTCGGTCGTTATCAGAAGAACAGGGTGGAGAAAAAGCAGCAGAAAAATTGCTAGCTGTGCTCTCATTAAGAAAACGAGAACTCACCATACGGCGAGCAGGAGGTGGGGACGCAGAAACTGACAAGTTAAAGAAAATGCAATGGTGATCTGAAATATTAACATCCTCAGGACAAACACTGTCAGCATTTAGACTCAGGGTAAAAACAAGGTCTACAGTGTGCCCCCTGGTGTGTTTGGGGCCAGAAACATGCTGGGTAAAGCCGACAGTGTCCATGAGGCTGGAGAAATTCATGGCAAAGAGATCGGAGGGATCATCAACGTGGATGTTAAAATCACAAACAATCACCAGTCTGGAAAGCTTCACAGTGGAGGATAGAAAGTCACTAAACTCCTGAAGGAAAGAACTGTTTGGACCAGGTGGACGATAGACCACAGCACAGTAGAACGGGTCCTTATGCCCGACTTTAATCAGCTGCAGTTCAAAGGAAGCAAAGTGACCAGAGGTTGTAGAGCTACATGGAAGATGGTCTCTGAAAACAACAGCTAGGCCTCCAATTTCTTTAAACAAGAAAAAAGAAGAAAGAAAAAAGAAGAAAGATGAAAGAAAAAAGGAGAAAGAAAAAAGAAGAAAGACAAAAGATGAAAGAAAACAGAAAAAAGAAGAAAGTAAAAAGAAGAAAGATGAAAGAAGAAAGATGAAAGAAGAAAGATGAAAGAAAAAAGAAGAAAGATGAAAGAAAAAAGAAAAAAGATGAAAGACAAAAGTAGAAAGGAAAAAAGTAGAAAGAAAAAAGAAGAAAGAAAAGAAAAAAGAAGAAATTTAAAAAGAATAAAGAAAATAAAAAAGAAGAAAGATGAAAGAAGAAAGAAGAAAGACGAAAGAAAAAAGATGAAAGAAAACAAAAGATGAAAGAAAAGAGAAGAAAGAAAGATGAACAAATAAGATAGAAAAAAGGTGAATGAAAAAAGGAAAGAAAAAAGAAGAAAAAGATGAAAGAAAAAGGAAGAAAGATGAAAGAAAAAGATTAACTAAAAAAGATGACAGAAAAAAGAAGAACAAACAAAGAAGGAAGAAGAAAGAAAAAAGAAGAAAGAAAAGAAAAAAGAAAAAAGAAGAAAGAAGAAAGATGAAAGAAGAAAGACGAAAGAAAAAAGATGAAAGAAAAAAGAAAGATGAAAGAAAAGAGAAGAAAGAAAAAAGAAAAAAGAAGAAAGGAGAAAAAACAAATAAGAAAGAAAAAAGATGAATGAAAAAAGGAGAAAGAAAAAAGAAGAAAGAAAAATATGAAAGAAAAAAGAAGATAGATGAAAGAAAAAGATGAAAGAAAAAAGATGAAAGAAAAACGATGAATGAAAAAAGAAGAAAGATGAAAGAAGGAAGAAAAAAGAAGAAAGAAGATGAAAGAAGAAAGAAAAAAGAAGAAAGGTGAAAGAAAAAAGAAAAAAGGTGAAAGAAAAAAGAAAAAAGGTGAAAGAAAAAAGAAAAAAGAAAAAAGGTGAAAGAAAAAAGAAAAAAGATGAAAGAAAAATGAAGAAAGATAAAAGAAAAAAGATGAAAGAAAAAGGGTGAAAGAAGAAAGATGAAAGAAAAAAGATGAAAGAGAAAAGAAAGATGAAAGAAAAAAGATCAAAGAAAAAGAAGAAAGGAAAAAAGAAGAAAGAAAAAAGATGAACGAAAAAAGAAGAACGATGAACGAAAAAAGATCAAAGAAAAAAGAAGAAAGGAAAAGAAAGAAAAGAAAATAGAAGAAAGAAAAAAGTTGAAAGAAAACAGATGAAACAAAAAAGAAGAAAGAAAAGATAAAAGAAGAAACTAAACAGAAAAAGAAGAAAGGAGAAATAAGAAAGATGAAGGAAAAAAAGAAAGAAAAGTGAAGAAAGAAGACAGAAGAGAAAAGAAGAAAGAAAAAAGATCATAGGAAAAAAGAAAGAAAAGAGAAGAAATGAGACAGAAAAGAGCAAAGAAGACAGAAAAAGAAAAAAGATGACAGAAAAAAGATAAAAGAAAAAAGAAAAAGAAGAAAGAAATGATAAAAGAAGAAAGAAGAAAGAAAAAGCAAAAATGAAAAAGAAGAAAGATGGAAGAAAAAAGAAGAAGGGAAAAAAGAAGAAAGAAGAAAGAAAAGGAAAAAAGAAACACAAAAGAAGAAAGAAAAAAGAGAAAAGATGAAAGAAAAAAGAAGAAAGAAAAAGAAGAAAGGAGAAAGAAGAAAGATGAAAGAAAAAAGAAAGAAAAGAGAAGAAGACAGAAAAGATAAAAGAAGAAACAAAACAGAAAAAGAAGAAAGGAGAAATAAGAAAGATGAAGGAAAAAAAGAAAGAAAAGTGAAGAAAGAAGACAGAAAAGAGAAAAGAAGAAAGAAAAAAGTTCATAGGAAAAAAGAAAGAAAAGAGAAGAAATGAGACAGAAAAGAGAAAAGAAGACAGAAAAAGAAAAAAGATGACAGAAAAAAGATAAAAGAAAAAAGAAAAAGAAGAAAGAAATGATAAAAGAAGAAAGAAGAAAGAAAAAGCAAAAATAAAAAAGAAGAAAGATGGAAGAAAAAAGAAGAAAGGAAAAAAGAAGAAAGAAGAAAGAAAAGGAAAAAAAGAAACACAAAAGAAGAAAGAAAAAAGAGAAAAGATGAAAGAAAAAAGAAGAAAGAAAAAGAAGAAAGGAGAAAGAAGAAAGATGAAAGAAAAAAGAAGAAAGAAAAGAAAAATGAAGAAGGAAAAAAGAAGATAGAAAAGATAAAAGAAGAAAGAAAAAAGAAGAAAGAAGAAAGAAAAAACAAAGATGAAAGAAAAAAGTTGAAAGAAAAAAGAAAAAAGAAGAAAGAAAGAAAGAAAGAAAAAAGATCAAAGAAGAAAGAAAAAAAGAAAGAATAAAGATCTAAGAAAAAAGGTCCAAAAAATAGATCAAAGAAGAAAGAAAAAAAGAAAGATAAAAGATGAAAGAAAAAAGATCAAAGAAAAAAGATCAAGAAGAAAAAAAGAAAGAAAAAAGATAAAAGATGAAAGAAAAAGATCAAAGAAAAAAGATCAAAAGAATGAAAAAAATAAAAAAGATGAAAGATCAAAGAAGAAA
Organism: Nothobranchius furzeri; assembly: GCF_043380555.1. NCBI lineage: Eukaryota > Metazoa > Chordata > Actinopteri > Cyprinodontiformes > Nothobranchiidae > Nothobranchius > Nothobranchius furzeri. The sequence continues at coordinate 31,524,073 of NC_091747.1, read as the reverse complement.
GAAAAAAATAAAGAAAAAAGATGAAAGAAAAAAGATGAAAGAAGGAAGAATATATTTTCTGTCTTTGATCTTTTTTCTTTGATCTTTTTTCTTTCTTCTTTGATCATTTTTCTTTTATCTTTTTTCTTTGATCTTTTTTCTTTCATCTTTTATCTTCTTTCTTTCTATTTTTCTTTCTACTTTGATCTTTTTTCTTAGATCTATTTCTTTGATCTTTTTTCTTTCATCTTTCATCTTTTTTCTTTCTTCTTTTCTTTCTTCTTTGATCCTTTTTCTTTTGTCTCTCTTTTTTTCTTTCTTCTTGATCTATTTTCTTTATTCTTTTTCTTTTCATTCTTATTTTTTCTTTCATCTTTTTTCTTTCATCTTTCTTCTTTTTCATCTTTGTTTTTTATTTCTTCTTTCCTCTTTTTTCTTTTTTCTTTCATCTTTTTTCCTTTCATTTTTTTCTTTCATCTTTTTCCTTTCAACTTCTTTCTTTCTTCTTTGATCTTTTTTCTTTTCATTCTTATTTTTTCTTTCATCTTTTTTCTTTCATCTTTCTTCTTTTTCTTCTTTTTTCCTTTTCTTTCTTCTTTTATGTTTTCTTTCTTCTTTTTTTCTTTTCATCTTTTTTCTTTCAACTTTTTTCTTTCTTCTATTTTCTTTTCTTTCTTCTTTTTCCTTTCTTCTTTCATCTTTTTTTCTTTCATCTTTTTTCTTTCTTTTTTCTTCTTTTTTCTTTCTCTTCCTTCATTCATCTTTTTCCTTCATCTTTTTTCTTCTATCTTTTTCTTTCATCTTTTTTCTTTCTTCTTTGATCTTTTTTCTTTCATCTTTCATCTTTCTTCTTTCTCCTTCTTTTTTATTTCTTCTTTTTTCTTTTTTCTTTCATCTATTTTCTTTCTTTTTTTCTTTTTTCTTTCCTCTTTGATCTTTTTTCATTCATCTATTTTCTTTCATATTTTTTCTTTCTTCTTTGATCCTTTTTCTTTCATTTTTTTCTTTCATATTTTTTCTTTCTTCTTTGATCCTTTTTCTTTCATTTTTTTCTTTCATCTTTTTTCTTTCAACTTTTTTCTTTCTTCTTTGATCTTTTTTCTTTCTACTTTTTTCTTTCATCTTTCATCTTTCTTCTTTCTCCTTTTTTCTGTCTTCTTTTTCTTTCATCTTTTTTCTTTCTTCTTTTATCTTTTTCTTTCTTCTTTGATCTTTTTTCTTTCTTCTTTGATCTTTTTTCATTCATCTTTTTTCTGTCATCTTTTTTCTTTCTTCTTTGATCCTTTTTCTTTCATATTTTTATCAGTCATCTTTCATCTGTGTAACATTATGAAAATGCTATTTTCTGCCCATAACAGCTGCCCTTTTAACACAATGACAGTGTGCACGAATTTACAAGGTTGTGCGCTTGCTTTGGTGTTTACATTCCAGGAAAGAAGATAGAAGAAGGACGAAGAACGCTTTTCATTAATTAATCAAAGAACTTTATTTCTATTAAAGCTAATCAAAATAAATGTTAACCAATAATAATCAGGTGACTGATCTGTGAAATCAATGTAATGATAATGGGTTTATTGAATAACAGGACTAACTCAGCCAGACATCCTGATTCACACAAGGTAAACATCATGACACATTGCTCTCATCAAATCAGAACTTCCTTTCTGTTGCAGGGCAGAATCTGGAGTGTTTAGTTAATCTGTCCACTCCGATTTGCTAAGAATTATAAACAACTAAGTTATGTTACGGCCGCCGCCGTTTTGGAGCCCAGTGGTGTGCTGTGCGCCGTTCCCTGTGCAGCAAAGCAGCACCGTGGACAGCGGCTCCGTGGGAAGGTTCATTCAGGATCATGGACGGCGCGGGAGCGGCAGTCACGCCAGCTGGGACTTCTCATCTCATTAGCCAGCTCTTTAAAAGCGGCCAGCTGGAGCTCAACAGGGGAGAGAAATGTTTGGAGTTGCAGAGGCAACGTGTGTTCTCTCCCCGTTGGTGGTTACTAGAGATTTTGTGGTTAATACCAGGTTGTGGTTTGCTTCTTGTGAAGAAACAACTTAAGAACCTTTTTGTGTTTGGGATATTCTCGGTTAAGCGGTAATTTTAGGTTTTTGGTGTGTCTGCTAGAGCACCTTGTGGATAACTTGCCAGATGGGGATTCTTCCCCTTTTGCAGTCCTGGTTTTCCTGAGCTGTTTTTGGTGTGTTGGTAACTTTAGTTAATTTAGAACTTTTAGTTTGGTTTGTCTTTTAGACAAACCTTGTTTAATTACGTGGTGGGGTTTTTGCCCCCTTTTTGAGTACCATTCCCTTTTTAAATAAAGGAGATTTATTTAGGATTTAGAGTGGTTGGTCCTTTCATTTGATTGATGTTTTTATCATACTTGGCAAACACACATCTCAACAATGATTGTATGTTGGGTCGTCCAGGATTTGAACCCGGGACCTCTCGCACCCTGAGCGAGAATCATACTCCTAGACAAACGAGCCTCTCGCATAAAACAGAGCAATGCCATTTTAACTTCAGTTCCATCTGAGTTCCATCCAGTTTCAGCTGAGTTTCAACGTAGCTCCAACCAGCTCTCAAACCATCATCTCTAAGTGAATTGCAGACTGGCCAGCTGTATTTCTACTTTAAGCTGAGAACTGTCAAGCTGGAATATTCTATTGTTTTATCAACAAGACGATGGTTCCTTCAGAATAAAAGCTGAAAACTCTACGTGACGCTGAAACCTGCCATCGTACCGGGAGTCAATCTGTAGACTGGTTTGTCGTGCTTCCGACCTTTGTTTCGTCAGCTCCAGCACAAGGAGGGTCCGAGGACCTGGCATCCGGATCTAACTCGGGAGTCTCCACAAGGGTACGTAGCCGGCAAGATAGCGTCTCATGTCTTCCTCCTGAAGTCCTTGTGGTGTGTAGTCAAAACATTTTACACCCAGATCCGCCTGCCTCAGCTGGGGATTCTGAACTGACTCACACACACACACACACACTTCAGCATTCAAATCATATGCATCCATCATAGAGAGTTAGTCCTGGATTGTTTGAATAATAATTATAAAATTTTAACATTCTTAAACGATCCAATCTCTCTTTTCTTGTCTCTAAGTCAATACAAAGTGTTGGAATAAAACTCCCTGAAGTAAAAACAACTTCTTCTGATTATGAGGGCCCAGTCCATAGATTATTCTCTTTCTTTAATCAAGAAAAAAGAAGAAAGAAAAAGTTGTAAGAAAAAAGATGAAAGAAGAAAGAAAAAAGAGAAAAGATGAAAGAAAAAAAGATGAAAGAAAAAAATTGAAAGAAAAGAGAAGAAAGAAGACAGAAAAGAGAAAAGAAGAAAGAAAAAACTAAAAAGATGATAGAAAAAAGAAAGAAAAGAGAAGAAATAAGACAGAAGAGAGAAAAGAAGAAAGAAAAAGAAAAAGATGACAGAAAAAAGATCAAAGAAAAAGAAGAAAGAAATGATCAAAGAGGAAAGAAAAAGAAGAAAGAAGAAAGTAAAACAAAGATGAAAAATAAGAAAGATGAAAGAAAAAAGATGAAAGAAAAAAAGAAAGAAAAGAGAACAAAGAAGACAGAAAAGAGAAAAGAAAAAAAGATGATGAAAAAAGAAAAGAGAAGAAAGAAGACAGAAAAGAGAAAAGAAGAAAGAAAAGAAAATAGAAGGAAAAAGTTGAAAGAAAAAAGATGAAAGAAAAAAGAAGAAAAAAGATAAAAGATGAAAGAAAAGATAAAAGAACAAAGAAAAGATAAAAGAAGAAAGAAAAAAGAAGAAAGAAGAAAGAAAACAACAAAGATGAAAGAAAAAAGATGAGAGAAAAAAGAAAAAAGTTGAAAGAAAAAAGAAGAAAGAAAAGAAAGAAAGAAAAAAGATCAAAGAAGAAAGAAAAAAGAAAGAAAAAAGATCAAAGAAGAAAGAAAAAAGAAAGAAAAAAGATCAAAGAAGAAAGAAAAAAGAAAGAAAAAAGATCAAAGAAGAAAGAAAAAAGATCAAAGAAGAAAGAAAAAAGAAAGAAAAAAAGATCAAAGAAGAAAGAAAAAAGAAAGAAAAAAAGATCAAAGAAGAAAGAAAAAAGAAAGAAAAAAGATCAAAGAAGAAAGAAAAAAGAAAGAAAAAAGATCAAAGAAGAAAGAAAAAAGAAAGAAAAAAGATCAAAGAAGAAAGAAAAAAGAAAGAAAAAAGATCAAAGAAGAAAGAAAAAAGAAAGAAAAAAGATCAAAGAAGAAAGAAAAAAGAAAGAAAAAAGATCAAAGAAGAAAGAAAAAAGAAAGAAAAAAGATCAAAGAAGAAAGAAAAAAAGAAAAAAGATCAAAGAAGAAAGAAAAAAAGAAAAAGGATCAAAGAAAAAAGATCAAAGACGAAAGAAAAAAGATGAAAGAAAAAAGATCAAAGACGAAAGAAAAAAGATCAAAGACGAAAGAAAAAAGATCAAAGAAAAAGGATCAAAGAAAAAGGATCAAAGAAAAAGAAGAAAGAAAAAAGATCAAAGAAAAAAGATCAAAGAAAAAAGATCAAAGAAGAAAGAAAAAAGATCAAAGAAAACAGATCAAAGAAAAAAGATCAAAGACGAAAGAAAAAACATCAAAGATGAAAGAAAAAAGATCAAAGACGAAAGAAAAAGATCAAAGACCAAAGAAAAAGGATCAAAGAAAAAGGATCAAAGAAAAAGGATCAAAGAAAAAAGATCAAAGAAAAAAGATCAAAAAAAAAAGAAAAAAGAAAAAAGATCAAAGACGATAGAAAAAAGATCAAAGAAAAAAGATCAAAGAAAAAAGATCAAAGAAAAATGATCAAAGAAAAAAGATCAAAGAAAAAGGATCAAAGAAAAAAGATCAAAGACGAAAGAAAAAAGATCAAAGACGAAAGAAAAAAGAAGAAAGAAAATAGATCAAAGACGAAAGAAAAAAGATCAAAGACGAAAGAAAAAAGATCAAATATCAAAGAAAAAAGATCAAAGAAAAAGGATCAAAGAAAAAGGATAAAAGAAAAAAGATCAAAGAAAAAAGATCAAAGACGAATGAAAAAAGATCAAAGAAAAAAGATCAAAGAAAAAAGATCAAAGACGAAAGAAAAAAGATCAAAGAAAAAAGATCAAAGAAAAAAGATCAAAGACGAAAGAAAAAAGATCAAAGAAAAAGATCAAAGAAAAAGATCAAAGAAAAAAGATCAAAGACGAAAGAAAAAAGATCAAAGAAAAAAGATCAAAGACGAAAGAAAAAGATCAAAGACGAAAGAAAAAAGATCAAAGAAAAAAGATCAAAGAAAAAAGATCAAAGACGAAAGAAAAAAGATCAAAGACGAAAGAAAAAAGATCAAAGACGAAAGAAAAAAGATCAAAGATCAAAGAAAAAAGACCAAAGAAAAAGGATCAAAGAAAATAGATCAAAGAAAAAGGATCAAAGAAAAAAGATCAAAGAAAAAAGATCAAAGAAAAAAGATCAAAGACGAAAGAAAAAAGATCAAAGATCAAACAAAAAGGATCAAAGAAAAAAGATCAAAGAAAAAGGATCAAAGAAAAAAGATCAAAGAAAAAAGATCAAAGAAGAAAGATCAAAGACGAAAGAAAAAATATCAAAGACGAAAGAAAAAAGATCAAAGAAAAAGATCAATGAAAAAAGGTTCAAAGAAAAAGATCAAAGAAAAAAGATCAAAGAAAAAGGATCAAAGAAAAAAGATCAAAGAAAAAAGATCAAAAAAAAAGAAAAAAGAAAAAAGATCAAAGACGATAGAAAAAAGATCAAAGAAAAAAGATCAAAGAAAAAAGATCAAAGAAAAATGATCAAAGAAAAAAGATCAAAGAAAAAGGATCAAAGAAAAAAGATCAAAGACGAAAGAAAAAAGATCAAAGACGAAAGAAAAAAGATCAAAGACGAAAGAAAAAAGATCAAATATCAAAGAAAAAAGATCAAAGAAAAAGGATCAAAGAAAAAGGATCAAAGAAAAAGGATCAAAGAAAAAAGATCAAAGACGAAAGACAAAAGATCAAAGATCAAAGAAAAAGATCAAAGAAAAAGATCAAAGAAGAAAGAAAAAAGATCAAAGACGAAAGAAAAAAGATCAAAGAAATAGATCAAAGAAAAAAGATCAAAGAAAAAAAAAGATCAAAGAAAAAAGATCAAAGACGAAAGAAAAAAGATCAAAGAAAAAAGATCAAAGAAAAAAGATCAAAGACGAAAGAAAAAATATCAAAGAAAAAAGATCCAAGAAAAACATCAAAGACGAAAGAAAAAAGATCAAAGAAAAAGATCAAAGAAAAAAGATCAAAGAAAAAAGATCAAAGAAAAAAGATCAAAGAAAAAAGATCAAAGAAAAAAGATCAAAGAAAAAAGATCAAAGAAAAATGATCAAAGAAAAAAGATCAAAGAAAAAGGATCAAAGAAAAAAGATCAAAGAAAAAGGATCAAAGAAAAAGGATCAAAGAAAAAAGATCAAAGAAAAAGGATCAAAGAAAAAAGACGAAAGAAAAAGGATCAAAGAAAAAAGATCAAAGACGAAAGAAAAAAGATCAAAGAAAAAAGATCAAAGACGAAAGAAAAAAGATCAAAGAAAAAAGATCAAAGACGAAAGAAAAAAGATCAAAGAAAATGAGCAAAGAAAAAGGATCAAAGAAAAAGGATAAAAGAAATAAGATCAAAGGAAATAAATCAAAGAAAAAAAATCAAAGAAAAAAGATAAAAGAAAAAAGATAAAAGAAGAAAGAAAAAAGATCAAAGAAAAAAGATCAAAGATCAAAGAAAAAAGATCAAAGACGAAAGAAAAAAGATCAAAGAAAAAGATCAAAGAAAAAAGATCAAAGAAGAAAGATAATAGATCAAAGAAAAAAGATCAAAGAAGAAAGATAATAGATCAAAGAAAAAAGATCAAAGAAAAAAGATCAAAGACAAAAGAAAAAAGATCAAAGACGAAAGAAAAAAGATCAAAGAAAAAGATCAAAGAAAACAGATCGAAGAAAAAAGATCAAAGAAAAAAGATCAAAGAAAAAAGATCAAAGAAAAAGATCAAAGAAAACAGATCAAAGAAAACAGATCAAAGAAAATAGATCAAAGAAAAAAGATCAAAGACGAAAGAAAAAAGATCAAAGAAAAAAGATCAAAGACGAAAGATAAAAGATCAAAGAAAAAGATCAAAGAAAAAGATCAAAGACGAAAGAAAAAAGAAAAAGATCAAAGAAAAAAGATCAAAGAAAAAATCAAAGAAAAAAGATCACAGAAGAAAGATAAAAGATCAAAGAAAAAAGATCACAGAAGAAAGATAAAAGATCAAAGAAAAAAGATCACAGAATAAAGATAAAAGATCAAAGAAAAAAGATCACAGAAGAAAGATAAAAGATCAAAGAAAAAAGATCAAAGAAGAAAGATAAAAGATCAAAGAAAAAAGATCAAAGAAGAAAGATCAAAGATAAAAGATCAAAGAAAAAAGATCAAAGAAAAAAGATCAAAGACGAAAGAAAAAAGATCAAAGAAAAAAGATCAAAGGCGAAAGAAATAATATCAAAGAAAAAGATCAAAGAAAAAGATCAAAGAAAAAGGATCAAAGAAAAAAGATCAAAGAAAAAAGATCAAAGAATAAAGATAAAAGATCAAAGAAAAATGATCAAAGATCAAAGAAAAAAGATCAAAGACGAAAGAAAAAAGATCAAAGAAAAAAGATAAAAGATCAAAGAAAAAAGATCACAGAAGAAAGATAAAAGATCAAAGAAAAAGATCAAAGAAGAAAGATAAAAGATCAAAGAAAAAATATCAAAGAAGAAAGATCAAAGATAAAAGATCAAAGAAAAAAGATCAAAGAAAAAGATCAAAGAAAAAAGATCAAAGACGAAAGAATAAAGATCAAAGAAAAAGATCAAAGAAAAAGGATCAAAGAAAAAGGATCAAAGAAAAAAGATCAAAGAAAAAGATCAAAGAAAAAAGATCAAAGAATAAAGATAAAAGATCAAAGAAAAATGATCAAAGATCAAAGAAAAAAGATCAAAGACGAAAGAAAAAAGATCAAAGAAAAAAGATAAAAGATCAAAGAAAAAAGATCAAAGACGAAAGAAAAAAGATCAAAGAAAAAGATCAAAGAAAAAAGATCAAAGAAGAAAGATAAAAGATCAAAGAAAAAAGATCAAAGAAGAAAGATAAAAGATCAAAGAAAAAAGATCACAGAAGAAAGATAAAAGATCAAAGAAAAAAGATCAAAGAAAAAAGATCAAAGAAGAAAGATCAAAGATAAAAGATCAAAGAAAAAAGATCAAAGAAAAAGATCAAAGAAAAAAGATCAAAGAAGAAAGATAAAAGATCAAAGAAAAAAGATCAAAGAAGAAAGATCAAAGAAGAAAGATAAAAGATCAAAGAAAAAAGATCAAAGAAGAAAGATAAAAGAAAAAAGATCAAAGACGAAAGAAAAAAGATCAAAGACGAAAGAAAAAAGATCAAAGAAAAAGATCAAAGAAAAAGATCAAAGAAAAAGATCAAAGAAAAAAGATAAAAGAATAAAGATAAAAGAATAAAGATAAAAGATCAAAGATCAAAGAAAAAAGATCAAAGAAAAAAGATCAAAGACGAAAGAAAAAAGATCAAAGAAAAAAGATCAAAGAAAAAAGATCAAAGAAAAAAGATCAAAGACGAAAGAAAAAAGATCAAAGACGAAAGAAAAAAGATCAAAGAAAAAAGATCAAAGAAAAAGGATCAAAGAAAAAGGATCAAAGAAAAAGGATCAAAGAAAAAGGATCAAAGAAAAAGATCAAAGACAAAGGATCAAAGAAAAAAGATCAAAGAAAAAGGATCAAAGAAAAAAGATCAAAGAAAAAGATCAAAGAAAAAAGATCAAAGAAAAAAGATAAAAGATCAAAGAAAAAAGATCACAGAAGAAAGATAAAAGACCAAAGAAAAAAGATCACAGAAGAAAGATAAAAGATCAAAGAAAAAAGATCAAAGAAGAAAGATCAAAGAAGAAAGATCAAAGAAAAAAGATCAAAGAAAAAAGATCAAAGACGCAAGAAAAAAGATCAAAGAAGAAAGATAAAAGAGCAAAGAAAAAAGATCAAAGACGAAAGAAAAAAGATCAAAGACGAAAGAAAAAAGATCAAAGACGAAAGAAAAAAGATCAAAGAAAAAAGATCAAAGAAAAAGTTCAAAGAAAAAGTTCAAAGAAAAAGATCAAAGAAAAAGGATCAAAGAAAAAAGATCAAAGAAAAAGATCAAAGAAGAAAGAGAAAAGATGAAAGAAAAAAGATGAAAGAAAAAAGAAGAAAGAAAAAAGAAGAAAGAAAAGAAAATAGAAGAAAGAAAAAAGTTGAAAGAATAAAGATGAATGAAAAAAGAAAGAAAACATAAAAGAAGAAAGAAAAAGAAAAAAGAAGAAAAAGAAGAAAGATGAAAAAATAAGATGAAAGAAAAAATAAGAATGAAAAGAAAAAAGAAGAAAGAAAAAAGATCAAAAAGGAAGAAAAAAGAAAGACAAAAGTAAAAAGATCAAAGAACAAAGAAAAAAATAAAGAAAAAAGATCAAAGATGAAAGAAAAAAGATCAAAGAAAAAAGATCAAAGAAGAAAGATAAAAGATGAAAGAAAAAAGATCAAAGAAAAATGATCAAAGAAGAAAGTAAAAAGATTAAAGAAGACAGAAAATATATTTTTCTTCCTTCTTTCATCTTTTTTCTTTCATCTTTTGTCTTTATTTATTTATTTCTTTTTTGATCTTTTTTCTTTGATCTTTTTCTTTCATCTTTTATCTTTTTTCTTTCTTATTTTTCTTCTTTGATCTTTTTTCTTTCATCTTTTATCTTTCTTCTTTGATCTTTTTACTTTCTTCTTTGATCATTTTTCTTTGATATTTTTTCTTTCATCTTTTATCTTTCTTTTTTTATCTTTTTTCTTTGATCTTTTTCTTTCATCTTTGATCTTTTTTCTTTATTTTTTCTTTCTTCTTTGATCTTTTTACTTTTGTCTTTCTTTTTTCTTCCTTTTTGATCTTTTTTCATTCTTATTTTTTCTTTCATCTTATTTCTTTCATCTTTCTTCTTTTTCTTCTTTTTCTTTCTTCTTTTATGTTTTCTTTCTTTTTCATTCATCTTATTTCTTTCAACTTTTTTCTTTCTTCTATTTTCTTTTCTTTATTCTTTTTTCTTCCTTCTTTTTTCTTTCTTCTTTTTTCTTTCATCTTTTTTCTTTCTTCTTTTATCTTTTTCTTTCTTCTTTGATCTTTTTTCTTTCTTCTTTGATCTTTTTTCATTCATCTTTTTTCTGTCATCTTTTTTCTTTCTTCTTTGATCCTTTTTCTTTCATATTTTTATCAGTCATCTTTCATCTGTGTAACATTATGAAAATATTATTTTCTGCCCATAACAGCTGCCCTTTTAACACAATGACAGTGTGCACGAATTTACAAGGTTGTGCGCTTGCTTTGGTGTTTACATTCCAGAAAAGAAGATAGAAGAAGGACGAAGAACGCTTTTCATTAATTAATCAAAGAACTTTATTTCTATTAAAGCTAATCAAAATAAATGTTAACCAATAATAATCAGGTGACTGATCTGTGAAATCAATGTAATGATAATGGGTTTATTGAATAACAGGACTAACTCAGCCAGACATCCTGATTCACACAAGGTAAACATCATGACACATTGCTCTCATCAAATCAGAACTTCCTTTCTGTTGCAGGGCAGAATCTGGAGTGTTTAGTTAATCTGTCCACTCCGATTTGCTAAGAATTATAAACAACTAAGTTATGTTACGGCCGCCGCCGTTTTGGAGCCCAGTGGTGTGCTGTGTGCCGTTCCCTGTGCAGCAAAGCAGCACCGTGGACAGCGGCTCCGTGGGAAGGTTCATTCAGGATCATGGACGGCGCGGGAGCGGCAGTCACGCCAGCTGGGACTTCTCATCTCATTAGCCAGCTCTTTAAAAGCGGCCAGCTGGAGCTCAACAGGGGAGAGAAATGTTTGGAGTTGCAGAGGCAACGTGTGTTCTCTCCCCGTTGGTGGTTACTAGAGATTTTGTGGTTAATACCAGGTTGTGGTTTGCTTCTTGTGAAGAAACAACTTAAGAACCTTTTTGTGTTTGGGATATTCTCGGTTAAGCGGTAATTTTAGGTTTTTGGTGTGTCTGCTAGAGCACCTTGTGGATAACTTGCCAGATGGGGATTCTTCCCCTTTTGCAGTCCTGGTTTTCCTGAGCTGTTTTTGGTGTGTTGGTAACTTTAGTTAATTTAGAACTTTTAGTTTGGTTTGTCTTTTAGACAAACCTTGTTTAATTACGTGGTGGGGTTTTTGCCCCCTTTTTGAGTACCATTCCCTTTTTAAATAAAGGAGATTTATTTAGGATTTAGAGTGGTTGGTCCTTTCATTTGATTGATGTTTTTATCATACTTGGCAAACACACATCTCAACAATGATTGTATGTTGGGTCGTCCAGGATTTGAACCCGGGACCTCTCGCACCCTGAGCGAGAATCATACTCCTAGACAAACGAGCCTCTCGCATAAAACAGAGCAATGCCATTTTAACTTCAGTTCCATCTGAGTTCCATCCAGTTTCAGCTGAGTTTCAACGTAGCTCCAACCAGCTCTCAAAACCATCATCTCTAAGTGAATTGCAGACTGGCCAGCTGTATTTCTACTTTAAGCTGAGAACTGTCAAGCTGGAATATTCTATTGTTTTATCAACAAGACGATGGTTCCTTCAGAATAAAAGCTGAAAACTCTACGTGACGCTGAAACCTGCCATCGTACCGGGAGTCAATCTGTAGACTGGTTTGTCGTGCTTCCGACCTTTGTTTCGTCAGCTCCAGCACAAGGAGGGTCCGAGGACCTGGCATCCGGATCTAACTCGGGAGTCTCCACAAGGGTACGTAGCCGGCAAGATAGCGTCTCATGTCTTCCTCCTGAAGTCCTTGTGGTGTGTAGTCAAAACATTTTACACCCAGATCCGCCTGCCTCAGCTGGGGATTCTGAACTGACTCACACACACACACACACACTTCAGCATTCAAATCATATGCATCCATCATAGAGAGTTAGTCCTGGATTGTTTGAATAATAATTATAAAATTTTAACATTCTTAAACGATCCAATCTCTCTTTTCTTGTCTCTAAGTCAATACAAAGTGTTGGAATAAAACTCCCTGAAGTAAAAACAACTTCTTCTGATTATGAGGGCCCAGTCCATAGATTATTCTCTTTCTTTAATCAAGAAAAAAGAAGAAAGAAAAAGTTGTAAGAAAAAAGATGAAAGAAGAAAGAAAAAAGAGAAAAGATGAAAGAAAAAAAGATGAAAGAAAAAAATTGAAAGAAAAGAGAAGAAAGAAGACAGAAAAGAGAAAAGAAGAAAGAAAAACTAAAAAGATGATAGAAAAAAGAAAGAAAAGAGAAGAAATAAGACAGAAGAGAGAAAAGAAGAAAGAAAAAGAAAAAGATGACAGAAAAAAGATAAAAGAAAAAGAAGAAAGAAATGATCAAAGAGGAAAGAAAAAGAAGAAAGAAGAAAGTAAAACAAAGATGAAAAAGAAGAAAGATGAAAGAAAAAAGATGAAAGAAAAAAAGAAAGAAAAGAGAACAAAGAAGACAGAAAAGAGAAAAGAAAAAAAGATGATGAAAAAAAGAAAAGAGAAGAAAGAAGACAGAAAAGAGAAAAGAAGAAAGAAAAGAAAATAGAAGGAAAAAGTTGAAAGAAAAAAGATGAAAGAAAAAAGAAGAAAAAAAGATAAAAGATGAAAGAAAAGATAAAAGAACAAAGAAAAGATAAAAGAAGAAAGAAAAAAGAAGAAAGAAGAAAGAAAACAACAAAGATGAAAGAAAAAAGATGAGAGAAAAAAGAAAAAAGTTGAAAGAAAAAAGAAGAAAGAAAAGAAAGAAAGAAAAAAGATCAAAGAAGAAAGAAAAAAGAAAGAAAAAAGATCAAAGAAGAAAGAAAAAAGAAAGAAAAAAGATCAAAGAAGAAAGAAAAAAGAAAGAAAAAAGATCAAAGAAGAAAGAAAAAAGATCAAAGAAGAAAAAAAGATCAAAGAAGAAAGAAAAAAGAAAGAAAAAAAGATCAAAGAAGAAAGAAAAAAGAAAGAAAAAAGATCAAAGAAGAAAGAAAAAAGAAAGAAAAAAGATCAAAAAAGAAAAAAGAAAGAAAAAAGATCAAAAAAGAAAAAAGAAAGAAAAAAGATCAAAGAAGAAAGAAAAAAGAAAGAAAAAAGATCAAAGAAGAAAGAAAAAAGAAAGAAAAAAGATCAAAGAAGAAAGAAAAAAAGAAAAAGATCAAAGAAGAAAGAAAAAAGAAAGAAAAAAGATCAAAGAAGAAAGAAAAAAGATTAAAGAAGAAAGAAAACAGATCAAAGAAGAAAGAAAAAAGAAAGAAAAAAGATCAAAGAAGAAAGAAAAAAGATCAAAGAAGAAGGAAAAAAGAAAGAAAAAAGATCAAAGGAGAAGGAAAAAAGAAAGAAAAAAGATCAAAGAAGAAAGAAAAAAGATCAAAGAAGAAAGAAAAATGAAAGAAAAAAGATCAAAGAAGGAAAAAAGAAAGAAAAAATTTCAAAGAAGAAGGAAAAAAGAAAGAAAAAAGATCAAAGAAGAAGGAAAAAAGAAAGAAAAAAGATCAAAGAAGAAGGAAAAAAGAAAGAAAAAAGATCAAAGAAGAAGGAAAAAGGAAAGAAAAAAGATCAGAAAGAAGAAGGAAAAAGGAAAGAAAAAAGATCAGAAAGAAGAAGGAAAAAAGAAAGAAAAAAGATCAGAAAGAAGAAAGAAAAAAGATCAAAGAAGAAGGAAAAAAGAAAGAAAAAAGATCATAGAAGAAGGAAAAAAGAAAGAAAAAAGATCAAAGAAGAAAGAAAAAAGAAAGAAAAAAGATCAAAGAAGAAAGAAAGAAGAAAGAAAAAAGATCAAAGAAGAAGGAAAAAAGAAAGAAAAAAGATCATAGAAGAAGGAAAAAAGAAAGAAAAAAGATCAAAGAAGAAAGAAAAAAGAAAGAAAAAAGATCAAAGAAGAAAGAAAAAAGAAAGAAAAAAGATCAAAGAAGAAAGAAAAAAGAAAGAAAAAAGATCAAAGAAGAAGGAAAAAAGAAAGAAAAAATATCAAAGAAGAAGGAAAAAAGAAAGAAAAAAGATCAAAGAAGAAGGAAAAAAGAAAGAAAAAAGATCAAAGAAGAAGGAAAAAAGAAAGAAAAAAGATCAAAGAAGAAAGAAAAAAGAAAGAAAAAAGATCAAAGAAGAAGGAAAAAAGAAAGAAAAAAGATCAAAGAAGAAGGAAAGAATAAAGAAAAAAGATCAAAGAAGAAGGAAAGAATAAAGAAAAAAGATCAAAGAAGAAGGAAAGAATAAAGAAAAAAGATCAAAGAAGAAGGAAAAAAGAAAGAAAAAAGATCAAAGAAGAAGGAAAAAAGAAAGAAAAAAGATCAAAGAAGAAAGAAAAAAGAAAGAAAAAAGATCAAAGAAGAAAGAAAAAAAGAAAAAAGATCAAAGAAGAAAGAAAAAAAGAAAAAAGATCAAAGAAGAAAGAAAAAAGAAAGAAAAAAGATCAAAGAAGAAAGAAAAAAGAAAGAAAAAAGATCAAAGAAGAAAGAAAAAAGATTAAAGAAGAAAGAAAACAGATCAAAGAAGAAAGAAAAAAGATCAAAGAAGAAGGAAAAAAGAAAGAAAAAAGATCAAAGGAGAAGGAAAAAAGAAAGAAAAAAGATCAAAGAAGAAAGAAAAAAGATCAAAGAAGAAAGAAAAAAGAAAGAAAAAAGATCAAAGAAGAAGGAAAAAAGAAAGAAAAAAGATCAAAGACGAAACAAAAAAGATCAAAGAAGAAGGAAAAAAGAAAGAAAAAAGATCAAAGGAGAAGGAAAAAAAGAAAAAAGATCAAAGAAGAAAGAAAAAAGATCAAAGAAGAAAGAAAAAAGAAAGAAAAAAGATCAAAGACGAAACAAAAAAGATCAAAGATCAAAGAAAAAAGATCAAAGAAAAAGGAAAAAAGAAAGAAAAAAGATCAAAGAAGAAGGAAAAAAGAAAGAAAAAAGATCAAAGACGAAACAAAAAAGATCAAAGAAGAAGGAAAAAAGAAAGAAAAAAGATCAAAGGAGAAGGAAAAAAAGAAAAAAGATCAAAGAAGAAAGAAAAAAGATCAAAGAAGAAAGAAAAAAGATCAAAGATCAAAGAAAAAAGAAAGAAAAAAGATCAAAGACGAAACAAAAAAGATCAAAGATCAAAGAAAAAAGATCAAAGAAAAAAGATCAAAGACGAAAGAAAAAAGAAAGAAAAAAGATCAAAGAAGAAGGAAAAAAGAAAGAAAAAAGATCAAAGAAGAAGGAAAAAAGAAAGAAAAAAGATCAAAGAAGAAGGAAAAAAGAAAGAAAAAAGATCAAAGAAGAAGGAAAAAAGAAAGAAAAAAGATCAAAGAAGAAGGAAAAAAGAAAGAAAAAAGATCAATGAAAAAGGATCAAAGAAAAAGGATCAAAGAAAAAAGATCAAAGAAAAAGGATCAAAGAAAAAGGATCAAAGAAAAAGATCAAAGACGAAAGAAAAAAGATCAAAGAAAAAAGATCAAAGACGAAAGAAAAAAGATCAAAGAAGAAGGAAAAAAGAAAGAAAAAAGATCAATGAAAAAGGATCAAAGAAAAAGGATCAAAGAAAAAAGATCAAAGACGAAAGAAAAAAGATCAAAGAAAAAAGATCAAAGAAAAAAGATCAAAGAAAAAAGATCAAAGAAAAAAGATCAAAGAAAAAGGATCAAAGAAAAAAGATCAAAGAAAAAGGATCAAAGAAAAAAGATCAAAGAAAAAGGATCAAAGAAAAAAGATCAAAGACGAAAGACAAAAGATCAAAGATCAAAGAAAAAGATCAAAGAAAAAGATCAAAGAAAAAGATCAAAGAAAAAGGATCAAAGAAAAAAGATCAAAGACGAAAGACAAAAGATCAAAGATCAAAGAAAAAGATCAAAGAAAAAGATCAAAGAAAAAGATCAAAGAAAAAGGATCAAAGAAAAAGGATCAAAGAGAAAAGATCAAAGACGAAAGATAAAAGATCAAAGACGAAAGACAAAAGATCAAAGATCAAAGAAAAAGATCAAAGAAAAAGATCAAAGAAAAAAGATCAAAGAAAAAGATCAAAGAAAAAGATCAAAGAAAAAGATCAAAGAAAAAAGATCAAAGAAAAAGATCAAAGAAAAAAGATCAAAGAAAAAAGATCAAAGAAAAAAGATCAAAGAAAAAAGATCAAAGAAAAGAGATCAAAGAAAAGAGATCAAAGAAAAAAGATCAAAGAAAAAGGATCAAAGAAAAAGGATCAAAGAAAAAGGATCAAAGAAAAAAGATCAAAGAAAAAAGATTAAAGAAGAAAGAAAAAAGATGAAAGAAAAAAGATCAAAGACGAAAGAAAAAAGATCAAAGAAAAAAGATCAAAGAAAAAGGATCAAAGAAAAAGAAGAAAGAAAAAAGATCAAAGAAAAAAGATCAAAGAAAAAAGATTAAAGAAGAAAGAAAAAAGATCAAAGAAAACAGATCAAAGAAAAAAGATCAAAGACGAAAGAAAAAACATCAAAGATGAAAGAAAAAAGATCAAAGACGAAAGAAAAAGATCAAAGACCAAAGAAAAAGGATCAAAGAAAAAGGATCAAAGAAAAAGGATCAAAGAAAAAAGATCAAAGAAAAAAGATAAAAAAAGATAAAAGAAAAAAGATCAAAGACGATAGAAAAAAGATCATAGAAAAAAGATCAAAGAAAAAAGATAAAAGAAAAATGATCAAAGAAAAAAGATCAAAGAAAAAGGATCAAAGAAAAAAGATCAAAGACGAAAGAAAAAAGATCAAAGACGAAAGAAAAAAGAAGAAAGAAAAAAGATCAAAGACGAAAGAAAAAAGATCAAAGACGAAAGAAAAAAGATCAAATATCAAAGAAAAAAGATCAAATATCAAAGAAAAAGGATCAAAGAAAAAGGATAAAAGAAAAAAGATCAAAGAAAAAAGATCAAAGACGAATGAAAAAAGATCAAAGAAAAAAGATCAAAGAAAAAAGATCAAAGACGAAAGAAAAAAGATCAAAGAAAAAGATCAAAGAAAAAAGATCAAAGATGAATGAAAAAAGATCAAAGAAAAAAGATCAAAGAAAAAGATCAAAGAAAAAGATCAAAGAAAAAAGATCAAAGACGAAAGAAAAAAGATCAAAGAAAAAGATCAAAGAAAAAAGATCAAAGACGAAAGAAAAAAGATCAAAGAAAAAGATCAAAGAAAAAGATCAAAGAAAAAAGATCAAAGACGAAAGAAAAAAGATCAAAGAAAAAGATCAAAGAAAAAAGATCAAAGACGAAAGAAAAAAGATCAAAGAAAAAAGATCAAAGACGAAAGAAAAAAGATCAAAGACGAAAGAAAAAAGATCAAAGACGAAAGAAAAAAGATCAAAGACGAAAGAAAAAAGATCAAAGACGAAAGAAAAAAGATCAAAGATCAAAGAAAAAAGATCAAAGAAAAAGGATCAAAGAAAAAAGATCAAAGAAAAAGGATCAAAGAAAAAAGATCAAAGAAAAAAGATCAAAGAAAAAAGATCAAAGAAAAAAGATCAAAGACGAAAGAAAAAAGATCAAAGATCAAAGTAAAAAGATCAAAGAAAAAAGATCAAAGAAAAAAGATCAAAGACGAAAGAAAAAAGATCAAAGATCAAAGTAAAAAGATCAAAGAAAAAAGATCAAAGAAAAAAGATCAAAGAAAAAGGATCAAAGAAAAAAGATCAAAGAAAAAAGATCAAAGAAAAAAGATCAAAGAAAAAAGATCAAAGAAGAAAGATCAAAGACGAAAGAAAAAATATCAAAGACGAAAGAAAAAAGATCAAAGAAAAAGATCAATGAAAAAAGGTTCAAAGAAAAAGATCAAAGAAAAAAGATCAAAAAAAAAGAAAAAAGAAAAAAGATCAAAGACGATAGAAAAAAGATCAAAGAAAAAAGATCAAAGAAAAAAGATCAAAGAAAAATGATCAAAGAAAAAAGATCAAAGAAAAAGGATCAAAGAAAAAAGATCAAAGACGAAAGAAAAAAGATCAAAGACGAAAGAAAAAAGATCAAAGACGAAAGAAAAAAGATCAAATATCAAAGAAAAAAGATCAAAGAAAAAGGATCAAAGAAAAAAGATCAAAGAAAAAGGATCAAAGAAAAAAGATCAAAGATGAAAGACAAAAGATCAAAGATCAAAGAAAAAGATCAAAGAAAAAGATCAAAGAAAAAAGATCAAAGACGAAAGAAAAAAGATCAAAGAAATAGATCAAAGAAAAAAGATCAAAGAAAAAAATAGATCAAAGAAAAAAGATCAAAGACGAAAGAAAAAAGATCAAAGAAAAAAGATCAAAGAAAAAAGATCAAAGAAAAAAGATCAAAGACGAAAGAAAAAATATCAAAGAAAAAAGATCCAAGAAAAATATCAAAGACGAAAGAAAAAAGATCAAAGACGAAAGAAAAAGATCAAAGACCAAAGAAAAAGGATCAAAGAAAAAGGATCAAAGAAAAAGGATCAAAGAAAAAAGATCAAAGAAAAAAGATAAAAAAGATAAAAGAAAAAAGATCAAAGACGATAGAAAAAAGATCATAGAAAAAAGATCAAAGAAAAAAGATCAAAGAAAAATGATCAAAGAAAAAAGATCAAAGAAAAAGGATCAAAGAAAAAAGATCAAAGACGAAAGAAAAAAGATCAAAGACAAAAGAAAAAAGAAGAAAGAAAAAAGATCAAAGACGAAAGAAAAAAGATCAAAGACGAAAGAAAAAAGATCAAATATCAAAGACGAAAGAAAAAATATCAAAGAAAAAAGATCCAAGAAAAATATCAAAGACGAAAGAAAAAAGATCAAAGAAAAAGATCAAAGAAAAAAGATCAAAGAAAAAAGATCAAAGAAAAAAGATCAAAGAAAAAAGATCAAAGAAAAAAGATCAAAGAAAAAGGATCAAAGAAAAAGATCAAAGAAAAAGGATCAAAGAAAAAGGATCAAAGAAAAAAGATCAAAGAAAAAGGATCAAAGAAAAAAGATCAAAGACGAAAGAAAAAAGATCAAAGAAAAAAGATCAAAGACGAAAGAAAAAAGATCAAAGAAAAAAGATCAAAGACGAAAGAAAAAAGATCAAAGAAAAAAGATCAAAGACGAAAGAAAAAAGATCAAAGAAAAAGAGCAAAGAAAAAGGATCAAAGAAAAAGGATAAAAGAAATAAGATCAAAGAAATAAGATCAAAGAAATAAGATCAAAGAAATAAGATCAAAGAAATAAGATCAAAGAAAAAAGATCAAAGAAAAAAGATCAAAGGAAAAAGATCAAAGAAAAAAAATCAAAGAAAAAAGATAAAAGAAAAAAGATAAAAGAAGAAAGAAAAAAGATCAAAGAAAAAAGATCAAAGATCAAAGAAAAAAGATCAAAGACGAAAGAAAAAAGATCAAAGAAAAAGATCAAAGAAAAAAGATCAAAGAAGAAAGATAATAGATCAAAGAAAAAAGATCAAAGAAAAAAGATCAAAGACAAAAGAAAAAAGATCAAAGACGAAAGAAAAAAGATCAAAGAAAAAGATCAAAGAAAACAGATCAAAGAAAAAAGATCAAAGAAAAAAGATCAAAGAAAAAAGATCAAAGAAAAAGATCAAAGAAAACAGATCAAAGAAAACAGATCAAAGAAAAAAGATCAAAGAAAATAGATCAAAGAAAAAAGATCAAAGACGAAAGAAAAAAGATCAAAGAAAAAAGATCAAAGACGAAAGAAAAAAGATCAAAGAAAAAGATCAAAGAAAACAGATCAAAGAAAAAAGATCAAAGAAAAAAGATCAAAGAAAAAAGATCAAAGAAAAAGATCAAAGAAAACAGATCAAAGAAAACAGATCAAAGAAAAAAGATCAAAGAAAATAGATCAAAGAAAAAAGATCAAAGACGAAAGAAAAAAGATCAAAGAAAAAAGATCAAAGACGAAAGATAAAAGATCAAAGAAAAAGATCAAAGAAAAAGATCAAAGACAAAAGAAAAAAAGAAAAAGATCAAAGAAAAAAGATCAAAGAAAAATTCAAAGAAAAATGATCACAGAAGAAAGATAAAAGATCAAAGAAAAAAGATCAGAGAAAAAGATCAAAGACGAAAGAAAAAAGAAAAAGATCAAAGAAAAAGATCAAAGAAAAAGATCAAAGACGAAAGAAAAAAGAAAAAGATCAAAGAAAAAAGATCAAAGAAAAAATCAAAGATAAAAGATCACAGAAGAAAGATAAAAGATCAAAGAAAAAAGATCACAGAAGAAAGATAAAAGATCAAAGAAAAAAGATCACAGAAGAAAGATAAAAGATCAAAGAAAAAAGATCACAGAAGAAAGATAAAAGATCAAAGAAAAAAGATCAAAGAAGAAAGATAAAAGATCAAAGAAAAAAGATCAAAGAAGAAAGATCAAAGATAAAAGATCAAAGAAAAAAGATCAAAGAAAAAAGATCAAAGACGAAAGAAAAAAGATCAAAGAAAAAAGATCAAAGGCGAAAGAAAAAAGATCAAAGAAAAAGATCAAAGAAAAAGATCAAAGAAAAAGGATCAAAGAAAAAAGATCAAAGAAAAAAGATCAAAGAATAAAGATAAAAGATCAAAGAAAAATGATCAAAGATCAAAGAAAAAAGATCAAAGACGAAAGAAAAAAGATTAAAGAAAAAAGATAAAAGATCAAAGAAAAAAGATCACAGAAGAAAGATAAAAGATCAAAGAAAAAGATCAAAAAAGAAAGATAAAAGATCAAAGAAAAAATATCAAAGAAGAAAGATCAAAGATAAAAGATCAAAGAAAAAAGATCAAAGAAAAAAGATCAAAGACGAAAGAATAAAGATCAAAGAAAAAGATCAAAGAAAAAGGATCAAAGAAAAAGGATCAAAGAAAAAAGATCAAAGAAAAAGATCAAAGAAAAAAGATCAAAGAATAAAGATAAAAGATCAAAGAAAAATGATCAAAGATCAAAGAAAAATGATCAAAGATCAAAGAAAAAAGATCAAAGACGAAAGAAAAAAGATCAAAGAAAAAAGATAAAAGATCAAAGAAAAAAGATCAAAGACGAAAGAAAAAAGATCAAAGAAAAAGATCAAAGAAAAAAGATCAAAGAAGAAAGATAAAAGATCAAAGAAAAAAGATCAAATAAGAAAGATAAAAGATCAAAGAAAAAAGATCAAAGATAAAAGATCAAAGACAAAAGAAAAAAGATCAAAGACGAAAGAAAAAAGATCAAATACAAAAGAAAAAAGATCAAAGATGAAAGAAAAAAGATCAAAGATGAAAGAAAAAAGATCAAAGACGAAAGATCAAAGAAAAAGATCAAAGAAAAAGGATCAAAGAAAAAGGATAAAAGAAAAAAGATCAAAGAAAAAGGATCAAAGAAAAAAGATCAAAGAAAAAGATCAAAGAAAAATGATCAAAGAAAAAAGATCAAAGAAAAAAGATCAAAGAAAAAAGATCAAAGAAAAGAGATCAAAGAAAAGAGATCAAAGAAAAAAGATCAAAGAAAAAGGATCAAAGAAAAAGGATCAAAGAAAAAGGATCAAAGAAAAAAGATCAAAGACGAAAGAAAAAAGATGAAAGAAAAAAGATCAAAGACGAAAGAAAAAAGATCAAAGACGAAAGAAAAAAGATCAAAGAAAAAGGATCAAAGAAAAAGGATCAAAGAAAAAGAAGAAAGAAAAAAGATCAAAGAAAAAAGATCAAAGAAAAAAGATTAAAGAAGAAAGAAAAAAGATCAAAGAAAACAGATCAAAGAAAAAAGATCAAAGACGAAAGAAAAAACATCAAAGATGAAAGAAAAAAGATCAAAGACGAAAGAAAAAGATCAAAGACCAAAGAAAAAGGATCAAAGAAAAAGGATCAAAGAAAAAGGATCAAAGAAAAAAGATCAAAGAAAAAAGATAAAAAAAGATAAAAGAAAAAAGATCAAAGACGATAGAAAAAAGATCATAGAAAAAAGATCAAAGAAAAAAGATAAAAGAAAAATGATCAAAGAAAAAAGATCAAAGAAAAAGGATCAAAGAAAAAAGATCAAAGACGAAAGAAAAAAGATCAAAGACGAAAGAAAAAAGAAGAAAGAAAAAAGATCAAAGACGAAAGAAAAAAGATCAAAGACGAAAGAAAAAAGATCAAATATCAAAGAAAAAAGATCAAATATCAAAGAAAAAGGATCAAAGAAAAAGGATAAAAGAAAAAAGATCAAAGAAAAAAGATCAAAGACGAATGAAAAAAGATCAAAGAAAAAAGATCAAAGAAAAAAGATCAAAGACGAAAGAAAAAAGATCAAAGAAAAAGATCAAAGAAAAAAGATCAAAGATGAATGAAAAAAGATCAAAGAAAAAAGATCAAAGAAAAAGATCAAAGAAAAAGATCAAAGAAAAAAGATCAAAGACGAAAGAAAAAAGATCAAAGAAAAAGATCAAAGAAAAAAGATCAAAGACGAAAGAAAAAAGATCAAAGAAAAAGATCAAAGAAAAAGATCAAAGAAAAAAGATCAAAGACGAAAGAAAAAAGATCAAAGAAAAAGATCAAAGAAAAAAGATCAAAGACGAAAGAAAAAAGATCAAAGAAAAAAGATCAAAGACGAAAGAAAAAAGATCAAAGACGAAAGAAAAAAGATCAAAGACGAAAGAAAAAAGATCAAAGACGAAAGAAAAAAGATCAAAGACGAAAGAAAAAAGATCAAAGATCAAAGAAAAAAGATCAAAGAAAAAGGATCAAAGAAAAAAGATCAAAGAAAAAGGATCAAAGAAAAAAGATCAAAGAAAAAAGATCAAAGAAAAAAGATCAAAGAAAAAAGATCAAAGACGAAAGAAAAAAGATCAAAGATCAAAGTAAAAAGATCAAAGAAAAAAGATCAAAGAAAAAAGATCAAAGACGAAAGAAAAAAGATCAAAGATCAAAGTAAAAAGATCAAAGAAAAAAGATCAAAGAAAAAAGATCAAAGAAAAAGGATCAAAGAAAAAAGATCAAAGAAAAAAGATCAAAGAAAAAAGATCAAAGAAAAAAGATCAAAGAAGAAAGATCAAAGACGAAAGAAAAAATATCAAAGACGAAAGAAAAAAGATCAAAGAAAAAGATCAATGAAAAAAGGTTCAAAGAAAAAGATCAAAGAAAAAAGATCAAAAAAAAAGAAAAAAGAAAAAAGATCAAAGACGATAGAAAAAAGATCAAAGAAAAAAGATCAAAGAAAAAAGATCAAAGAAAAATGATCAAAGAAAAAAGATCAAAGAAAAAGGATCAAAGAAAAAAGATCAAAGACGAAAGAAAAAAGATCAAAGACGAAAGAAAAAAGATCAAAGACGAAAGAAAAAAGATCAAATATCAAAGAAAAAAGATCAAAGAAAAAGGATCAAAGAAAAAAGATCAAAGAAAAAGGATCAAAGAAAAAAGATCAAAGATGAAAGACAAAAGATCAAAGATCAAAGAAAAAGATCAAAGAAAAAGATCAAAGAAAAAAGATCAAAGACGAAAGAAAAAAGATCAAAGAAATAGATCAAAGAAAAAAGATCAAAGAAAAAAAAAGATCAAAGAAAAAAGATCAAAGACGAAAGAAAAAAGATCAAAGAAAAAAGATCAAAGAAAAAAGATCAAAGACGAAAGAAAAAATATCAAAGAAAAAAGATCCAAGAAAAATATCAAAGACGAAAGAAAAAAGATCAAAGACGAAAGAAAAAGATCAAAGACCAAAGAAAAAGGATCAAAGAAAAAGGATCAAAGAAAAAGGATCAAAGAAAAAAGATCAAAGAAAAAAGATAAAAAAGATAAAAGAAAAAAGATCAAAGACGATAGAAAAAAGATCATAGAAAAAAGATCAAAGAAAAAAGATCAAAGAAAAATGATCAAAGAAAAAAGATCAAAGAAAAAGGATCAAAGAAAAAAGATCAAAGACGAAAGAAAAAAGATCAAAGACAAAAGAAAAAAGAAGAAAGAAAAAAGATCAAAGACGAAAGAAAAAAGATCAAAGACGAAAGAAAAAAGATCAAATATCAAAGACGAAAGAAAAAATATCAAAGAAAAAAGATCCAAGAAAAATATCAAAGACGAAAGAAAAAAGATCAAAGAAAAAGATCAAAGAAAAAAGATCAAAGAAAAAAGATCAAAGAAAAAAGATCAAAGAAAAAAGATCAAAGAAAAAGGATCAAAGAAAAAGATCAAAGAAAAAGGATCAAAGAAAAAGGATCAAAGAAAAAAGATCAAAGAAAAAGGATCAAAGAAAAAAGATCAAAGACGAAAGAAAAAAGATCAAAGAAAAAAGATCAAAGACGAAAGAAAAAAGATCAAAGAAAAAAGATCAAAGACGAAAGAAAAAAGATCAAAGAAAAAAGATCAAAGACGAAAGAAAAAAGATCAAAGAAAAAGAGCAAAGAAAAAGGATCAAAGAAAAAGGATAAAAGAAATAAGATCAAAGAAATAAGATCAAAGAAATAAGATCAAAGAAATAAGATCAAAGAAATAAGATCAAAGAAAAAAGATCAAAGAAAAAAGATCAAAGGAAAAAGATCAAAGAAAAAAAATCAAAGAAAAAAGATAAAAGAAAAAAGATAAAAGAAGAAAGAAAAAAGATCAAAGAAAAAAGATCAAAGATCAAAGAAAAAAGATCAAAGACGAAAGAAAAAAGATCAAAGAAAAAGATCAAAGAAAAAAGATCAAAGAAGAAAGATAATAGATCAAAGAAAAAAGATCAAAGAAAAAAGATCAAAGACAAAAGAAAAAAGATCAAAGACGAAAGAAAAAAGATCAAAGAAAAAGATCAAAGAAAACAGATCAAAGAAAAAAGATCAAAGAAAAAAGATCAAAGAAAAAAGATCAAAGAAAAAGATCAAAGAAAACAGATCAAAGAAAACAGATCAAAGAAAAAAGATCAAAGAAAATAGATCAAAGAAAAAAGATCAAAGACGAAAGAAAAAAGATCAAAGAAAAAAGATCAAAGACGAAAGAAAAAAGATCAAAGAAAAAGATCAAAGAAAACAGATCAAAGAAAAAAGATCAAAGAAAAAAGATCAAAGAAAAAAGATCAAAGAAAAAGATCAAAGAAAACAGATCAAAGAAAACAGATCAAAGAAAAAAGATCAAAGAAAATATATCAAAGAAAAAAGATCAAAGACGAAAGAAAAAAGATCAAAGAAAAAAGATCAAAGACGAAAGATAAAAGATCAAAGAAAAAGATCAAAGAAAAAGATCAAAGACAAAAGAAAAAAAGAAAAAGATCAAAGAAAAAAGATCAAAGAAAAAATCAAAGAAAAATGATCACAGAAGAAAGATAAAAGATCAAAGAAAAAAGATCAAAGAAAAAGATCAAAGACGAAAGAAAAAAGAAAAAGATCAAAGAAAAAGATCAAAGAAAAAGATCAAAGACGAAAGAAAAAAGAAAAAGATCAAAGAAAAAAGATCAAAGAAAAAATCAAAGATAAAAGATCACAGAAGAAAGATAAAAGATCAAAGAAAAAAGATCACAGAAGAAAGATAAAAGATCAAAGAAAAAAGATCACAGAAGAAAGATAAAAGATCAAAGAAAAAAGATCACAGAAGAAAGATAAAAGATCAAAGAAAAAAGATCAAAGAAGAAAGATAAAAGATCAAAGAAAAAAGATCAAAGAAGAAAGATCAAAGATAAAAGATCAAAGAAAAAAGATCAAAGAAAAAAGATCAAAGACGAAAGAAAAAAGATC
The DNA here is from genome assembly GCF_043380555.1 of Nothobranchius furzeri. Classification (NCBI taxonomy): domain Eukaryota; kingdom Metazoa; phylum Chordata; class Actinopteri; order Cyprinodontiformes; family Nothobranchiidae; genus Nothobranchius; species Nothobranchius furzeri. The sequence continues at coordinate 31,498,512 of NC_091747.1, read as the reverse complement.
AAAGAAAAAAGATCAAAGGCGAAAGAAAAAAGATCAAAGAAAAAGATCAAAGAAAAAGATCAAAGAAAAAGGATCAAAGAAAAAAGATCAAAGAAAAAAGATCAAAGAATAAAGATAAAAGATCAAAGAAAAATGATCAAAGATCAAAGAAAAAAGATCAAAGACGAAAGAAAAAAGATTAAAGAAAAAAGATAAAAGATCAAAGAAAAAAGATCACAGAAGAAAGATAAAAGATCAAAGAAAAAGATCAAAGAAGAAAGATAAAAGATCAAAGAAAAAATATCAAAGAAGAAAGATCAAAGATAAAAGATCAAAGAAAAAAGATCAAAGAAAAAAGATCAAAGACGAAAGAATAAAGATCAAAGAAAAAGATCAAAGAAAAAGGATCAAAGAAAAAGGATCAAAGAAAAAAGATCAAAGAAAAAGATCAAAGAAAAAAGATCAAAGAATAAAGATAAAAGATCAAAGAAAAATGATCAAAGATCAAAGAAAAATGATCAAAGATCAAAGAAAAAAGATCAAAGACGAAAGAAAAAAGATCAAAGAAAAAAGATAAAAGATCAAAGAAAAAAGATCAAAGACGAAAGAAAAAAGATCAAAGAAAAAGATCAAAGAAAAAAGATCAAAGAAGAAAGATAAAAGATCAAAGAAAAAAGATCAAAGAAGAAAGATAAAAGATCAAAGAAAAAAGATCAAAGATAAAAGATCAAAGACAAAAGAAAAAAGATCAAAGACGAAAGAAAAAAGATCAAATACAAAAGAAAAAAGATCAAAGATGAAAGAAAAAAGATCAAAGATGAAAGAAAAAAGATCAAAGACGAAAGATCAAAGAAAAAGATCAAAGAAAAAGGATCAAAGAAAAAGGATCAAAGAAAAAAGATCAAAGAAAAAGGATCAAAGAAAAAAGATCAAAGAAAAAGGATCAAAGAAAAATGATCAAAGAAAAAAGATCAAAGAAAAAAGATAAAAGATCAAAGAAAAAAGATCACAGAAGAAAGATAAAAGATCAAAGAAAAAAGATCAAAGAAAAAAGATCAAAGAAGAAAGATCAAAGATAAAAGATCAAAGAAAAAAGATCAAAGAAAAAAGATCAAAGAAAAAAGATCAAAGACGAAAGAAAAAAGATCAAAGAAGAAAGATAAAAGATCAAAGAAAAAAGATCAAAGAAAAAAGATCAAAGAAGAAAGATCAAAGAAGAAAGATAAAAGATCAAAGAAAAAAGATCAAAGAAGAAAGATAAAAGAAAAAAGATCAAAGACGAAAGAAAAAAGATCAAAGACGAAAGAAAAAAGATCAAAGACGAAAGAAAAAAGATCAAAGAAAAAGATCAAAGAAAAAGATCAAAGAAAAAGATCAAAGAATAAAGATAAAAGATCAAAGAATAAAGATCAAAGATCAAAGAAAAAAGATCAAAGACGAAAGAAAAAAGATCAAAGAAAAAAGATCAAAGAAAAAAGATCAAAGATAAAAGATCAAAGACGAAAGAAAAAAGACGAAAGAAAAAAGATCAAAGACGAAAGAAAAAAGATCAAAGAAAAAAGATCAAAGAAAAAGGATCAAAGAAAAAGATCAAAGACAAAGGATCAAAGAAAAAAGATCAAAGAAAAAGGATCAAAGAAAAAAGATCAAAGAAAAAGATCAAAGAAAAAAGATCAAAGAAAAAAGATAAAAGATCAAAGAAAAAAGATCACAGAAGAAAGATAAAAGATCAAAGAAAAAAGATCACAGAAGAAAGATAAAAGATCAAAGAAAAAAGATCAAAGAAGAAAGATCAAAGAAGAAAGATCAAAGAAAAAAGATCAAAGAAAAAAGATCAAAGACGCTAGAAAAAAGATCAAAGAAGAAAGATAAAAGAGCAAAGAAAAAAGATCAAAGACGAAAGAAAAAAGATCAAAGACGAAAGAAAAAAGATCAAAGACGAAAGAAAAAAGATCAAAGACGAAAGAAAAAAGATCAAAGAAAAAGATCAAAGAAAAAGATCAAAGAAAAAGATCAAAGAAAAAGGATCAAAGAAAAAAGATCAAAGAAAAAGATCAAAGAAGAAAGAGAAAAGATGAAAGAAAAAAGATGAAAGAAAAAAGAAGAAAGAAAAAAGAAGAAAGAAAAGAAAATAGAAGAAAGAAAAAAGTTGAAAGAAATAAGATGAATGAAAAAAGAAAGAAAACATAAAAGAAGAAAGAATAAGAAAAAAGAAGAAAAAGAAGAAAGATGAAAAAATAAGATGAAAGAAAAAATAAGAATGAAATGAAAAAAGAAGAAAGAAAAAAGATCAAAAAGGAAGAAAAAAGAAAGACAAAAGTAAAAAGATCAAAGAACAAAGAAAAAAATAAAGAAAAAAGATCAAAGATGAAAGAAAAAAGATCAAAGAAAAAAGATCAAAGAAGAAAGATAAAAGATGAAAGAAAAAAGATCAAAGAAAAATGATCAAAGAAGAAAGTAAAAAGATTAAAGAAGACAGAAAATATATTTTTCTTCCTTCTTTCATCTTTTTTCTTTCATCTTTTGTCTTTATTTATTTATTTATTTTTTGATCTTTTATCTTTTTTCTTTCTTATTTTTCTTCTTTGATCTTTTTTCTTTCATCTTTTATCTTTCTTCTTTGATCTTTTTACTTTCTTCTTTGATCATTTTTCTTTGATATTTTTTCTTTCATCTTTTATCTTTCTTTTTTGATCTTTTTTCTTTGATCTTTTTTCTTTCATCTTTGATCTTTTTTCTTTATTTTTTCTTTCTTCTTTGATCTTTTTACTTTTGTCTTTCTTTTTTCTTCCTTTTTGATCTTTTTTCATTCTTATTTTTTCTTTCATCTTATTTCTTTCATCTTTCTTCTTTTTCTTCTTTTTCTTTCTTCTTTTATGTTTTCTTTCTTTTTTCATTCATCTTATTTCTTTCAACTTTTTTCTTTCTTCTATTTTCTTTTCTTTATTCTTTTTTCTTCCTTCTTTTTTCTTTCTTCTTTTTTCTTTCATCTTTTTTCTTTCCTCTTCTCTCTTTCTTCTTTGATCTTTTTCTTTGATCTTTTTACTTTTGTCTTTCTTTTTTCTTCCTTCTTTGATCTTTGTTCTTTTTTCTTTTCATTCTTTTTTCTTTCATCTTTTTTCTTTTTTCTTTCTCCTTCTTTCATTCATCTATTTCCTTCATCTTTTTTCTTTTATCTTTTTTCTTTCATCTTTTTTCTTTCTTCTTTGTTCTTTGTTCTTTCATCTTTCTCCTTCTTTTTTCTTTCTTCTATCTTCTTTTTTCTTTCATCTTTTTTCTTTCTTCTTTGATCTTTTTTCATTCATTTTTTTTCTTTCATCTGTTTTCTTTCTTCATTGATCCTTTTTCTTTCATTTTTTCTTTCATCTTTTTTCTTTGATCTTTTTCTGTCTTCTTTGATCTTTTTTCTTTCTTATTATTTCTTTCATCTTTCTTCTTTCTCCTTCTTTTTTCTTTCTTTTTTCTTTTTTCTTTCATCTTTTATCTTTTTTCATTCATCTTTTTTCTTTCTTCTTTGATCCTTTTTCTTTCATATTTTTATCATTCATCTTTCATCTGTGTAGCATTATGAAAATGCTATTTTCTGCCCATAACAGCTGCCCTTTTAACACAGTGACAGTGTGCATGAATTTAGAAGGTTGTGCGCTTGCTTTGGTGTTTACATTCTAGGAAAGAAACAGAAGAAGGACGAAGAACGCTTTTCATTAATTAATCAAAGAACTTTATTTTATTAAAGCTAATCAAAACAAATGTTAACCAATAATAATCAGGTGACTGATCGGTGAAATCAATGTAATGATTATGTGTTTATTGAATAACAGGACTAACTCAGCTAGACATCCGGATTCACACATGGTAAACATCATGACACATTGTTCTCATCCAATCAGAACTTCCTTTCTGTTGCAGGGCAGAATCTGGAGTGTTTAGTTAATCTGTCCACTCCGATTTGCTAAGAATTATAAACAACTAAGTTAATTAAACAGAGCAATGCCATTTTAACTTCAGTTCCATCTGAGTTCCACCCAGTTCCAGCTGAGTTTCAACGTAGCTCCAACCAGCTCTCAAAACCATCATCGCTAAGTGAATTGCAGACTGGCCAGCTGTATTTCTACTTTAAGCTGAGAACTGTCAAGCTGGAATATTCTATCGTTTTATCAACAAGATGATGGTTCCTTCAGAATAAAAGCTGAAAACTCTACGTGACGCTGAAACCTGCCGTCGTACCGGGAGTCAATCTGTAGACTGGTTTGTCGTGCTGCCGACCGCTGTTTCGCCAGCTACAGCACAAGGAGGGTCAAAGGACCTGGCATCCGGATCTAACTCGGGATTCTCCACACGGGTACCTATCCGGCAAGATAGCGTCTCATGTCTTCCTCCTGAAGTCCTCGTGGTGTGTAGTCAAAACATCTTACACCCAGATCCGCGTGCCTCAGCTGGGGATTCTGAACTGACTCACACACACACACACACACACACACACACACACACACACTTCAGCATTCAAATCCATATGCATCCATCATAGAGAGTTAGTCCTGGATTGTTTGAATAATAATTATAAAATTTAAACATTCTTAAACGATCCAATCTCTCTCTTTTCTTGTCTCTAAGTCAATACAAAGTGTTGGAATAAAACTCCGTGAAGTAAAAACAACTTATTCTGATTATGAGGGCCCAGTCCATAGATTATTCTCTTTCTTTAATCAAGAAAAAAGAAGAAAGAAAAATGAAGAAAGAAAAAGTTGTAAGAAAAAAGATGAAAGATGAAATAAAAAATATGAAAAAGAAGAAAGATGAAAGAAAAAAGAAGAAAAGAAAAAAGAAGAAAGAAAAAAGAAGAAAAAAGAAAAAAGTTGAAAGAAAAAAGATGAAAGAAGAAAGAAAAGGAAAAGAAGAAAGACAAAAGAAGAAAGAAAAAAGAAAAAATGAAAGAAAAAATAGAAAGAAAAGAGAAGAAAGAAGACAGAAAAGAGAAAAGAAGGAAGAAAAACAAAAAAGATGATAGAAAAAAGAAAGAAAAGAGAAGAAATAAGACAGAAAAGAGAAAAGAAGAAAGAAAAAAGATGACAGAAAAAAGATAAAAGATAAAAGAAAAAGAAGAAAGAATTGATGAGAGGAAAGAAAAAGAAGAAAGTAAAACAAAGATGAAAAAGAAGAAAGATGAAAGAAAAAAGAAGACAGGAAAAAAGAAGAAAGAAGAAAGAAAATGAAAAAGAAAGACAAAAGAAGAAAGAAAAAAGATCAAAGAAGAAAGAAAAAAGAAAGAAAAAAGATCAAAGAAGAAAGAAAAAAGATCAAAGAATGAAGAAAAAAGAAAGAAAAAAGATCAAAGAATGAAGAAAAAAGAAAGAAAAAAGATCAAAGAATGAAGAAAAAGAAAGAAAAAAGATCAAAGAAGAAAGAAAAAGAAAGAAAAAAGATCAAAGAAGAAAGAAAAAAGATCAAAGAAAAAAGATCAAAGAAAAAGGATAAAAGAAAAAAGATCAAAGAAAAAAGATCAAAGAAAAAGATCAAAGAAAAAAGATCAAAGAAAAAAGATAAAAGATCAAAGAAAAAACATCACAGAAGAAAGATAAAAGATCAAAGAAAAAAGATCACAGAAGAAAGATAAAAGATCAAAGAAAAAAGATCAAAGAAGAAAGATCAAAGAAAAAAGATCAAAGAAAAAAGATCAAAGACGCAAGAAAAAAGATCAAAGAAGAAAGATAAAAGATCAAAGAAAAAAGATCAAAGACGAAAGAAAAAAGATCAAAGATGAAAGAAAAAAGATCAAAGACGAAAGAAAAAAGATCAAAGAAAAGATCAAAGTAAAAGATCAAAGAAAAAGGATCAAAGAAAAAAGATCAAAGAAAAAGATCAAAGAAGAAAGAGAAAAGATGAAAGAAAAAAGATGAAAGAAAAAAGAAGAAAGAAAAGAAAATAGAAGAAAGAAAAAAGTTGAAAGAAATAAGATGAATGAAAAAAGAAAGAAAACATAAAAGAAGAAAGAAAAAGAAAAAAGAAGAAAAAGAAGAAAGATGAAAAAATAAGATGAAAGAAAAAATAAGAATGAAAAGAAAAAAGAAGAAAGAAAAAAGATCAAAAAGGAAGAAAAAAGAAAGACAAAAGTAAAAAGATCAAAGAAGAAAGAAAAAAAGAAAAAAGATCAAAGATGAAAGAAAAAAGATCAAAGAAAAAAGATCAAAGAAGAAAGATAAAAGATGAAAGAAAAAAGATCAAAGAAAAATGATCAAAGAAGAAAGTAAAAAGATTAAAGAAGACAGAAAATATATTTTTCTTCCTTCTTTCATCTTTTTTCTTTCATCTTTTGTCTTTATTTATTTATTTCTTTTTTGATCTTTTTTCTTTGATCTTTTTCTTTCATCTTTTATCTTTTTTCTTTCTTATTTTTCTTCTTTGATCTTTTTTCTTTCATCTTTTATCTTTCTTCTTTGATCTTTTTACTTTCTTCTTTGATCATTTTTCTTTGATATTTTTTCTTTCATCTTTTATCTTTCTTTTTTGATCTTTTTTCTTTGATCTTTTTTCTTTCATCTTTGATCTTTTTTCTTTATTTTTTCTTTCTTCTTTGATCTTTTTACTTTTGTCTTTCTTTTTTCTTCCTTTTTGATCTTATTTCATTCTTATTTTTTCTTTCATCTTATTTCTTTCATCTTTCTTCTTTTTCTTCTTTTTCTTTCTTCTTTTATGTTTCCTTTCTTTTTTCATTCATCTTATTTCTTTCAACTTTTTTCTTTCTTCTATTTTCTTTTCTTTATTCTTTTTTCTTCCTTCTTTTTTCTTTCTTCTTTTTTCTTTCATCTTTTTTCTTTCATCTTCTCTCTTTCTTCTTTGATCTTTTTACTTTTGTCTTTTTTCTTCCTTCTTTGATCTTTGTTCTTTTTTCTTTTCATTCTTTTTTCTTTCATCTTTTTTCTTTTTTCTTTCTCCTTCTTTCATTCATCTTTTTCCTTCATCTTTTTTCTTTTATCTTTCTTCTTTCATCTTTTTTCTTTCTTCTTTGATCTTTGTTCTTTCATCTTTATCCTTCTTTTTTCTTTCTTCTATCTTCTTTTTTCTTTCATCTTTTTTCTTTCTTCTTTGATCTTTTTTTATTCATCTTTTTTCTTTCATCTGTTTTCTTTCTTCTTTGATCCTTTTTCTTTCATTTTTTCTTTCATCTTTTTTCTTTGATCTTTTTCTTTCTTCTTTGATCTTTTTTCTTTCTTATTATTTCTTTCATCTTTCTTCTTTCTCCTTCTTTTTTCTTTCTTCTTTTTTCTTTTTTCTTTCATCTTTTATCTTTTTTCATTCATCTTTTTTCTTTCTTCTTTGATCCTTTTTCTTTCATATTTTTATCATTCATCTTTCATCTGTGTAGCATTATGAAAATGCTATTTTCTGCCCATAACAGCTGCCCTTTTAACACAGTGACAGTGTGCATGAATTTAGAAGGTTGTGCGCTTGCTTTGGTGTTTACATTCCAGGAAAGAAACAGAAGAAGGACGAAGAACGCTTTTCATTAATTAATCAAAGAACTTTATTTTATTAAAGCTAATCAAAACAAATGTTAACCAATAATAATCAGGTGACTGATCGGTGAAATCAATGTAATGATTATGTGTTTATTGAATAACAGGACTAACTCAGCTAGACATCCGGATTCACACATGGTAAACATCATGACACATTGTTCTCATCCAATCAGAACTTCCTTTCTGTTGCAGGGCAGAATCTGGAGTGTTTAGTTAATCTGTCCACTCCGATTTGCTAAGAATTATAAACAACTAAGTTAATTAAACAGAGCAATGCCATTTTAACTTCAGTTCCATCTGAGTTCCACCCAGTTCCAGCTGAGTTTCAACGTAGCTCCAACCAGCTCTCAAAACCATCATCGCTAAGTGAATTGCAGACTGGCCAGCTGTATTTCTACTTTAAGCTGAGAACTGTCAAGCTGGAATATTCTATCGTTTTATCAACAAGATGATGGTTCCTTCAGAATAAAAGCTGAAAACTCTACGTGACGCTGAAACCTGCCGTCGTACCGGGAGTCAATCTGTAGACTGGTTTGTCGTGCTGCCGACCGCTGTTTCGCCAGCTCCAGCACAAGGAGGGTCAAAGGACCTGGCATCCGGATCTAACTCGGGAGTCTCCACACGGGTACCTATCCGGCAAGATAGCGTCTCATGTCTTCCTCCTGAAGTCCTCGTGGTGTGTAGTCAAAACATCTTACACCCAGATCCGCGTGCCTCAGCTGGGGATTCTGAACTGACTCACACACACACACACACACACACACACACACACACACACACACACACACACACACACTTCAGCATTCAAATCCATATGCATCCATCATAGAGAGTTAGTCCTGGATTGTTTGAATAATAATTATAAAATTTAAACATTCTTAAACGATCCAATCTCTCTCTTTTCTTGTCTCTAAGTCAATACAAAGTGTTGGAATAAAACTCCGTGAAGTAAAAACAACTTATTCTGATTATGAGGGCCCAGTCCATAGATTATTCTCTTTCTTTAATCAAGAAAAAAGAAGAAAGAAAAAAAGAAGAAAGAAAAAGTTGTAAGAAAAAAGATGAAAGATGAAATAAAAAATATGAAAAAGAAGAAAGATGAAAGAAAAAAGAAGAAAAGAAAAAAGAAGAAAGAAAAAAGAAGAAAAAAGAAAAAAGTTGAAAGAAAAAAGATGAAAGAAGAAAGAAAAGGAAAAGAAGAAAGACAAAAGAAGAAAGAAAAAAGAAAAAATGAAAGAAAAAATAGAAAGAAAAGAGAAGAAAGAAGACAGAAAAGAGAAAAGAAGGAAGAAAAACAAAAAAGATGATAGAAAAAAGAAAGAAAAGAGAAGAAATAAGACAGAAAAGAGAAAAGAAGAAAGAAAAAAGATGACAGAAAAAAGATAAAAGATAAAAGAAAAAGAAGAAAGAATTGATGAGAGGAAAGAAAAAGAAGAAAGTAAAACAAAGATGAAAAAGAAGAAAGATGAAAGAAAAAAGAAGACAGGAAAAAAGAAGAAAGAAGAAAGAAAATGAAAAAGAAAGACAAAAGAAGAAAGAAAAAAGATCAAAGAAGAAAGAAAAAAGAAAGAAAAAAGATCAAAGAAGAAAGAAAAAAGATCAAAGAATGAAGAAAAAAGAAAGAAAAAAGATCAAAGAATGAAGAAAAAAGAAAGAAAAAAGATCAAAGAAAAAGATAAAAGAAAAAGATCAAAGAAAAAGGATCAAAGAAAAAAGATCAAAGAAAAAAGATCAAAGAAAAAAGATCAAAGAATAAAGATAAAAGATCAAAGAAAAATGATCAAAGATCAAAGAAAAAAGATCAAAGACGAAAGAAAAAAGATCAAAGAAAAAAGATAAAAGATCAAAGAAAAAAGATCACAGAAGAAAGATAAAAGATCAAAGAAAAAGATCAAAGAAGAAAGATAAAAGATCAAAGAAAAAATATCAAAGAAGAAAGATCAAAGATAAAAGATCAAAGAAAAAAGATCAAAGAAAAAGATCAAAGAAAAAAGATCAAAGACGAAAGAATAAAGATCAAAGAAAAAGATCAAAGAAAAAGGATCAAAGAAAAAGGATCAAAGAAAAAAGATCAAAGAAAAAGATCAAAGAATAAAGATAAAAGATCAAAGAAAAATGATCAAAGATCAAAGAAAAAAGATCAAAGACGAAAGAAAAAAGATCAAAGAAAAAAGATAAAAGATCAAAGAAAAAAGATCAAAGACGAAAGAAAAAAGATCAAAGAAAAAGATCAAAGAAAAAAGATCAAAGAAGAAAGATAAAAGATCAAAGAAAAAAGATCAAAGAAGAAAGATAAAAGATCAAAGAAAAAAGATCAAAGATAAAAGATCAAAGACAAAAGAAAAAAGATCAAAGACGAAAGAAAAAAGATCAAATACAAAAGAAAAAAGATCAAAGATGAAAGAAAAAAGATCAAAGATGAAAGAAAAAAGATCAAAGACGAAAGATCAAAGAAAAAGATCAAAGAAAAAGGATCAAAGAAAAAGGATAAAAGAAAAAAGATCAAAGAAAAAGGATCAAAGAAAAAAGATCAAAGAAAAAGGATCAAAGAAAAATGATCAAAGAAAAAAGATCAAAGAAAAAAGATAAAAGATCAAAGAAAAAAGATCACAGAAGAAAGATAAAAGATCAAAGAAAAAAGATCAAAGAAAAAAGATCAAAGAAGAAAGATCAAAGATAAAAGATCAAAGAAAAAAGATCAAAGAAAAAAGATCAAAGAAAAAAGATCAAAGACGAAAGAAAAAAGATCAAAGAAGAAAGATAAAAGATCAAAGAAAAAAGATCAAAGAAGAAAGATCAAAGAAGAAAGATAAAAGATCAAAGAAAAAAGATCAAAGAAGAAAGATAAAAGAAAAAAGATCAAAGACGAAAGAAAAAAGATCAAAGACGAAAGAAAAAAGATCAAAGAAAAAGATCAAAGAAAAAGATCAAAGAAAAAGATCAAAGAAAAAAGATAAAAGAGTAAAGATAAAAGATCAAAGAAAAAAGATCAAAGATCAAAGAAAAAAGATCAAAGACGAAAGAAAAAAGATCAAAGAAAAAAGATCAAAGAAAAAAGATCAAAGAAAAAAGATCAAAGATAAAAGATCAAAGACGAAAGAAAAAAGACGAAAGAAAAAAGATCAAAGACGAAAGAAAAAAGATCAAAGAAAAAAGATCAAAGAAAAAGGATCAAAGAAAAAGATCAAAGACAAAGGATCAAAGAAAAAAGATCAAAGAAAAAGGATCAAAGAAAAAAGATCAAAGAAAAAGATCAAAGAAAGAAGATCAAAGAAAAAAGATAAAAGATCAAAGAAAAAAGATCACAGAAGAAAGATAAAAGATCAAAGAAAAAAGATCACAGAAGAAAGATAAAAGATCAAAGAAAAAAGATCAAAGAAGAAAGATCAAAGAAGAAAGATCAAAGAAAAAAGATCAAAGAAAAAAGATCAAAGACGCAAGAAAAAAGATCAAAGAAGAAAGATAAAAGAGCAAAGAAAAAAGATCAAAGACGAAAGAAAAAAGATCAAAGACGAAAGAAAAAAGATCAAAGACGAAAGAAAAAAGATCAAAGACGAAAGAAAAAAGATCAAAGAAAAAGATCAAAGAAAAAGATCAAAGAAAAAGATCAAAGAAAAAGGATCAAAGAAAAAGATCAAAGAAGAAAGAGAAAAGATGAAAGAAAAAAGAAGAAAGAAAAAAGAAGAAAGAAAAGAAAATAGAAGAAAGAAAAAAGTTGAAAGAAATAAGATGAATGAAAAAAGAAAGAAAACATAAAAGAAGAAAGAAAAAGAAAAAAGAAGAAAAAGAAGAAAGATGAAAAAATAAGATGAAAGAAAAAATAAGAATGAAAAGAAAAAAGAAGAAAGAAAAAAGATCAAAAAGGAAGAAAAAAGAAAGACAAAAGTAAAAAGATCAAAGAAGAAAGAAAAAAAGAAAAAAGATGAAAGAAAAAAGATCAAAGAAGAAAGATAAAAGATGAAAGAAAAAAGATAAAAGATGAAAGAAAAAAGATCAAAGAAAAATGATCAAAGAAGAAAGTAAAAAGATTAAAGAAGACAGAAAATATATTTTTCTTCCTTCTTTCATCTTTTTTCTTTCATCTTTTGTCTTTATTTATTTATTTCTTTTTTGATCTTTTTTCTTTGATCTTTTTCTTTCATCTTTTATCTTTTTTCTTTCTTATTTTTCTTCTTTGATCTTTTTTCTTTCATCTTTTATCTTTCTTCTTTGATCTTTTTACTTTCTTCTTTGATCATTTTTCTTTGATATTTTTTCTTTCATCTTTTATCTTTCTTTTTTGATCTTTTTTCTTTGATCTTTTTTCTTTCATCTTTGATCTTTTTTCTTTATTTTTTCTTTCTTCTTTGATCTTTTTACTTTTGTCTTTCTTTTTTCTTCCTTTTTGATCTTTTTTCATTCTTATTTTTTCTTTCATCTTATTTCTTTCATCTTTCTTCTTTTTCTTCTTTTTCTTCTTTTATGTTTTCTTTCTTTTTTCATTCATCTTATTTCTTTCAACTTTTTTCTTTCTTCTATTTTCTTTTCTTTATTCTTTTTTCTTCCTTCTTTTTTCTTTCTTCTTTTTTCTTTCATCTTTTTTCTTTCATCTTCTCTCTTTCTTCTTTGATCTTTTTATTTGATCTTTTTACTTTTGTCTTTCTTTTTTCTTCCTTCTTTGATCTTTGTTCTTTTTTCTTTTCATTCTTTTTTCTTTCATCTTTTTTCTTTTTTCTTTCTCCTTCTTTCATTCATCTTTTTCCTTCATCTTTTTTCTTTTATCTTTTTTCTTTCATCTTTTTTCTTTCTTCTTTGATCTTTGTTCTTTCATCTTTATCCTTCTTTTTTCTTTCTTCTATCTTCTTTTTTCTTTCATCTTTTTTCTTTCTTCTTTGATCTTTTTTCATTCATCTTTTTTCTTTCATCTGTTTTCTTTCTTCTTTGATCCTTTTTCTTTCATTTTTTCTTTCATCTTTTTCTTTGATCTTTTTCTTTCTTCTTTGATCTTTTTTCTTTCTTATTATTTCTTTCGTCTTTCTTCTTTCTCCTTCTTTTTTCTTTCTTCTTTTTTCTTTTTTCTTTCATCTTTTATCTTTTTTCATTCATCTTTTTTCTTTCTTCTTTGATCCTTTTTCTTTCATATTTTTATCATTCATCTTTCATCTGTGTAGCATTATGAAAATGCTATTTTCTGCCCATAACAGCTGCCCTTTTAACACAGTGACAGTGTGCATGAATTTAGAAGGTTGTGCGCTTGCTTTGGTGTATACATTCCAGGAAAGAAACAGAAGAAGGACGAAGAACGCTTTTCATTAATTAATCAAAGAACTTTATTTTATTAAAGCTAATCAAAACAAATGTTAACCAATAATAATCAGGTGACTGATCGGTGAAATCAATGTAATGATTATGTGTTTATTGAATAACAGGACTAACTCAGCTAGACATCCGGATTCACACATGGTAAACATCATGACACATTGTTCTCATCCAATCAGAACTTCCTTTCTGTTGCAGGGCAGAATCTGGAGTGTTTAGTTAATCTGTCCACTCCGATTTGCTAAGAATTATAAACAACTAAGTTAATTAAACAGAGCAATGCCATTTTAACTTCAGTTCCATCTGAGTTCCACCCAGTTCCAGCTGAGTTTCAACGTAGCTCCAACCAGCTCTCAAAACCATCATCGCTAAGTGAATTGCAGACTGGCCAGCTGTATTTCTACTTTAAGCTGAGAACTGTCAAGCTGGAATATTCTATCGTTTTATCAACAAGATGATGGTTCCTTCAGAATAAAAGCTGAAAACTCTAAGTGACGCTGAAACCTTCCGTCGTACCGGGAGTCAATCTGTAGAATGGTTTGTCGTGCTGCCGACCGCTGTTTCGCCAGCTCCAGCACAAGGAGGGTCCAAGGACCTGGCATCCGGATCTAACTCGGGAGTCTCCACACGGGTACCTAGCCGGCAAGATAGCGTCTCATGTCTTCCTCCTGAAGTCCTCGTGGTGTGTAGTCAAAACATCTTGCACCCAGATCCGCGTGCCTCAGCTGGGGATTCTGAACTGACTCACACACACACACACACACACACACACACACACACACACACACACTTCAGCATTCAAATCCATATTCATCCATCATAGAGAGTTAGTCCTGGATTGTTTGAATAATAATTATAAAATTTAAACATTCTTAAATGATCCAATCTCTCTCTTTTCTTGTCTCTAAGTCAATACAAAGTGTTGGAATAAAACTCCCTGAAGTAAAAACAACTTCTTCTGATTATGAGGGCCCAGTCCATAGATCATTCTCTTTCTTTAATCAAGAAAAAAGAAGAAAGAAAAAAGAAGAAAGAAAAAGTTGTAAGAAAAAAGATGAAAGAAGAAAGAAAAGGAAAAGAAGAAAGACAAAAGAAGAAAGAAAAAAGAAAAAAGATGAAAGAAAAAATAGAAAGCAAAGAGAAGAAAGAAGACAAAAAAGAGAAAAGAAGGAAGAAAAACAAAAAAGATGATAGAAAAAAGAAAGAAAAGAGAAGAAATAAGACAGAAAAGAGAAAAGAAGAAAGACAAAAGAGGACAGAAAAAGATAAAAGAAAAAAGAAAAAGAAGAAAGAATTGATAAGAGGAAAGAAAAAGAAGAAAGTAAAACAAAGATGAAAAAGAAGAAAGATGAAAGAAAAAAGAAGAAAAGAAAAAAGAAGAAAGAAAAAAGAAGAAAAAAGAAAAAAAGTTGAAAGAAAAAAGATGAAAGAAGAAAGAAAAGGAAAAGAAGAAAGACAAAAGAAGAAAGAAAAAAGAAAAAAGATGAAAGAAAAAATAGAAAGCAAAGAGAAGAAAGAAGACAGAAAAGAGAAAATAAGGAAGAAAAACAAAAAAGATGATAGAAAAAAGAAAGAAAAGAGAAGAAATAAGACAGAAAAGAGAAAAGAAGAAAGAAAAAAGAGGACAGAAAAAGATAAAAGAAAAAAGAAAAAGAAGAAAGAATTGATAAGAGGAAAGAAAAAGAAGAAAGTAAAACAAAGATGAAAAAGAAGAAAGATGAAAGAAAAAAGAAGACAGGAAAAAAGAAGAAAGAAGAAAGAAAAGGAAAAAGAAGAAAGACAAAAGAAGAAAGAAAAAAGAGAAAAGAAGAAAGAAAAAAGATCAAAGAAGAAAGAAAAAAGAAAGAAAAAAGATCAAAGAAGAAAGAAAAAAGAAAGAAAAAAGATCAAAGAATGAAGAAAAAAGAAAGAAAAAAGATCAAAGAATGAAGAAAAAAGAAAGAAAAAAGATCAAAGAAGAAAGAAAAAGAAAGAAAATGATCAAAGAAGAAAGAAAAAGAAAGAAAAAAGATCAAAGAATAAAGAAAAAACATCAAAGAAAAAATATCAAAGAAAAAAGATCAAAGAAAAAGGATCAAAGAAAAAAGATCAAAGAAAAAAGATCCAAGAAAAAGGATCAAAGAAAAAAGATCAAAGAAAAAGGATCAAAGAAAAAACATCAAAGAAAAAAGATCAAAGATGAAAGAAAAAAGATCAAAGATGAAAGAAAAAAGATCAAAGATGAAAGAAAAAAGATCAAAGACGAAAGAAAAAAGATCAAAGAAAAAGATCAAAGAAAAAAGATCAAAGACGAAAGAAAAAAGATCAAAGAAAAAGATCAAAGAAAAAAGATCAAAGAAAAAGATCAAAGAATGAAGATCAAAGAAAAAAGATCAAAGACGAAAGAAAAAAGATCAAAGAAAAAGATCAAAGAAAAAAGATCAAAGAAAAAAGATCAAAGACGAAAGAAAAAAGATCAAAGAAAAAAGATCAAAGACGAAAGAAAAAAGATCAAAGAAAAAAGATCAAAGACGAAAGAAAAAAGATCAAAGAAAAAAGATCAAAGACGAAAGAAAAAAGATCAAAGAAAAAAGATCAAAGAAAAAAGATCAAAGAAAAAAGATCAAAGACGAAAGAAAAAAGATCAAAGAACAAAGATCAAAGACGAAAGAAAAAAGATCAAAGAAAAAAGATCAAAGACGAAAGAAAAAAGATCAAAGAAAAAAGATCAAAGACGAAAGAAAAAAGATCAAAGAAAAAAGATCAAAGACGAAAGAAAAAAGATCAAAGAAAAAAGATCAAAGACGAAAGAAAAAAGATCAAAGAAAAAAGATCAAAGACGAAAGAAAAAAGATCAAAGACGAAAGAAAAAAGATCAAAGAAAAAGATCAAAGAAAAAAGATCAAAGAAAAAGGATCAAAGAAAAAGGATCAAAGAAAAAGGATCAAAGAAAAAAGATCAAAGAAAAAAGATCAAAGAAAAAAGATCAAAGATCAAAGAAAAAAGATCAAAGACGAAAGAAAAAAGATCAAAGAAAAAAGATCAAAGACGAAAGAAAAAAGATCAAAGAAAAAAGATCAAAGAAAAAGGATCAAAGAAAAAAGATCAAAGAAAAAAGATCAAAGACGAAAGAAAAAAGATCAAAGAAAAAAGATCAAAGACGAAAGAAAAAAGATCAAAGACGAAAGAAAAAAGATCAAAGACGAAAGAAAAAAGATCAAAGAAAAAGATCAAAGAAAAAAGATCAAAGAAAAAGGATCAAAGAAAAAGGATCAAAGAAAAAGGATCAAAGAAAAAGGATCAAAGAAAAAAGATCAAAGAAAAAAGATCAAAGACAAAAGAAAAAAGATCAAAGAAAAAAGATCAAAGACGAAAGAAAAAAGATCAAAGACGAAAGAAAAAAGATCAAAGAAAAAGATCAAAGAAAAAAGATCAAAGAAAAAGGATCAAAGAAAAAGGATCAAAGAAAAAGGATCAAAGAAAAAAGATCAAAGAAAAAAGATCAAAGAAAAAAGATCAAAGATCAAAGAAAAAAGATCAAAGACGAAAGAAAAAAGATCAAAGAAAAAAGATCAAAGACGAAAGAAAAAAGATCAAAGAAAAAAGATCAAAGAAAAAGATCAAAGAAAAAAGATCAAAGAAAAAGGATCAAAGAAAAAGGATCAAAGAAAAAAGATCAAAGAAAAAAGATCAAAGAAAAAAGATCAAAGACGAAAGAAAAAAGATCAAAGACGAAAGAAAAAAGATCAAAGAAAAAGATCAAAGAAAAAAGATCAAAGAAAAAGGATCAAAGAAAAAGGATCAAAGAAAAAGGATCAAAGAAAAAAGATCAAAGAAAAAAGATCAAAGAAAAAAGATCAAAGATCAAAGAAAAAAGATCAAAGACGAAAGAAAAAAGATCAAAGAAAAAAGATCAAAGACGAAAGAAAAAAGATCAAGAAAAAAGATCAAAGAAAAAGATCAAAGAAAAAAGATCAAAGAAAAAAGATCAAAGACGAAAGAAAAAATATCAAAGAAAAAAGATCAAAGACGAAAGAAAAAAGATCAAAGACGAAAGAAAAAAGATCAAAGAAAAAGATCAAAGAAAAAAGATCAAAGAAAAAGGATCAAAGAAAAAGGATCAAAGAAAAAGGATCAAAGAAAAAAGATCAAAGAAAAAAGATCAAAGAAAAAAGATCAAAGATCAAAGAAAAAAGATCAAAGACGAAAGAAAAAAGATCAAAGAAAAAGATCAAAGAAAAAAGATCAAAGAAAAAGGATCAAAGAAAAAGGATCAAAGAAAAAGGATCAAAGAAGAAAGATCAAAGAAGAAAGATCAAAGACGAAAGATCAAAGACGAAAGAAAAAAGATCAAAGAAAAAGATCAAAGAAAAAAGAAAAAAGATCAAAGATCAAAGAAAAAAGATCAAAGAAAAAGATCAAAGAAAAAGATCAAAGAAAAAAGATCAAAGAAAAAGGATCAAAGAAAAAGATCAAAGAAAAAAGATCAAAGAAAAAGGATCAAAGAAAAAAGATCAAAGACGAAAGAAAAAAGATCAAAGAAAAAAGATCACAGAAGAAAGAAGAAAGATCAAAGAAGAAAGATCAAAGAAGAAAGATCAAAGAAGAAAGATCAAAGAAGAAAGATCAAAGACGAAAGATCAAAGACGAAAGAAAAAAGATCAAAGAAAAAGATCAAAGAAAAAAGATAAAAGAAGAAAGATAAACGATCAAAGAAAAAAAATCAAAGAAGAAAGATAAAAGATCAAAGAAAAAAGATCAAAGAAAAAGATCAAGGAAAAAAGATCAAAGAAAAAGATCAAAGAAGAAAGATCAAAGAAGAAAGATCAAAGAAGAAAGATCAAAGAAAAAAGATCAAAGAAAAAAGATCAAAGAAAAAAGATCAAAGAAGAAAGATCAAAGAAGAAAGATCAAAGAAGAAAGATCAAAGAAAAAGATCGAAGAAAAAAGATGAAAGAAGAAAGATCAAAGAAAAAGATCAAAGAAAAAGATCAAAGAAAAAAGATCAAGGAAGAAAGATCAAGGAAGAAAGATCAAAGAAGAAAGATAAAAGATGAAAGAAAAAAGATAAAAGATGAAAAATAAGAAAGAAAAAAGATAAAAGATGAAAGAAAAAGATCAAAGAAAAAAGATAAAAAAAGAAATGAATAAATAAAGACAAAAGATGAAAGAAAAAAGATGAAAGAAGGAAGAGAAATATATTTTCTGTCTTCTTTGATCTTTTTACTTTCTTCTTTGATCATTTTTCTTTGATCTTTTTTCTTTCATCTTTTATCTTTCTTCTTTGATCTTTTTTCTTTGATCTTTTTTCTTTCATCTTTGATCTTTTTTCTTTTTTCTTTCTTCTTTGATCTTTTTACTTTTGTCTTTCTTTTTCTTTTTTGATCTTTTTTCTTTCTTCTTTTTTCTTTTCATTCTTATTTTTTCTTTCATCTTATTTCTTTCATCGTTCTTCTTTTTCTTCTTTTTTCTTTTTCTTTCTTCTTTTATGTTTTCTTTCTTTTTTCATTCATCTTATTTCTTTCAACTTTTTTCTTTCTTCTATGTTCTTTTCTTTCTCCTTTTTTCTTCCTTATTTGATCTTTGTTCTTTTTTCTTTTCATTCTTTTTTCTTTCATCTTTTTTTCTTTTTTCTTTCTCCTTCTTTCATTTATCTTTTTCCTTCATCTTTCTTCTTTTATCTTTTTTCTTTCATCTTTTTTCTTTCTTCTTTGATCTTTGTTCTTTTTTCTTTCTTCTATCTTCTTTTTTCTTTCATCTTTTTTCTTTCTTCTTTGATCTTTTTTCATTCATCTTTTTTCTTTCATCTGTTTTCTTTCTTCTTTGATCCTTTTTCTTTCATTTTTTCTTTCATCTTTTTTCTTTGATCTTTTTCTTTCTTCTTTGATCTTTTTTCTTTCTTATTATTTCTTTCGTCTTTCTTCTTTCTCCTTCTTTTTTCTTTTTTCTTTTTTCTTTCATCTTTTATCTTTTTTCATTCATCTTTTTTCTTTCTTCTTTGATCCTTTTTCTTTCATATTTTTATCATTCATCTTTCATCTGTGTAGCATTATGAAAATGCTATTTTCTGCCCATAACAGCTGCCCTTTTAACACAGTGACAGTGTGCATGAATTTACAAGGTTGTGCGCTTGCTTTGGTGTTTACATTCCAGGAAAGAAACAGAAGAAGGACGAAGAACGCTTTTCATTAATTAATCAAAGAACTTTATTTTATTAAAGCTAATCAAAACAAATGTTAACCAATAATAATCAGGTGACTGATCGGTGAAATCAATGTAATGATTATGTGTTTATTGAATAACAGGACTAACTCAGCTAGACATCCGGATTCACACATGGAAAACATCATGACACATTGTTCTCATCCAATCAGAACTTCCTTTCTGTTGCAGGGCAGAATCTGGAGTGTTTAGTTAATCTGTCCACTCCGATTTGCTAAGAATTATAAACAACTAAGTTAATTAAACATAGCAATGCCATTTTAACTTCAGTTCCATCTGAGTTCCACCCAGTTCCAGCTGAGTTTCAACGTAGCTCCAACCAGCTCTCAAAACCATCATCGCTAAGTGAATTGCAGACTGGCCAGCTGTATTTCTACTTTAAGCTGAGAACTGTCAAGCTGGAATATTCTATCGTTTTATCAACAAGATGATGGTTCCTTCAGAATAAAAGCTGAAAACTCTACGTGACGCTGAAACCTGCCGTCGTACCGGGAGTCAATCTGTAGACTGTTTTGTCGTGCTGCCGACCGCTGTTTCGCCAGCTCCAGCACAAGGAGGGTCCCAGGACCTGGCATCCGGATCTAACTCGGGAGTCTCCACACGGGTACCTAGCCGGCAAGATAGCGTCTCATGTCTTCCTCCTGAAGTCCTCGTGAAGTGTAGTCAAAACATCTTACACCCAGATCCGCGTGCCTCAGCTGGGGATTCTGAACTGACTCACACACACACACACCCACACTTCAGCATTCAAATCCATATGCATCCATCATAGAGAGTTAGTCCTGGATTGTTTCAATAATAATTATAAAATTTAAACATTCTTAAACGATCCAATCTCTCTCTTTTCTTGTCTCTAAGTCAATACAAAGTGTTGAAATAAAACTCCCTGAAGTAAAAACAACTTCTTCTGATTATGAGGGCCCAGTCCATAGATTATTCTCTTTCTTTATTCAAGAAAAAAGAAGAAAGAAAAAAGAAGAAAGAAAAAGTTGTAAGAAAAAAGATGAAAGATGAAAGAAAAAATATGAAAAAGAAGAAAAGAAAAAAGAAGAAGGAAAAAATAAGAAAAAAGAAAAAAGTTGAAAGAAAAAAGATGAAAGAAGAAAGAAAAGGAAAAGAAGAAAGACAAAAGAAGAAAGAAAAAAGATGAAAGAAAAAATAGAAAGAAAAGAGAAGAAAGAAGACAGAAAAGAGAAAAGAAGGAAGAAAAAGCAAAAAAGATGATAGAAAAAAGAAAGAAAAGAGAAGAAATAAGACAGAAAAGAGAAAAGAAGAAAGAAAAAAGATGACAGAAAAAGATAAAAGAAAAAAGAAAAAGAAGAAAGAATTGATAAGAGGAAAGAAAAAGAAGAAAGTAAAACAAAGATGAAAAAGAAGAAAGATGAAAGAAAAAAGAAGACAGGAAAAAAGAAGAAAGAAGAAAGAAAAGGAAAAAGAAGAAAGACAAAAGAAGAAAGAAAAAAGAGAAAAGACGAAAGAAAAAAGATCAAAGATGAAAGAAAAAAGATCAAAGATGAAAGAAAAAAGATCAAAGATGAAATAAAACAGATCAAAGAAAAAAGATCAAAGATCAAAGAAAAAAGATAAAAGAAAAAGGATCAAAGAAAAAAGATCAAAGAAAAAAGATCAAAGACGAAAGAAAAAAGATCAAAGAAAAAGATCAAAGAAAAAAGATCAAAGACGAAAGAAAAAAGATCAAAGACAAAAGAAAAAAGATCAAAGACAAAAGATCAAAGAAAAAGATCAAAGAAAAAAGATCAAAGAAAAAAGATCAAAGAAAAAAGATCAAAGAAAAAAGATCAAAGAAAAAAGATCAAAGACGAAAGAAAAAAGATCAAAGAAAAAGATCAAAGAAAAAAGATCAAAGAAAAAGATCAAAGACGAAAGAAAAAAGATCAAAGAAAAAGATCAAAGAAAAAAGATCAAAGAAAAAAGATCAAAGAAAAAGATCAAAGACGAAAGAAAAAAGATCAAAGAAAAAGATCAAAGAAAAAAGATCAAAGAAAAAAGATCAAAGACGAAAGAAAAAAGATCAAAGAAAAAAGATCAAAGACGAAAGAAAAAAGATCAAAGAAAAAAGATCAAAGACGAAAGAAAAAAGATCAAAGAAAAAGATCAAAGAAAAAAGATCAAAGAAAAAGATCAAAGAAAAAAGATCAAAGAAAAAAGATCAAAGAAAAAAGATCAAAGAAAAAGATCAAAGAAAAAATATCAAAGACGAAAGAAAAAAGATCAAAGAAAAAAGATCAAAGACGAAAGAAAAAAGATCAGACGAAAGAAAAAAGATCAAAGACGAAAGAAAAAAGATCTAAGAAAAAAGATCACAGAAGAAAGATAAAAGATCAAAGAAGAAAGATCAAAGAAAAAAGATCAAAGAAAAAAGATCAAAGAAAAAGATCAAAGAAAAAAGATCAAAGAAAAAAGATCAAAGAAAAAAGATAAAAGAAGAAAGATAAAAGATCAAAGAAAAAAGATCAAAGATCAAAGAAAAAAGATCAAAGAAAATAGATCAAAGACGAAAGAAAAAAGATCAAAGAAAAAGATCAAAGAAAAAAGATCAAAGAAGAACGATAAAAGATCAAAGAAAAAAGATCAAAGAAGAAAGAAAAAAGATCAAAGAAAAAAGATCAAATACGAAAGAAAAAAGATCAAAGACGAAAGAAAAAAGATCAAAGACAAAGATCAAAGAAAAAAGATCAAAGAAAAAGGATCAAAGGAAAAAGATCAAAGAAAAAAGATCAAAGACGAAAGAAAAAAGATCAAAGAAAAAGATCAAAGAAAAAAGATCAAAGAAAAAGATCAAAGAAAAAGATCAAAGAAAAAAGATCAAAGAAAAAAGATCAAGGAAAAAGATCAAAGAAAAAAGATAAAAGAAGAAAGATAAAAGATCAAAGAAAAAAGATCAAAGAAAAAGATCAAAGAAAAAAGATCAAAGAAAATAGATCAAAGAAAAAGATCAAATAAAAAGATAAAAGAAAAAAGATAAAAGAAGAAAGATAAAAGATCAAAGAAAAAAGATCAAAGATCAAAGAAAAAAGATCAAAGAAAAAAGATCAAAGACGAAAGAAAAAAGATCAAAGAAAAAGATCCAAGAAAAAAGATCAAATAAGAAAGATAAAAGATCAAAGAAAATGATCAAAGAAAAAAGATCAAAGAAAAAAGATCAAAGACGAAAGAAAAAAGATCAAAGAAAAAAGATCAAAGACGAAAGAAAATAGATCAGACGAAAGAAAAAAGATCAAAGAAAAAGATCAAAGAAAAAAGATAAAAGAAGAAAGATAAACGATCAAAGAAAAAAGATCAAAGAAGAAAGATCAAAGAAGAAAGATCAAAGAAGAAAGATCAAAGAAAAAAGATCAAAGAAAAAGATCAAAGAAAAAAGATCAAAGAAAAAAGATCAAAGAAAAAAGATAAAAGAAGAAAGATCAAAGATCAAAGAAAAAAGATCAAAGATCAAAGAAAAAAGATCAAAGACGAAAGAAAAAAGATCAAAGAAAAATATCAAAGAAAAAAGATCAAAGAAAAAAGATCAAAGACGAAAGAAAAAGGATCAAAGAAAAAAGATCAAAGAAAAAGATCAAAGAAAAAAGATAAAAGAAGAAAGATAAACGATCAAAGAAAAAAGATCAAAGAAAAAAGATCAAAGAAAAAGGATCAAAGGAAAAAGATCAAAGAAAAAAGATAAAAGAAGAAAGATAAAAGATCAAAGAAAAAAGATCACAGAAGAAAGATAAAAGATCAAAGAAAAAAGATCAAAGAAGAAAGATCAAAGAAAAAAGATCAAAGAAGAAAGATCAAAGAAGAAAGATCAAAGAAGAAAGATCAAAGAAAAAAGATCAAAGAAAAAAGATCAAAGAAAAAAGATCAAAGAAAAAGATATAAGATAAAAGATCAAAGAAGAAAGATAAAAGATCAAAGAAAAAAGATCAAAGAAGAAAGATAAAAGATCAAAGAAAAAGATCAAAGAAAAAAGATCAAAGACGAAAGAAAAAAGATCAAAGAAAAATATCAAAGACGAAAGAAAAAAGATCAAAGACGAAAGAAAAAAGATCAAAGAAAAAAGATCAAGGAAAAAGATCAAAGAAAAAAGATAAAAGATCAAAGAAAAAAGATCAAAGAAAAAAGATCAAAGACGAAAGAAAAAAGATCAAATAAAAAGATCAAAGAAAAAAGATCAAAGAAGAAAGATAAAAGATCAAAGAAAAAAGATCAAAGAAGAAAGATAAAAGATCAAAGAAAAAGATCAAAGAAAAAAGATCAAAGAAAAAAGATCAAAGACGAAAGAAAAAAGATCAAAGAAAAAAGATCAAAGATGAAAGAAAAAAGATCAAAGACGGAAGAAAAAAGATCAAAGAAAAAGATCAAAGAAAAAGATCAAAGAAAAAAGATCAAAGAAAAAGATCAAAGAAAAAAGATCAAAGAAAAAGGATAAAAAAAGGATCAAAGAAAAAAGATCAAAGGAAAAAGATCAAAGAAAAAAGATCACAGACGAAAGAAAAAATATCAAAGAAAAAGATCAAAGAAAAAAGATAAAAGAAGAAAGATAAACGATCAAAGAAAAAAGATCACAGAAAAAAGATCAAAGACGAAAGAAAAAAGATCAAAGAAAAAGATCAAAGAAAAAAGATCAAAGAAAAAAGATCAAAGAAAAAAGATCAAAGAAAAAGATCAAAGAAAAAAGATCAAAGAAAATAGATCAAAGAAAAAATATCAAATAAAAAGATCAAAGAAGAAAGATAAAAGATCAAAGAAAAAAGATCAAAGATCAAAGAAAAAAGATCAAAGAAAAAAGATCAAAGACGAAAGAAAAAAGATCAAAGAAAAAGATCAAAGAAAAAGATCAAAGAAGAACGATAAAAGATCAAAGAAAAAAGATCAAAGAAGAAAGATAAAAGATCAAAGAAAATGATCAAAGAAAAAAGATCAAAGAAAAAAGATCAAAGACGAAAGAAAAAAGATCAAAGAAAAAAGATCAAAGACGAAAGAAAAAGATCAGACGAAAGAAAAAAGATCAAAGAAAAAGATCAAAGAAAAAAGATAAAAGAAGAAAGATAAAAGATCAAAGAAAAAAGATCACAGAAGAAAGATCAAAGAAGAAAGATCAAAGAAAAAAGATCAAAGAAAAAAGATCAAAGAAAAAAGATCAAAGAAAAAGATCAAAGAAAAAAGATCAAAGAAAAAAGATATAAGAAGAAAGATAAAAGATCAAAGAAAAAAGATCAAAGATCAAAGAAAAAAGATCAAAGAAAAAAGATCAAAGACGAAAGAAAAAAGATCAAAGAAAAATATCAAAGAAAAAAGATCAAAGAAGAACGATAAAAGATCAAAGAAAAAAGATCAAAGAAGAAAGATAAAAGATCAAAGAAAATGATCAAAGAAAAAAGATCAAAGAAAAAAGATCAAAGACGAAAGAAAAAAGATCAAAGAAAAAAGATCAAAGACGAAAGAAAAAAGATCAAAGACGAAAGAAAAAAGATCAAAGACGAAAGAAAAAAGATCAAAGACAAAGATCAAAGAAAAAAGATCAAAGAAAAAGGATCAAAGGAAAAAGATCAAAGAAAAAAGATCAAAGAAGAAAGAAAAAAGATCAAAGAAAAAGATCAAAGAAAAAAGATCAAAGAAAAAAGATCAAAGAAAAAAGATCAAAGAAAAAGATCAAAGAAAAAAGATAAAAGAAGAAAGATAAAAGATCAAAGAAAAAAGATCAAAGATCAAAGAAAAAAGATCAAAGAAAAAAGATCAAAGACGAAAGAAAAAAGATCAAAGAAAAAGATCAAAGGAAAAAGATCAAAGAAGAACGATAAAAGATCAAAGAAAAAAGATCAAAGAAGAAAGATAAAAGATCAAAGAAAATGATCAAAGAAAAAAGATCAAAGACGAAAGAAAAAAGATCAAAGAAAAAAGATCAAAGACGAAAGAAAAAAGATCAGACGAAAGAAAAAAGATCAAAGACGAAAGAAAAAAGATCAAAGAAAAAGATCAAAGAAAAAAGATAAAAGAAGAAAGATAAAAGATCAAAGAAAAAAGATCAAAGAAGAAAGATCAAAGAAAAAAGATCACAGAAGAAAGATAAAAGATCAAAGAAAAAAGATCAAAGAAGAAAGATCAAAGAAGAAAGATCAAAGAAGAAAGATCAAAGAAAAAAGATCCAAGAAAAAAGATCAAAGAAAAAAGATCAAAGAAAATAGATCAAAGAAAAAAGATCAAAGACGAAAGAAAAAAGATCAAAGAAAAAGTTCTAAGAAAAAAGATCAAAGAAGAACGATAAAAGATCAAAGAAAAAAGATCAAAGAAGAAAGATAAAATATCAAAGAAAATGATCAAAGAAAAAAGATCAAAGAAAAAAGATCAAAGACGAAAGAAAAAAGATCAAAGAAAAAATATCAAAGAAAAAAGATCAAAGACGAAAGAAAAAAGATCAAAGACGAAAGAAAAAAGATCAACGACGAAAGAAAAAAGATCAAAGACAAAGATCAAAGAAAAAAGATCAAAGAAAAAAGATCAAAGGAAAAAGATCAAAGAAAAAAAGATAAAAGAAGAAAGATAAAAGATCAAAGAAAATAGATCACAGAAGAAAGATAAAAGATCAAAGAAAAAAGATCAAAGAAAAAAGATCAAAGACGAAAGAAAAAAGATCAAAGAAAAAGATCACAGAAAAAAGATCAAAGACGAAAGAAAAAAGATCAAAGAAAAAAGATCAAAGATGAAAGAAAAAAGATCAAAGACGAAAGAAAAAGATCAAAGAAAAAGATCAAAGAAAAAGATCAAAGAAAAAAGATCAAAGAAAAAGATCAAAGAAAAAAGATCAAAGAAAAAGGATCAAAGAAAAAGGATCAAAGAAAAAAGATCAAAGGAAAAAGATCAAAGAAAAAAGATCAAAGACGAAAGAAAAAAGATCAAAGAAAAAGATCAAAGAAAAAAGATAAAAGAAGAATTGTAAACGATCAAAGAAAAAAGATCACAGAAAAAAGATCAAAGACGAAAGAAAAAAGATCAAAGAAAAAGATCAAAGAAAAAGATCAAAGAAAAAAGATCAAAGAAAAATGATCAAAGAAAAAAGATCAAAGAAAAAGATCAAAGAAAATAGATCAAAGAAAATAGATCAAAGAAAAAATATCAAATAAAATGATCAAAGAAAAAAGATAAAAGAAGAAAGATAAAAGATCAAAGAAAAAAGATCAAAGATCAAAGAAAAAAGATCAAAGAAAAAAGATCAAAGACGAAAGAAAAAAGATCAAAGAAAAAGATCAAAGAAAATAGATCAAAGAAGAACGATAAAAGATCAAAGAAAAAAGATCAAAGAAGAAAGATAAAAGATCAAAGAAAATGATCAAAGAAAAAAGATCAAAGAAAAAAGATCAAAGACGAAAGAAAAAAGATCAAAGAAAAAAGATCAAAGACGAAAGAAAAAGATCAGACGAAAGAAAAAAGATCAAAGAAAAAGATCAAAGAAAAAAGATAAAAGAAGAAAGATAAAAGATCAAAGAAAAAAGATCACAGAAGAAAGATAAAAGATCAAAGAAAAAAGATCAAAGAAGAAAGATCAAAGAAGAAAGATCAAACAAGAAAGATCAAAGAAAAAAGATCAAAGAAAAAAGATCAAAGAAAAAAGATCAAAGAAAAAGATCTAAGAAAAAAGATCAAAGAAAAAAGATCAAAGACGAAAGAAAAAAGATCAAAGAAAAATATCAAAGAAAAAAGATCAAAGAAGAACGATAAAAGATCAAAGAAAAAAGATCAAAGAAGAAAGATAAAAGATCAAAGAAAATGATCAAAGAAAAAAGATCAAAGAAAAAAGATCAAAGACGAAAGAAAAAAGATCAAAGAAAAAAGATCAAAGACGAAAGAAAAAAGATCAAAGACGAAAGAAAAAAGATCAAAGACGAAAGAAAAAAGATCAAAGACAAAGATCAAAGAAAAAAGATCCAAGAAAAAGGATCAAAGGAAAAAGATCAAAGAAAAAAGATCAAAGACGAAAGAAAAAGATCAAAGAAAAAGATCAAAGAAAAAAGATCAAAGAAAAAAGATCAAAGAAAAAAGATCAAAGATCAAAGAAAAAAGATCAAAGAAAAAAGATCAAAGACGAAAGAAAAAAGATCAAAGAAAAAGATCAAAGGAAAAAGATCAAAGAAGAACGATAAAAGATCAAAGAAAAAAGATCAAAGAAGAAAGATAAAAGATCAAAGAAAATGATCAAAGAAAAAAGATCAAAGACGAAAGAAAAAAGATCAAAGAAAAAAGATCAAAGACGAAAGAAAAAAGATCAAAGAAAAAGATCAAAGAAAAAAGATAAAAGAAGAAAGATAAAAGATCAAAGAAAAAAGATCACAGAAGAAAGATAAAAGATCAAAGAAAAAAGATCTAAGAAGAAAGATCAAAGAAGAAATATCAAAGAAAAAAGATCAAAGAAGAAAGATCAAAGAAAAAAGATCAAAGAAAAAAGATCAAAGAAAAAGATCAAAGAAAAAAGATCAAAGAAAAAAGATCAAAGAAGAAAGATGAAAGATCAAAGAAAAAAGATCAAAGATCAAAGAAAAAAGATCAAAGACGAAAGAAAAAAGATCAAAGAAAAAGATCAAAGAAAAAAGATCAAAGAAGAACGATAAAAGATCAAAGAAAAAAGATCAAAGAAGAAAGAAAAAAGATCAAAGAAAATGATCAAAGAAAAAAGATCAAAGAAAAAAGATCAAAGACGAAAGATAAAAGATCAAAGAAAAAAGATCAAAGAAAAAAGATCAAAGAAAAAAGATAAAAAAAAATATCAAAGACGAAAGAAAAAAGATCAAAGACGAAAGAAAAAAGATCAAAGACAAAGATCAAAGAAAATAGATCAAAGAAAAAGGATCAAAGGAAAAAGATCAAAGAAAAAAGATCAAAGACGAAAGAAAAAAGATCAAAGAAAAAGATCAAATAAAAAAGATAAAAGAAGAAAGATAAAAGATCAAAGAAAAAAGATCACAGATCAAAGATAAAAGATCAAAGAAAAAAGATCAAAGAAGAAAGATCAAAGAAGAAAGATCAAAGAAGAAAGATCAAAGAAAAAAGATCAAAGAAAAAAGATCAAAGAAAAAAGATCAAAGAAAAAGATCAAAGAAAAAAGATCAAAGAAGAAAGATAAAAGATCAAAGAAAAAAGATCAAAGAAGAAAGATAAAAGATCAAAGAAAAAGATCAAAGAAAAAAGATCAAAGACGAAAGAAAAAAGATCAAAGAAAAAGATCAAAGACGAAAGAAAAAAGATCAAAGACGAAAGAAAAAAGATCAAAGAAATAGATCAAATAAAAACATCAAAGAAAAAGATCAAAGAAAAAAGATCAAAGAAAAAGGATCAAAGAAAAAGATCAAAGAAAAAAGATCAAAGACGAAAGAAAAAAGATAAAAGAAGAAAGATAAACGATCAAAGAAAAAAGATCAAAGAAGAAAGATAAAAGATCAAAGAAAAAAGATCAAAGAAGAAAGATAAAAGATCAAAGAAAAAAGATCAAAGAAAAAAGATCAAAGAAAAAAGATCAAAGACGAAAGAAAAAAGATCAAAGAAAAAGATCAAAGAAAAAAGATCAAAGAAGAAAGATAAAAGATCAAAGAAAAAAGATCAAAGAAGAAAGATAAAAGATCAAAGAAAAAGATCAAATAAAAAAAGATCAAAGACCAAAGAAAAAAGATCAAAGAAAAAATATCAAAGACGAAAGAAAAAAGATCAAAGACGAAAGAAAAAAGATCAAAGACGAAAGAAAAAAGATCAAAGAAAAAGATCAAAGAAAAAGATCAAAGAAAAAAGATCAAAGAAAAAGGATAAAAGAAAAAAGATCAAAGGAAAAAGATCAAAGAAAAAAGATCAAAGACGAAAGAAAAAAGATCAAAGAAAAAGATCAAAGAAAAAAGATACAAGAAGAAAGATAAACGATCAAAGAAAAAAGATCAAAGAAGAAAGATAAAAGATCACAGAAAAAATATCAGAGAAAAAAGATCAAAGAAGAAAGATCAAAGAAAAAAGATCAAAGAAAAAAGATCAAAGAAGAAAGATCAAAGAAAAAGATCAAAGAAAAAAGATCAAAGAAGAAAGATCAAAGAAGAAAGATAAAAGATGAAAGAAAAAAGATCAAAGAAGAAAAATAAGAAAGAAAAAAGATAAAAGATGAAAGAAAAAGATCAAAGAAAAAAGATCAAAAAAGAAATAAATAAATAAAGACAAAAGATGAAAGAAAAAAGATGAAAGAAGGAAGAAAAATATATTTTCTGTCTTCTTTGATCTTTTTACTTTCTTCTTTGATCATTTTTCTTTGATCTTTTTTCTTTCATCTTTTATCTTTCTTCTTTGATCATTTTTCTTTGATCTTTTTTCTTTCATCTTTGATCTTTTTTCTTTATTTTTTTCTTTCTTCTTTGATCTTTTTACTTTTGTCTTTCTTTTTTCTTCCTTTTTGATCTTTTTTCTTTCATCTTTTTTCTTTTCATTCTTATTTTTTCTTTCATCTTATTTCTTTCATCCGTCTTCTTTTTCTTCTTTTTTCTTTTTCTTTCTTCTTTTATGTTTTCTTTCTTTTTCATTCATCTTATTTCTTTCAACTTTTTTCTTTCTTCTATTTTCTTTTCTTTCTTCTTTTTTCTTCCTTCTTTTTTCTTTCTTCTTTTTTTCTTTCATCTTTTTTCTTTCATCTTTTCTCTTTCTTCTTTGATCTTTTTCTTTGATCTTTTTACTTTTGTCTTTCTTTTTTCTTCCTTCTTTGATCTTTGTTCTTTTTTCTTTTCATTCTTTTTTCTTTCATCTTTTTTCTTTTTTCTTTCTCCTTCTTTCATTCATCTTTTTCCTTCATCTTTTTTCTTTGATCTTTTTCTTTGATCTTTTATCTTTCTTCTTTGATCTTTGTTCTTTCATCTTTCTCCTTCTTTTTTCTTTCTTCTAACTTCTTTTCTCTTTCATCTTTTTTATTTCTTCTTTGATCTTTTTTCATTCATCTTTTTTCTTTCATCTGTTTTCTTTCTTCTTTGATCCTTTTTCTTTCATTTTTTCTTTCATCTTTTTTCTTTGATCTTTTTCTTTCTTCTTTGATCTTTTTTCTTTCTTATTATTTCTTTTTTCTTTCATCTTTTATCTTTTTTCATTCATCTTTTTTCATTCATCTTTTTTCTTTCTTCTTTGATCCTTTTTCTTTCATATTTTTATCATTCATCTTTCATCTGTGTAGCATTATGAAAATGCTATTTTCTGCCCATAACAGCTGCCCTTTTAACACAGTGACAGTGTGCATGAATTTACAAGGTTGTGCGCTTGCTTTGGTGTTTACATTCCAGGAAAGAAACAGAAGAAGGACGAAGAACGCTTTTCATTAATTAATCAAATAACTTTATTTTATTAAAGCTAATCAAAACAAATGTTAACCAATAATAATCAGGTGACTGATCGGTGAAATCAATGTAATGATTATGTGTTTATTGAATAACAGGACTAACTCAGCTAGACGTCCGGATTCACACATGGTAAACATCATGACACATTGTTCTCATCCAATCAGAACTTCCTTTCTGTTGCAGGGCAGAATCTGGAGTGTTTAGTTAATCTGTCCACTCCAATTTGCTAAGATTTATAAACAACTAAGTTAATTAAACAGAGCAATGCCATTTTAACTTCAGTTCCATCTGAGTTCCACCCAGTTCCAGCTGAGTTTCAACGTAGCTCCAACCAGCTCTCTAAACCATCATCGCTAAGTGAATTGCAGACTGGCCAGCTGTATTTCTACTTTAAGCTGAGAACTGTCAAGCTGGAATATTCTATCGTTTTATCAACAAGATGATGGTTCCTTCAGAATAAAAGCTGAAAACTCTACGTGACGCTGAAACCTGCCGTCGTACCGGGAGTCAATCTGTAGACTGGTTTGTCGTGCTGCCGACCGCTGTTTCGCCAGCTCCAGCACAAGGAGGGTCCAAGGACCTGGCATCCGGATCTAACTCGGGAGTCTCCACACGGGTACCTAACCGGCAAGATAGCATCTCATGTCTTCCTCCTGAAGTCCTCGTGGTGTGTAGTCAAAACATCTTACACCCAGATCCGCGTGCCTCAGCTGGGGATTCTGAAATGACTCACACACACACACACACACACTTCAGCATTCAAATCCATATGCATCCATAATAGAGAGTTAGTCCTGGATTGTTTGAATAATAATTATAAAATTTAAACATTCTTAAACGATCCAATCTCTCTCTTTTCTTGTCTCTAAGTCAATACAAAGTGTTGGAATAAAACTCCCTGAAGTAAAAACAACTTCTTCTGATTATGAGGAACCAGTCCATAGATTAATCTCTTTCTTTAATCAAGAAAAAAGAAGAAAGAAAAAAAAGAAAGAAAAAGTTGTAAGAAAAAAGATGAAAGATGAAAGAAAAAATATGAAAAAGAAGAAAGATGAAAGAAAAAAGAAGAAAAGAGAAAAGAAGAAAGAAAAAAGAAGAAAAAAGAAAAAAGTTGAAAGAAAAAAGATGAAAGAAGAAAGAAAAGGAAAAGAAGAAAGACAAAAGAAGAAAGAAAAAAGAAAAAAGATGAAAGAAAAAATTGAAAGAAAAGAGAAGAAAGAAGACAGAAAAGAGAAAAGAAGGAAGAAAAAACAAAAAAGATGATAGAAAAATGAAAGAAAAGAGAAGAAATAAGACAGAAAAGAGAAAAGAAGAAAGAAAAAAGATGACAGAAAAAGATAAAAGAAAAATAAGAAAGAATTGATAAGAGGAAAGAAAAAGAAGAAAGTAAAACAAAGATGAAAAAGAAGAAAGATGAAAGAAAAAAGAAGACAGGAAAAAAGAAGAAAGAAGAAAGAAAAGGAAAAAGAAGAAAGACAAAAGAAGAAAAAAGAGAAATGAAGAAAGAAAAAAGATCAAAGAAGAAAGAAAAAAGATCAAAGAAGAAAGAAAAAAGAAAGAAAAAAGATCAAAGAATGAAGAAAAAAGAAAGAAAAAAGATCAAAGAATGAAGAAAAAAGAAAGAAAAAAGATCAAAGAAGAAAGAAAAAGAAAGAAAAAAGATCAAAGAAGAAAGAAAAAAGATCAAAGAAAAAAGATCAAAGATCAAAGAAAAAAGATCAAAGAAAAAGGATCAAAGAAAAAAGATCAAAGAAAAAAGATCAAAGAAAAAATATCAAAGACGAAAGAAAAAAGATCAAAGAAAAGGATCAAAGAAAAAAGATAAAAAAAAGATCAAAGACGAAAGAAAAAAGATCAAAGACGAAAGAAAAAAGATCAAAGACGAAAGAAAAAAGATCAAAGAAAAAGATCAAAGAAAAAGATCAAAGAAAAAAGATCAAAGAAAAAAGATCAAAGACGAAAGAAAAAAGATCAAAATAAAAGATCAAAGAAAAAAGATCAAAGACGAAAGAAAAAAGATCAAAGAAAAAGATGAAAGAAAAAAGATCAAGGAAGAAAGATAAAAGATCAAAGAAAATACATCAAAGAAAAAAGATCAAAGACGAAAGAAAAAAGATCAAAGACGAAAGAAAAAGATCAAAGAAAAAGATCAAAGAAAAAGATCAAAGAAAAAAGATAAAAGAAAAAGGATCAAAGAAAAAGGATCAAAGAAAAAAGATCTAAGACAAAAGATCAAAGAAAAAAGATCAAAGACGAAAGAAAAAAGATAAAAGAAAAAAGATAAAAGAAGAAAGATAAACGATCAAAGAAAAAAGATCAAAGAAGAAAGATAAAAGATCAAAGAAAAAAGATCAAAGAAGAAAGATCAAAGAAAAAAGATCAAAGAAAAAAGTTCAAAGAAGAAAGATCAAAGAAGAAAGATCAAAGAAGAAAGATCAAAGAAAAATATCAAAGAAAAAAGATGAAAGAAGAAAGATCAAAGAAAAAGATCAAAGAAAAAAGATCAAAGAAGAAAGATCAAAGAAGAAAGATAAAAGATGAAAGAAATAAGATCAAAGAAAATAGATCAAAAAAGAAAGAAATAAATAAAGACAAAAGATGAAAGAAAAAAGATGAAAGAAGGAAGAAAAATATAGTTTCTGTCTTCTTTGATCTTTTTACTTTCTTCTTTGATCTTTTTTCTTTGATCTTTTTTCTTTGATCTTTTATCTTTCTTCTTTGATCTTTTTTCTTTGATCTTTTTTCTTTCATCTTTGACCTTTTTTCTTTATTTTTTTCTTTCTTCTTTGATCTTTTTACTTTTGTCTTTCTTTTTTCTTCCTTTTTGATCTTTTTTCTTTCTTCTTTTTTCTTTTCATTCTTATTTTTTCTTTCATCTTATTTCTTTCAACTTTTTTCTTTCTTCTATTTTCTTTTCTTTCTTCTTTTTTCTTCCTTCTTTTTTCTTTCTTCTTTTTTCTTTCATCTTTTTTCTTTCATCTTTTCTCTTTCTTCTTTGATCTTTTTCTTTTATCTTTTTACTTTTGTCTTTCTTTTTTCTTCCTTCTTTGATCTTTGTTCTTTTTTCTTTTCATTCTTTTTTCTTTTTTCTTTTTTCTTTTTTCTTTCTCCTTCTTTCATTCATCTTTTCCCTTCATCTTTTTTCTTTTATCTTTTTTCTTTCATCTTTTTTCTTTCTTCTTTTATCTTTGTTCTTTCATCTTTCTCCTTCTTTTTTCTTTCTTCTATCTTCTTTTTTCTTTCATATTTTTTCTTTCTTCTTTGATCTTTTTTCATTCATCTTTTTTCTTTCATCTGTTTTCTTTCTTCTTTGATCCTTTTTCTTTCATTTTTTCTTTCATCTTTTTTCTTTGATCTTTTTTCTTTCTTATTATTTCTTTCGTCTTTCTTCTTTCTCCTTCTTTTTTCTTTCTTCTTTTTTCTTTTTTCTTTCATCTTTTATCTTTTTTCATTCATCTTTTTCTTTCTTCTTTGATCCTTTTTCTTTCATATTTTTATCATTCATCTTTCATCTGTGTAGCATTATGAAAATGCTATTTTCTGCCCATAACAGCTGCCCTTTTAACACAGTGACAGTGTGCATGAATTTACAAGGTTGTGCGCATGCTTTGGTGTTTACATTCCAGGAAAGAAACAGAAGAAGGACGAAGAACGCTTTTCATTAATTGATCAAAGAACTTTATTTTATTAAAGCTAATCAAAACAAATGTTAACCAATAATAATCAGGTGACTGATCGGTGAAATCAATGTAATGATTATGTGTTTATTGAATAACAGGACTAACTCAGCTAGACATCCGGATTCACACATGGTAAACATCATGACACATTGTTCTCATCCAATCAGAACTTCCTTTCTGTTGCAGGGCAGAATCTGGAGTGTTTAGTTAATCTGTCCACTCCGATTTGCTAAGAATTATAAACAACTAAGTTAATAAAACAGAGCAATGCCATTTTAACTTCAGTTCCATCTGAGTTCCACCCAGTTCCAGCTGAGTTTCAACGTAGCTCCAACCAGCTCTCAAAACCATCATCGCTAAGTGAATTGCAGACTGGCCAGCTGTATTTCTACTTTAAGCTGAGAACTGTCAAGCTGGAATATTCTATCGTTTTATCAACAAGATGATGGTTCCTTCAGAATAAAAGCTGAAAACTCTACGTGATGCTGAAACCTGCCGTCGTACCGGGAGTCAATCTGTAGACTGTTTTGTCGTGCTGCCGACCGCTGTTTCGCCAGCTCCAGCACAAGGAGGGTCCAAGGACCTGGCATCCGGATCTAACTCGGGAGTCTCCACACGGGTACCTAGCCGGCAAGATAGCGTCTCATGTCTTCCTCCTGAAGTCCTCGTGAAGTGTAGTCAAAACATCTTACACCCAGATCCGCGTGCCTCAGCTGGGGATTCTGAACTGACTCACACACACACACACACACACACACTTCAGCATTCAAATCCATATGCATCCATCATAGAGAGTTAGTCCTGGATTGTTTGAATAATAATTATAAAATTTAAACATTCTTAAACGATTCAATCTCTCTCTTTTCTTGTCTCTAAGTCAATACAAAGTGTTGGAATAAAACTCCCTGAAGTAAAAACAACTTCTTCTGATTATGAGGGCCCAGTTCATAGATTATTCTCTTTCTTTAATCAAGAAAAAAGAAGAAAGAAAAAAGAAGAAAGAAAAAGTTGTAAGAAAAAAGATGAAAGATGAAATAAAAAATATGAAAAAGAAGAAAGATGAAAGAAAAAAGAAGAAAAGAAAAAAGAAGAAAGAAAAAAGAAGAAAAAAGAAAAAAGTTGAAAGAAAAAAGATGAAAGAAGAAAGAAAAGGAAAAGAAGAAAGACAAAAGAAGAAAGAAAAAAGAAAAAAATGAAAGAAAAAATAGAAAGAAAAGAGAAGAAAGAAGACAGAAAAGAGAAAAGAAGGAAGAAAAAACAAAAAAGATGATAGAAAAAAGAAAGAAAAGAGAAGAAATAAGACAGAAAAGAGAAAAGAAGAAAGAAAAAAGATGACAGAAAAAAGATAAAAGATAAAAGAAAAAGAAGAAAGAATTGATGAGAGGAAAGAAAAAGAAGAAAGTAAAACAAAGATGAAAAAGAAGAAAGATGAAAGAAAAAAGAAGACAGGAAAAAAGAAGACAGAAGAAAGAAAATGAAAAAGAAAGACAAAAGAAGAAAGAAAAAAGATCAAAGAAGAAAGGAAAAAGAAAGAAAAAAGATCAAATAAGAAAGAAAAAAGAAAGAAAAAAGATCAAAGAAGAAAGAAAAAAGATCAAAGAAGAAAGAAAAAAGAAAGAAAAAAGATCAAAGAAGAAAGAAAAAAGATCAAAGAATGAAGAAAAAAGAAAGAAAAAGATCAAAGAATGAAGAAAAAAGAAAGAAAAAAGATCAAAGAATGAAGAAAAAGAAAGAAAAAAGATCAAAGAAGAAAGAAAAAGAAAGAAAAAAGATCAAAGAAGAAAGAAAAAAGATCAAAGAAAAAAGATCAAAGATCAAAGAAAAAAGATCAAAGAAAAAGGATAAAAGAAAAAAGATCAAAGAAAAAAGATCAAAGAAAAAAGATCAAAGAAAAAAGGTCAAAGACGAAAGAAAAAAGATCAAAGAAAAAGATCAAAGAAAAAAGACAAAAGAAAAAAGATCAAAGACGAAAGAAAAAAGATCAAAGACGAAAGAAAAAAGATCAAAGAAAATGATCAAAGAAAAAGATCAAAGAAAAAAGATCAAAGAAAAAAGATCAAAGAAAAAAGATCAAAGACGAAATAAAAAAGATCAAAGAAAAAGATCAAAGAAAAAAGATCAAAGAAAAAAGATCAAAGACGAAAGAAAAAGATCAAAGAAAAAAGATCAAAGACGAAAGAAAAAAGATCAAAGAAAAAAGATCAAAGACGAAAGAAAAAAGATCAAAGAAAAAGATCAAAGAAAAAGATCAAAGAAAAAAGATCAAAGAAAAATATCAAAGAAAAAAGATAAAAGAAGAAAGATAAAAGATCAAAGAAAAAAGATCAAAGAAGAAAGATAAAAGATCAAAGAAAATGATCAAAGAAAAATGATCAAAGACGAAAGAAAAAAGATCAAAGAAAAAAGATCAAAGACGAAAGAAAAAAGATAAAAGACGAAAGAAAAAAGATCAAAGACGAAAGAAAAAATATCAAAGAAAAAAATCAAAGAAAAAGATCAAAGAAAAAAGATCAAAGAAAAAGGATCAAAGAAAAAAGATCAAAGAAAAAAGATCAAAGACGAAAGAAAAAAGATCAAAGAAAAAGATCAAAGAAAAAAGATCACAGAAGAAAGATAAAAGATCAAAGAAGAAAGATAAAAGAAAAAAGATCAAAGAAAAAAGATCAAAGAAGAAAGATAAAAGATCAAAGAAAAAAGATCAAAGAAGAAAGATAAAAGATCAAAGAAAAAGATCAAAGAAAAAATATCAAAGACGAAAGAAAAAAGATCAAAGAAAAAAGATCAAAGACGAAAGAAAAAAGATCAAAGACGAAAGAAAAAAGATCAAAGACGAAAGAAAAAAGATCAAAGAAAAAGATCAAAGAAAAAGATCAAAGAAAAAGGATCAAAGAAAAAGGATCAAAGAAAAATTATCAAAGAAAAAAGATCAAAGAAAAAAGATCAAAGACGAAAGAAAAAAGATCAAAGAAAAAGATCAAAGAAAAAAAGATAAAAGAAGAAAGATAAACGATCAAAGAAAAAAGATCAAAGAAGAAAGATAATAGATCAAAGAAAAAAGATCAAAGAAAAAAGATCAAAGAAGAAAGATCAAAGAAGAAAGATCAAAGAAAAAAGATCAAAGAAAAAAGATCAAAGAAGAAAGATCAAAGAAGAAAGATCAAAGAAGAAAGATGAAAGAAGAAAGATCAAAGAAAAAGATCAAAGAAGAAAGATCAAAGAAGAAAGATAAAAGATGAAAGAAAAAAGATCAAAGAAGAAAAATAAGAAAGAAAAAGGATAAAAGATGAAAGAATAAGATCAAAGAAAAAAGATCAAAAAAGAAATAAATAAATAAAGACAAAAGATGAAAGAAAAAAGATGAAAGAAGGAAGAAAAATATATTTTCTGTCTTCTTTGATCTTTTTACTTTCTTCTTTGATCATTTTTCTTTGATCTTTTTTCTTTCATCTTTTATCTTTCTTCTTTGATCTTTTTTCTTTGATCTTTTTTCTTTGATCTTTGATCTTTTTCTTTATTTTTTTCTTTCTTCTTTGATCTTTTTACTTTTGTCTTTCTTTTTTCTTCCTTTTTGATCTTTTTTCTTTCTTCTTTTTTCTTTTCATTCTTATTTTTTCTTTCATCTTATTTCTTTCATCTTTCTTCTTTTTCTTCTTTTTTCTTTTTCTTTCTTCTTTTATGTTTTCTTACTTTTTTCATTCATCTTATTTCTTTCAACTTTTTTCTTTCTTCTATTTTCTTTTCTTTCTTCTTTTTTCTTCCTTCTTTTTTCTTTCTTCTTTTTTCTTTCTTCTTTTTTCTTCCTTCTTTTTTCTTTATTCTTTTTTCTTTCTTCTTTTTTCTTTTCATTCTTTTTTCTTTCATCATTTTTCTTTTTTCTTTCTCCTTCTTTCATTCATCTTTTTCCTTCATCTTTTTTCTTTTATCTTTTTTCTTTCATCTTTTTTCTTTCTTCTTTGATCTTTGTTCTTTCATCTTTCTCCTTCTTTTTTCTTTCTTCTATCTTCTTTTTTCTTTCATCTTTTTTATTTCTTCTTTGATCTTTTTTCATTCATCTTTTTTCTTTCATCTGTTTTCTTTCTTCTTTGATCCTTTTTCTTTCATTTTTTCTTTCATCTTTTTTCTTTGATCTTTTTCTTTCTTCTTTGATCTTTTTTCTTTCTTATTATTTCTTTCATCTTTCTTCTTTCTCCTTCTTTTTTCTTTCTTCTTTTTTCTTTTTTCTTTCATCTTTTATCTTTTTTCATTCATCTTTTTTCTTTCTTCTTTGATCCTTTTTCTTTCATATTTTTATCATTCATCTTTCATCTGTGTAGCATTATGAAAATGCTATTTTCTGCCCATAACAGCTGCCCTTTTAACACAGTGACAGTGTGCATGAATTTACAAGGCTGTGCGCTTGCTTTGGTGTTTACATTCCAGGAAAGAAACAGAAGAAGGACGAAGAACGCTTTTCATTAATTAATCAAAGAACTTTATTTTATTAAAGCTAATCAAAACAAATGTTAACCAATAATAATCAGGTGACTGATCGGTGAAATCAATGTAATGATTATGTGTTTATTGAATAACAGGACTAACTCAGCTAGACATCCGGATTCACACATGGTAAACATCATGACTGTTACGGCCGCAGCCGTTTTAAAGCCCAGAGGTGTGCTCCGCGCCGTTCCCTGTGCAGCAGCGCAGCACCACGGACAGCTACGCTCTGGGATGTTGTCCTTACTCCAGCACCATGGTGAGCGCCGGAGCGGCAGGCACAAGCAGCTGGGACTTTTTATCTCATCAGCCGGCCCTTCAAAAGTGGCCAGCTGGAGCTCATCAGGGGAGAGAAATGTTTGGAGTTGCAGAGGCAACGTTTGTTCTCTCCCCGTTGGCAGTTACCAGGTTGTTGTTGGCTTTTTGTAAAGAAGCAGCTTTAGAACCTTTTGTGTTTTGGGATAGTTGCATTCAAGCGGTAATTTTGGTTTTGGTGTGTCTGCTAGACCATCTTGTGGTTTAAATTACCAGGTGGGGATTATTCCCCTTTTGAAGTCTCAGTTTCCTGAGCTATTTTTGTTGTTTGGGTAACCTAAGTTAATTCAGCATTTGGTTTTGTCTGTTAGACAAACCTTGGTTAATTTAAGGGTGGGACTTTCCCCTTTTGCTTTTCATTCCCTTTTTAAATAAAGGAGATTAATTTTAAGAGTGGTTGGTCCTCTGGACATTTTTAGTTATTCGTTTGAACTCAGTTTGGTAAGGGTTTTTGGCCCTTCTTTTGGTACTTTCTTTTTGTAATAAAATCCTTGAAAGGAAACTTTGAGTTTTGGTCTTGCTTGGACAAGCCTTTTTCTCCCCAACTAGGGTCACTTTTGTTAGAATGGTCCATCTTATGTTTATTCCCCTCACCTTCCTAGCTGAGCCCATAGA
Source organism: Nothobranchius furzeri (assembly GCF_043380555.1). NCBI lineage: Eukaryota > Metazoa > Chordata > Actinopteri > Cyprinodontiformes > Nothobranchiidae > Nothobranchius > Nothobranchius furzeri. Next base: position 31,459,083 of record NC_091747.1, on the reverse strand, counting down.
GGGGTGTAACATAAATGGGGGCTCGTCCGGGATTTCACTGATTTATAGCTGTTTTATTACACGTTTATAGCCTGTTTTAGATCAGTTAAGCCCGTGCCAAACGTTTGGACTAGTTTTAACATTTGCTCTTTGTTGGTTTTGTGAAGACACAAAACCCACACTGTTTTGTGTTGTGTCATTTTGTTTTGTGCTTAAACATGGCCCAGTTTTGTGTGGAGACATTTATGGAGGCTCCATCCCGTGAGGTGCTGGAGCGTTGCCGCAAGGCTGACCTTCTGCAGATAGCTGTCAACCTTGCTCTTGACATCCCAAACCCTGTGCTGAAAAAAGACTTGAAATTGCTCATTGTGGAGCATTTGGAGGACATAGGGATTTTAAAGACTGAGAATGAGTCTGGTGCAAAGACTGAACCAGAAGGATCTCCTGCAGATCCTGATGAATGTGACGATCCTGAAGTCCCTGCTGCTGCGGAGGATCATGAGGGTGAGACGATGGAGACAGGAAAAACTCCTCTAACCGTACGAAAGTCTGTTCCGACCTCCCCAGGTTCGCCGACGGAAGGATCTCAAGACGCACGACTACAGGTGCGGCTGGCACGTCTGGACATGGAAAGAGAGGAGAGAGCCCAGGCAAAAAGACTCCAGATGGAACTGGAGGTTCGGAGGATGGAGATTGAAGCTGACACAGCTGTGAGAATAAGGAAATTGGAACTGGAAGCCCAGCTTTCCAACCCTGGACTTCATATCACGCCCACCAAAGCTCCGCAACCCGCCACAACCCCGGCCTTTGACATTAGTAAGTGCATTTCCTTAATGCCTACATTTAGAGAGACCGAGGTTGACAGCTATTTTGTAGCTTTTGAAAGAATTGCGGAGACGTTGCAGTGGCCGCGCGGGGTGTGGTCTCTGCTGCTCCAGTGCAAGCTGAGCGGCAGAGCTTTAGAAGTTCTGTCTGCGCTCCCTGTCACAGATAGTCTGGACTATGACCGAGTGAAAACTGTTATACTACAAGCGTATGAGTTAATCCCTGAAGCTTATCGTCAAAATTTCAGACAAGCTAAGAAAAGTGCTGGACAAACACATGTGGAATTTGCACGTGAAATAAGCATGCTGTTTGATAAATGGTGTTCGTCCACAAAAATTAAAACTTTGAGTGACCTCCGAGAGCTTATCCTTTTGGAGGATTTTAAACGTAAGCTGCCTGAGAGACTGGTAACCTACTTAAACGAACAAAAAGTCAGCACTTTATCAGCTGCGTCCCTTTTAGCGGACGAATTCACACTCACTCACAGAGAGATTGTGAGGAGAGATGAGAGAAAAGACGTTCAGCCCGTTTTGATGAAGAAATCCATAAAAAGAAGCTCTCAAAACGGAAATCCTGAAACCCGTACCTGTTACTATTGTCACAGAACGGGACACGTTCTTAAGGATTGTTTTATGTTGCAGAAAAAGAACGGGAAGCCCACTGCAGCTCCTAAGGAAGTTGCATTCCTTAAAAAGTCGCCTGTGGTTAACCCCTTGTGCGCCGCCGGGGAGCCTGATGCTTGTTTTGCACCCTTTATTCTTTCGGGGGAGATCTCGTTGACTCCTGGTGATGCAGACAAGCAAAACGTTCGCATTTTGAGAGACACAGGTGCGTCTCAAACGTTAATACTGAGTAGCGCACTCCCATTTTCAGCCAGTAGTTCACGCGGGTACGCTGTTTTGTTACAGGGAATTGAAATGAAATCCCTGCCTGCCCAGGTGCACCGCGTTCACCTGGAATGCCAGCTCGTTAGCGGCTGCTTTGATGTTGCCATTTGTGACCATTTACCGGTAAACGGGGTTGATGTGTTGTTGGGGAATGATGTTGCTGGAGGTAAAGTGCTACCTCTTCTAGAAGTAGTTCCTCAACCTCAAGCCGAACATGTAAATTGTGCTGCTGATTCACATTTTTACCCAGCTTGTGCTGTCACCCGTTCGCAAACGCAGAATAATGCGGACATCCAGTTAAGTGACTCGGTGCTGATGAGACTCCTCAGTGATGACTCCGAACAGACAGCCCATGATGGACTTGGATTTGTTCCGTCATCAGACGCAGAAGAGCAGAGAGAAAAGGCTGATGCTGATCCTCAGCAAGGAGAACCTTTTCCACTTACGGCACAAACCCTTTCTGCTGCACAGAAGAGTGATATTACTCTGAAACCTTATTTTGAACAGGTGACCACTTCAGATAAAACAGACAAAACTACAACACATTATTTATTAGATAATGATGTGCTGGTGCGTTGTTGGCCTCAGCCCGCGGCTGAGGGCATGGAATGGGGGTTGGTGAAACAAATAATTGTTCCATCCTCTTATAGAGAACATGTGGTCTCCTTGGCACACGAGAGTGACTGGTCTGGCCATTTGGGTGTCAACAAAACTTATAAACTGTTGTTGCAGCATTTCTTTTGGCCAGGGATGAAGAAAGAGGTGTCTCTCTTCTGTCGGCGTTGTCATGTCTGTCAGATGACAGGAAAGCCGAACCAGCCCATTCCTCCTGCCCCGTTACAGCCCATTCCTGTAGTGAGTACGCCTCTTGACCATGTCATCTTAGACTGTGTGGGACCTTTACCTCCTTCTAGAACAGGAAAGCGATTTTTGTTAACCCTTATGTGTTCAGCTACAAGGTTTCCAGAGGCCATACCGCTGAACTCCATCACCACCAGGTCTATAATCAGAGCTCTAACCCATTTCTTCTCCATCTTTGGGTTACCAAAGGTAATACAGACCGACCAAGGGACAAACTTCAAATCTAAACTGTTCAAACAGGTAACAAAAACCTTAGGAATCACACATGTCATGTCATCCGCGTATCATCCTCAGAGTCAAGGCGCTTTGGAAAGATGGCACCAAACTTTAAAGGCAATGCTGACAAGGTATTGCTTAAGTAAAAGCAAAACATGGGAAGAAGGATTGCCTTTTGTGTTGTTTGCTGCTCGTGAGGCTGTGCAGGATTCTTTTGGTTTTAGTCCTGCCCAGCTTGTGTTTGGACACACTCCTCGTGGTCCCCTGAAAGCTCTAAAAGAGAGATTTCTTTTTTCTGATCCGCCTGACAGAAAAGTGAGGGAGTATGTCCAACTCTTCCAGAAAAGATTAAAGGAAGCAAACTCTATTGCTAAAACTCACTTGGACAAAGCTAAACTGAAGATGAAGGTTCAGTATGATAAGACGGCAACCAGACGTAACTTTGCAGTTGGAGACAAAGTACTGGTTCTAACTCCTTTGTCCAATTCGGCTCTCAGCACCAAATTTGAGGGACCATTTGAGATCCTGAGTAAGCTCGGGGACACAAATTATGTGCTACACACACCTGCCAGGAGACAAAAAAGCAGGGTTTGTCATGTTAACATGTTGAAGCGCTATGAGGATGGTTCTCCTCTGTCTAAACCTGTAACAACTTGTGTTTTAGTACCAGATGCTGCTAACAAACCTATGGTACCACAGGAAGCTGGTGAAGTCGGAGAAGACTTCCCCTCTAGTTGTAGTCCTCGGTTAAATAACTCCGAGGCACTTAAGGAACTGGAAGGACAGATAACACATTTGTCACCTGAAATGGCTGGAGACTTGGTGAAGTTAATTCACTCTAGGAAGAGTCTGTTTGTTGATGTGCCCACTCAGACCACTGTGTTAGCACATCATGTTGAGGTGAGTGAAGCCAAGCCCATTAGACAGCATCCGTACCGTGCTAGTCCCGAGAAAGACTGATTATGAAAGAAGAAACGGAGTACTTATTGAAAAATGGCTTTGCTATTCCCAGCAGGAGCCCCTGGAGTTCACCCTGTCTGGTGGAGAAGAAACCAGATGGAACCGCTCGGTTTATAACCGATTACAGGAAGTTAAATGCGGTTACCATCTCAGACTCATATCCTCTACCCCGTATAGATGATTGCGTTGACAGTGTGGGACCTTCCAAGTTTGTGACTAAGTTGGACCTGTTAAAGGGATATTGGCAGGTACCTTTAACAGAAGAAGCTTCTCTTATGTCAGCTTTTGTTACCCCAGATGCCTTTTTACAGTACACTGTGTTACCCTTTGGCATGAAAAATGCACCTGCCACCTTCCAAAGGTTAATTAACACTGTTACTTCTGGCCTCTCACATTGTAGTGCTTACCTCGACGATATTGTTGTTTATACAGACACCTGGGAAGAACACCTCAACACTCTCACTCAGTTATTTGATCGTCTGGTGCAGGCCAACCTGACCCTGAACTTGGCCAAATGTGACTTTGTTAAGGCTACCGTCACTTACTTAGGTAAAGAAGTTGGGCAGGGGAAAGTAAAGGTCCTGCATGAAAAGGTGAAGGCTATGATGTCGTTTCCTCCTCCCTCTACTCGCCGAGAACTGAGACGGTTCCTGGGCATGGTTGGATACTATAGGGGGTTTTGTCGAAACTTTTCTGCCGTTGTTCTTCCTCTCACAGATCAGCTAAGTCCCAAAAGGAAGTTTGAATGGACTTCGGAGTGCCAAGCCTCTTTTGAGGCTGCCAAGCTGCTGCTGTGCTCTGCTCCTGTCCTGGCTGCACCCGATCTGACCAGGCCGTTCAAGCTGGAAGTTGATGCCAGCGCTATAGCCGCTGGAAGTGTGCTGATCCAGGAAGATTCAGCTGGTATTGATCATCCGGTCTGTTATTTTTCTAAGAAGTTCAACCGACACCAACTGCACTATTCCACCATTGAAAAGGAAACGTTGGCTCTACTCCTTTCATTGCAGCATTTCCACGTTTACGTGGGTTCCAGTTGTTCTCCTACAATAGTGTATACAGACCATAACCCTTTGACTTTCCTCAGTAGGATGTATAACCAGAACCAGCGGCTCATGCGGTGGGCGCTCATCCTACAGGAATATGCCATCGAGGTTCGACACAAGAAGGGGACTAACAACATCATTGCTGATGGGTTGTCCAGAAGTTTCGGTAACCTGTAGCGTCCAATAACCACTACATATCACAGATGCATACAATTTGTTTTAACTCCTCCTTCCAGGGCCCCTTGTAGGCACAAGGGCTTCACCCTCTTTAGGGTGTTGCCGTTTGTTGTTTTCTCTAGGGTTGCGGCAAGAGGCTATTGTTGTCTGTGTCCTGCAGACATCTCGGGAGCACCCCAGGGTGATGGGGGACGGGCTTGCCAATGGGCCACCCCTCGTCGTCGCTGGTTTGTATGTGTACACCCACACATGTGCTTAATCTGCCCGCCTTAACCCGCATGAAGAGCAAGGGTTGAGTTAGAGAAGCTCCCCCATAGGTAGTTAGCGGGATGCCCTGGTTGTGTGTAAATGGAGGATACTGTTGAGTTTTAAATGCATCTTGCGTTTTAAGAAAAAAGATGGTGGTGTCTTAGGTATGGTTTTAGATTCTTTATCTCACCCCCTCCTTTTTTCTTTTAAGGGTGGGGATGTTACGGCCGCAGCCGTTTTGAAGCCCAGAGGTGTGCTCCGCGCCGTTCCCTGTGCAGCAGCGCAGCACCACGGACAGCTACGCTCTGGGATGTTGTCCTTACTCCAGCACCATGGAGAGCGCCGGAGCGGCAGGCACAAGCAGCTGGGACTTTTTATCTCATCAGCCGGCCCTTCAAAAGCGGCCAGCTGGAGCTCATCAGGGGAGAGAAATGTTTGGAGTTGCAGAGGCAACGTTTGTTCTCTCCCCGTTGGCAGATACCAGGTTGTTGTTGGCTTTTTGTAAAGAAGCAGCTTTAGAAACTTTTGTGTTTTGGGATAGTTGCATTTAAGCGGTAATTTTGGTTTTGGTGTGTCTGCTAGACCATCTTGTGGTTTAAATTACCAGGTGGGGATTATTCCCCTTTTGAAGTCTCAGTTTCCTGAGCTATTTTTGTTGTTTGGGTAACCTAAGTTAATTCAGCATTTGGTTTTGTCTGTTAGACAAACCTTGGTTAATTTAAGGGTGGGACTTTCCCCTTTTGCGTTTCATTCCCTTTTTAAATAAAGGAGATTAATTTTAAGAGTGGTTGGTCCTCTGGACATTTTTAGTTATTCGTTTAAACTCAGTTTGGTAAGGGTTTTTGGCCCTTCTTTTGGTACTTTCTTTTTGTAATAAAATCCTTGAAAGGAAACTTTGAGTTTTGGTCTTGCTTGGACAAGCCTTTTTCTCCCCAACGAGGGTCACTTTTGTTAGACTGGTCCATCTTATGTTTATTCCCCTCACCTTCCTAGCTGAGCCCATAGAGGGGTGTAACAATGACACATTGTTCTCATCCAATCAGAACTTCCTTTCTGTTGCAGGGCAGAATCTGGAGTGTTTAGTTAATCTGTCCACTCCGATTTGCTAAGAATTATAAACAACTAAGTTAATTAAACAGAGCAATGCCATTTTAACTTCAGTTCCATCTGAGTTCCACCCAGTTCCAGCTGAGTTTCAACGTAGCTCCAACCAGCTCTCAAAACCATCATCGCTAAGTGAATTGCAGACTGGCCAGCTGTATTTCTACTTTAAGCTGAGAACTGTCAAGCTGGAATATTCTATCGTTTTATCAACAAGATGATGGTTCCTTCAGAATAAAAGCTGAAAACTCTAAGTGACGCTGAAACCTTCCGTCGTACCGGGAGTCAATCTGTAGACTGGTTTGTCGTGCTGCCGACCGCTGTTTCGCCAGCTCCAGCACAAGGAGGGTCCAAGGACCTGGCATCCGGATCTAACTCGGGAGTCTCCACACGGGTACCTAGCCGGCAAGATAGCGTCTCATGTCTTCCTCCTGAAGTCCTCGTGAAGTGTAGTCAAAACATCTTACACCCAGATCCGCGTGCCTCAGCTGGGGATTCTGAACTGACTCACACACACACACACCCACACTTCAGCATTCAAATCCATATGCATCCATCATAGAGAGTTAGTCCTGGATTGTTTGAATAATAATTATAAAATTTAAACATTCTTAAACGATCCAATCTCTCTCTTTTCTTGTCTCTAAGTCAATACAAAGTGTTGAAATAAAACTCCCTGAAGTAAAAACAACTTCTTCTGATTATGAGGGCCCAGTCCATAGATTATTCTCTTTCTTTATTCAAGAAAAAAGAAGAAAGAAAAAAGAAGAAAGAAAAAGTTGTAAGAAAAAAGATGAAAGATGAAAGAAAAAATATGAAAAAGAAGAAAAGAAAAAAGAAGAAAGAAAAAATAAGAAAAAAGAAAAAAGTTGAAAGAAAAAAGATGAAAGAAGAAAGAAAAGGAAAAGAAGAAAGACAAAAGAAGAAAGAAAAAAGAAAAAAGATGAAAGAAAAAATAGAAAGAAAAGAGAAGTAAGAAGACAGAAAAGAGAAAAGAAGGAAGAAAAAACAAAAAAGATGATAGAAAAAAGAAAGAAAAGAGAAGAAATAAGACAGAAAAGAGAAAAGAAGAAAGAAAAAAGATGACAGAAAAAGATAAAAGAAAAAAGAAAAAGAAGAAAGAATTGATAAGAGGAAAGAAAAAGAAGAAAGTAAAACAAAGATGAAAAAGAAGAAAGATGAAAGAAAAAAGAAGACAGGAAAAAAGAAGAAAGAAGAAAGAAAAGGAAAAAGAAGAAAGACAAAAGAAGAAAGAAAAAAGAGAAAAGACGAAAGAAAAAAGATCAAAGATGAAAGAAAAAAGATCAAAGATGAAAGAAAAAAGATCAAAGATCAAAGAAAAAGATCAAAGAAAAAGATCAAAGAAAAAGATCAAAGAAAAAAGATCAAAGAAAAAAGATCAAAGATGAAATAAAACAGATCAAAGAAAAAAGATCAAAGATCAAAGAAAAAAGATAAAAGAAAAAGGATCAAAGAAAAAAGATCAAAGAAAAAAGATCAAAGAAAAAAGATCAAAGACGAAAGAAAAAAGATCAAAGAAAAAGATCAAAGAAAAAAGATCAAAGACGAAAGAAAAAAGATCAAAGACAAAAGAAAAAAGATCAAAGAAAAAAGATCAAAGAAAAAGATCAAAGAAAAAGATCAAAGAAAAAAGAGCAAACAAAAAAGATCAAAGAAAAAAGATCAAAGAAAAAAGATCAAAGACGAAAGAAAAAAGATCAAAGAAAAAGATCAAAGAAAAAACATCAAAGAAAAAGATTAAAGACGAAAGAAAAAAGATCAAAGAAAAATATCAAAGAAAAAAGATCAAAGAAAAAAGATCAAAGACGAAAGAAAAAAGATCAAAGAAAAAAGATCAAAGACGAAAGAAAAAAGCTCAAAGAAAAAAGATCAAAGAAAAAAGATCAAAGAAAAAAGATCAAAGAAAAAGATAAAAGAAAAAAGATCAAAGAAAAAAGATCAAAGAAAAAAGATCAAAGAAAAAGATAAAAGAAAAAAGATCAAAGAAAAAAGATCAAATAAAAAGATCAAAGAAAAAAGATCAAAGATCAAAGAAAAAAGTTCAAAGAAAAAAGATCAAAGAAAAAACATCAAAGACGAAAGAAAAAAGATCAAAGAAAAAAGATCAAAGACGAAAGAAAAAAGATCAGACGAAAGAAAAAAGATCAAAGACGAAAGAAAAAAGATCTAAGAAAAAGATCAAAGAAAAAAGATAAAAGAAGAAAGATAAAAGATCAAAGAAAAAAGATCACAGAAGAAAGATAAAAGATCAAAGAAGAAAGATCAAAGAAGAAAGATCAAAGAAAAAAGATCAAAGAAAAAAGATCAAAGAAAAAAGATCAAAGAAAAAGATCAAAGATAAAAGATCAAAGAAAAAAGATCAAAGAAAAAAGATAAAAGAAGAAAGATAAAAGATCAAAGATCAAAGAAAAAAGATCAAAGAAAAAAGATCAAAGACGAAAGAAAAAAGATCAAAGAAAAAGATCAAAGAAAAAAGATCAAAGAAGAACGATAAAAGATCAAAGAAAAAAGATCAAAGAAGAAAGATAAAAGATCAAAGAAAATGATCAAAGAAAAAAGATCAAAGAAAAAATATCAAAGACGAAAGAAAAAAGATCAAAGAAAAAAGATCAAATACGAAAGAAAAAAGATCAAAGACGAAAGAAAATAGATCAAAGACGAAAGAAAAAAGATCAAAGACAAAGATCAAAGAAAAAAGATCAAAGAAAAAGGATCAAAGGAAAAAGATCAAAGAAAATAGATCAAAGACGAAAGAAAAAAGATCAAAGAAAAAGATCAAAGAAAAAAGATCAAAGAAAAAGATCAAAGTAAAAAGATCAAAGAAAAAAGATCAAGGAAAAAGATCAAAGAAAAAAGATAAAAGAAGAAAGATAAAAGATCAAAGAAAAAAGATCAAATATCAAAGAAAAAAGATCAAAGAAAAAAGATCAAAGACGAAAGAAAAAAGATCAAAGAAAAAGATCAAAGAAAATAGATCAAAGAAGAACGATAAAAGATCAAAGAAAAAAGATCAAAGAAGAAAGATAAAAGATCAAAGAAAATGATCAAAGAAAAAAGATCAAAGACGAAAGAAAAAAGATCAAAGAAAAAAGATCAAAGACGAAAGAAAAAAGATCAGACGAAAGAAAAAAGATCAAAGACGAAAGAAAAAAGATCAAAGAAAAAGATCAAAGAAAAAAGATCACAGAAGAAAGATAAAAGATCAAAGAAAAAAGATCAAAGAAGAAAGATCAAAGAAGAAAGATCAAAGAAAAAAGATCAAAGAAAAAAGATCAAATAAAAAAGATCAAAGAACAAAGAAAAAGATCAAAGAAAAAAGATCAAAGATAAAAGATCAAAGAAAAAGATCAAAGAAAAAAGATCAAAGACGAGAGAAAAAAGATCAAAGAAAAAAGATCAAAGACGAAAGAAAAAAGATCAAAGACGAAAGAAAAAAGATCAAAGAAAAAGATCAAAGAAGAAAGATAAACGATCAAAGAAAAAAGATCAAAGAAGAAAGATAATAGATCAAAGAAAAAAGATCAAAGAAAAAAGATCAAAGAAGAAAGATAATAGATCAAAGAAAAAAGATCAAAGAAAAAAGATCAAAGAAGAAAGATCAAAGAAGAAAGATCAAAGATAAAAGAAAAAGATCAAAGACAAAAGAAAAAAGATCAAAGACGAAAGAAAAAAGATCAAAGACGAAAGAAAAAAGATCAAAGACAAAGATCAAAGAAAAAAGATCAAAGAAAAAGGATCAAAGGAAAAAGATCAAAGAAAAAAGATCAAAGACGAAAGAAAAAAGATCAAAGAAAAAGATCAAAGAAAAAAGATAAAAGAAGAAAAATAAAAGATCAAAGAAAAAAGATCACAGAAGAAAGATAAAAGATCAAAGAAAAAAGATCAAAGAAGAAAGATCAAAGAAGAAAGATCAAAGAAGAAAGATCAAAGAAGAAAGATCAAAGAAGAAAGATCAAAGAAAAAAGAAGAAAGATCAAAGAAGAAAGATCAAAGATCAAAGAAAAAGATCAAAGAAGAAAGATAAAAGATCAAAGAAAAAGATCAAAGAAAAAAGATCAAAGACGAAAGAAAAAAGATCAAAGAAAAAGATCAAAGACGAAAGAAAAAAGATCAAAGACGAAAGATAAAAGATCAAAGAAATAGATAAAAGAAAAAGATAAAAGAAAAAGATCTAAGAAAAAAGATCAAAGAAAAAGGATCAAAGAAAAAAGATCAAAGAAAAAAGATCAAAGAATAAAGATCAAAGAAAAAAGATCAAAGAAAAAAGATCAAAGACGATAGAAAAAAGATAAAAGAAGAAAGATAAACGATCAAAGAAAAAAGATCAAAGACGAGAGAAAAAAGATCAAAGAAAAAAGATCAAAGACGAAAGAAAAAAGATCAAAGACGAAAGAAAAAAGATCAAAGAAAAAGATCAAAGAAGAAAGATAAACGATCAAAGAAAAAAGATCAAAGAAGAAAGATAATAGATCAAAGAAAAAAGATCAAAGAAAAAAGATCAAAGAAGAAAGATAATAGATCAAAGAAAAAAGATCAAAGAAAAAAGATCAAAGAAGAAAGATCAAAGAAGAAAGATCAAAGATAAAAGAAAAAGATCAAAGACAAAAGAAAAAAGATCAAAGACGAAAGAAAAAAGATCAAAGACGAAAGAAAAAAGATCAAAGACAAAGATCAAAGAAAAAAGATCAAAGAAAAAGGATCAAAGGAAAAAGATCAAAGAAAAAAGATCAAAGACGAAAGAAAAAAGATCAAAGAAAAAGATCAAAGAAAAAAGATAAAAGAAGAAAAATAAAAGATCAAAGAAAAAAGATCACAGAAGAAAGATAAAAGATCAAAGAAAAAAGATCAAAGAAGAAAGATCAAAGAAGAAAGATCAAAGAAGAAAGATCAAAGAAAAAAGATCAAAGAAAAAAGATCAAAGAAGAAAGATAAAAGATCAAAGAAAAAAGATCAAAGAAGAAAGATAAAAGATCAAAGAAAAAGATCAAAGAAAAAAGATCAAAGACGAAAGAAAAAAGATCAAAGAAAAAGATCAAAGACGAAAGAAAAAAGATCAAAGACGAAAGATAAAAGATCAAAGAAATAGATCAAAGAAAAAGATAAAAGAAAAAGATCTAAGAAAAAAGATCAAAGAAAAAGGATCAAAGAAAAAAGATCAAAGAAAAAAGATCAAAGAATAAAGATCAAAGAAAAAAGATCAAAGAAAAAAGATCAAAGACGATAGAAAAAAGATAAAAGAAGAAAGATAAACGATCAAAGAAAAAAGATCAAAGAAGAAAGATAAAAGATCAAAGATAAAAGATCAAAGAAAAAAGATCAAAGAAAAAAGATCAAAGAAAAAAGATCAAAGAAAAAAGATCAAAGACGAAAGAAAAAAGATCAAAGAAAAAGATCAAAGAAAAAAGATCAAAGAAGAAAGATAAAAGATCAAAGAAAAAAGATCAAAGAAGAAAGATAAAAGATCAAAGAAAAAGATCAAAGAAAAAAGATCAAAGAAAAAAGATCAAAGACAAAAGAAAAAAGATCAAAGAAAAAAGATCAAAGAAGAAAGAAAAAAGATCAAAGAAAAAAGATCAAAGAAGAAAGATAAAAGATCAAAGAAAAAGATCAAAGAAAAAAGATCAAAGAAAAAAGATCAAAGACAAAAGAAAAAAGATCAAAGAAAAAAGATCAAAGACGAAAGAAAAAAGATCAAAGACGAAAGAAAAAAGATCAAAGACGAAAGAAAAAAGATCAAAGAAAAAGATCAAAGAAAAAGATCAAAGAAAAAAGATCAAAGAAAATGATCAAAGAAAAAAGATCAAAGAAAAAGGATAAAAGAAAAAGAAGAAAGAAATGATCAAAGAGGAAAGAAAAAGAAGAAAGAAGAAAGTAAAACAAAGATGAAAAAGAAGAAAGATGAAAGAAAAAAGATGAAAGATGAAAGAAAAAACAGAAGAAAGGAAAAAAGAAGAAAGAAGAAAGAAAAGGAAAAAGAAGAAAGACAAAAGAAGAAAGAAAAAAGAGAAAAGAAGAAAGAAAAAACTAAAAAGATGATAGAAAAAGAACGAAAAGAGAAGAAATAAGACAGAAGAGAGAAAAGAAGAAAGAAACAGAAAAAGATGACAGAAAAAAGATAAAAGAAAAAGAAGAAAGAAATGATCAAAGAGGAAAGAAAAAGAAGAAAGAAGAAAGTAAAACAAAGATGAAAAAGAAGAAAGATAAAAGAAAAAAGATGAAAGATGAAAGAAAAAACAGAAGAAAGTAAAAAAGAAGAAAGAAGAAAGAAAAGGAAAAAGAAGAAAGACAAAAGAAGAAAGAAAAAAGAGAAAAGATGAAAAAAAGAAGAAAGGAGAAAGAAGAAAGATGAAAGAAAAAAGATGAAAGAAAAAAAGAAAGAAAAGAGAAGAAAGAAGACAGAAAAGAGAAAAGAAAAAAGATGATGAAAAAAAAGAAAAGAGAAGAAAGAAGACAGAAAAGAGAAAAGAAGAAAGAAAAGAAAATAGAAGGAAAAAGTTGAAAGAAAAAAGATGAAAGAAAAAAGATGAAAGAAAATAGATGAAAGAAAAAAAGAAGAAAGAAAAGATAAAAGAAGAAAGAAAAGATAAAAGAAGAAAAAAGATCAAAGAAGAAAGAAAAAAGACAGAAAAAAGATCAAAGAAGAAAGAAAAAAGAAAGAAAAAAGATCAAAGAAGAAAGAAAAAAGATCAAAGAAGAAAGAAAAAAGAAAGAAAAAAGATCAAAGAAGAAAGAAAAAAGATCAAAGAAGAAAGAAAAAAGAAAGAAAAAAGATGAAAGAAGAAAGAAAAAAGAAGAAAAAAGATCAAAGAAAAAAATCAAAGAAAAAAGATCAAAGACGAAAGAAAAAGATCAAAGACGAAAGAAAAAAGATCAAAGACGAAAGAAAAAAGATCAAAGACGAAAGAAAAAAGATCAAAGAAAAAAGATCAAAGATCAAAGAAAAAAGATCAAAGAAAAAGGATCAAAGAAAAAAGATCAAAGAAAAAAATCAAAGAAAAAAGATCAAAGACGAAAGAAAAAGATCAAAGACGAAAGAAAAAGATCAAAGACGAAAGAAAAAAGATCAAAGACGAAAGAAAAAAGATCAAAGAAAAAGATCAAAGAAAAGGATCAAAGAAAATAGATCAAAGAAAAAAGATTAAAAAAAAGATCAAAGAAAAAAGATCAAAGACGAAAGAAAAAAGATCAAAGAAGAAAGAAAAAAGATAAAAGAAAAAGATCAAAGAAAAAGATCAAAGAAAAAAGATCGAATAAAAAAGATCAAAGAAAAAAGATCAAAGACGAAAGAAAAAATATCAAAGAAAAAGATAAAAGAAAAAAGATCAAAGACGAAAGAAAAAGATCAAAGAAAAAGATCAAAGAAAAAAGATGAAAGAAAAAAGATCAAAGACGAAAGAAAAAAGATGAAAGAAAAAAGATCAAAAACAAAAGAAAAAAGATCAAATAAAAAAGATCAAAGACGAAAGAAAAAAGATCAAAGAAAAAGATCAAAGAAAAAGATCAAAGAAAAAGGATCAAAGAAAAAAGATCAAAGAAAAAAGATCAAATAAAAAAGATCAAAGACGAAAGAAAAAATATCAAAGAAAAAGATCAAAGAAAAAGATCAAAGAAAAAGGATCAAAGAAAAAAGATCAAAGAAAAAAAATCAAAGCAAAAAGATCAAAGAAAAAAGATCAAAGACGAAAGAAAAAATATCAAAGAAAAAAGATCAAAGACACAAGAGAAAAGATCAAAGAAAAAAGATCAAAGACGAAAGAAAAAATATCAAAGAAAAAGATCAAAGAAAAAGATCAAAGAAAAAGATCAAAGAAAAAGGATCAAAGAAAGATGATCAAAGAAAAAGATCAAAGAAAAAGATAAAAAGATAAAAGAAGAAAGATAAAAGATCAAAGAAAAAAGATCAAAGAAAAAAGATCAAAGACGAAAGAAAAAAGATCAATGAAGAAAGAAAAAAGATCAAAGAAAAAAGATCAAAGAAAAAGATCAAAGAAAAATATTAAAGAAAAAGATCAAAGAAAAAGATCAAAGAAAAAGGATCAAAGAAAAAGGATCAAAGAAAAAAGATCAAAGAAAAAAGATCAAAGAAAAAAGATAAAAGAAGAAAGATAAACGATCAAAGAAAAAAGATCAAAGAAGAAAGATAAAAGATCAAAGAAAAAAGATCAAAGAAAAAAGATCAAAGAAAAAAGATCAAAGAAGATCAAAGAAGACAGATCAAAGAAGAAAGATCAAAGAAAAAAGATCAAAGAAAAAAGATAAAAGAAGAAAGATAAACGATCAAAGAAAAAAGATCAAAGACGAAAGAAAAAAGATCAAAGAAAAAGATCAAATATAAAAATATTTTCTTTGATCTTTTTTCTTTGATCTTTAATCTTTCTTCTTTGATCTTTTTTCTTTGATCGTTTATCTTTCTTCTTTTATCTTTTTTCTTTGATCTTTTTTCTTTGATCCTTTTTCTTTGATCCTTTTTCTTTGATCTTTTTTCTTTGATCTATTTCTTTGATCTTTTTCTTTGATCTTTTTCTTTGATCTTTTTTCTTTCGTCTTTGATCTTTTTTCTTTCGTCTTTGATCTTTTTTCTTTGATCTTTTTTCTTTCGCCTTTGATCTTTTTTCTTTGATCTTTTTCTTTGATCTTTTATCTTTCTTCTGTGATATTTTTTCTTTGATCTTTTTCTTTGATCTATTTTCTTTCGTCTTTGATCTTTTTTCTTTGATCTTTTTTCTTTGATCTTTTTTCTTTGATCTTTCTTCTTTGATCTTTCTTCTTTGATCTTTTTTCTTTGATCTTTTATCTTTCTTCTGTGATCTTTTATCTTTGATCTTTTATCTTTCTTCTTTTATCTTTTTTCTTTGATCTTTTTCTTTGATCTTTTTTCTTTCGTCTTTGATCTTTTTTCTTTGATCTTTTTTCTTTGATCATTTTTCTTTGATCCTTTTTCTTTGATCTTTTTTCTTTGATCTTTGTCTTTTATCTTTTTCTTTGATCTTTTTCTTTGATCTTTTTTCTGTTGTCTTTGATCTTTTTCTTTCGTCTTTGATCTTTTTTCTTTGATCTTTTTTCTTTGATCTTTTTTCTTTGATCTTTTTCTTTGATCTTTTATCTTTCTTCTTTGATCTTTTTTCTTTGATCTTTTATCGTTCTTCTTTGATCTTTTTTCTTTGATCTTTTTCTTTGATCTTTTTTCTTTCGTCTTTGATATTTTTTCTTTGATCTTTTTTCTTTGATCTTTGATCTTTTTTCTTTGATCTTTTATCTTTCTTCTTTTATCTTTTTTCTTTGATCTTTTTCTTTGATCTTTTTTCTTTGATCTTTTTTCTTTGATTTTCTTTCTTTGATCCTTTTTCTTTGATCTTTTTCTTTGATCTTTTTTCTTTCGTCTTTGATCTTTTTTCTTTGATCTTTTTTCTTTTGTCTTTGATCTTTTTTCTTTGATCTTTTTTCTTTCGTCTTTGATCTTTTTTCATTGATCTTTTTTCTTTGATCTTTTTTCTTTGATCCTTTTTCTTTGATCTTTTTCTTTGATCTTTTTCTTTGATCTTTTTCTTTGATGTTTTTTCTTTCGTCTTTGATCTTTTTTCTTTCGTCTTTGATCTTTTGTCTTTGATCTCTTTTCTTTCGTCTTTGATCTGTTTTCTTTGATCTTTTTTCTTTCGTCTTTGATCTTTTTTCTTTGATCTTTTTTCTTTGATCTTTTTCTTTGATCTTTTTTCTTTCGTCTTTGATCTTTTTTCTTTGATCTTTTTCTTTGATCTTTTCTCTTTCGTCTTAGATCTTTTTTCTTTGATCTTTTTCTTTGATCTTTTTCTTTGATCTTATTTCTTTCGTGTTTGATCTTTTTTCTTTCGTCCTTGATCTTTTTTCTTTGATCTTTTTTCTTTGATCTTTTTTCTTTGATCTATTTTCTTTGATCTTTTTCTTTGATCTTTTTTTTTATCTTTTTTCTTTCGTCTTTGATCTTTTGTCTTTCGTCTTTGATCTTTTTTCTTTGATCTTTTTTCTTTGATCTTTTTCTTTGATCTTTTTTCTTTCGTCTTTGATCTTTTTTCTTTCGTCTTTGATCTTTTTTCTTTGATCGTTTATCTTTCTTCTTTTATCTTTTTTCTTTGATCTTTTTGCTTTGATCTTTCTTCTTTGATCTGTCTTCTTTGATCTTTCTTCTTTGATCTTTTTTCTTTGATCTTTTTTCTTTGATCTTTTTTCTTTGATCTTTTATCTTTCTTCTTTGATCTTTTTTCTTTGATCGTTTATCTTTCTTCTTTTATCTTTTTTCTTTGATCTTTTTTCTTTGATCTTTTTTCTTTGATCCTTTTTCTTTGATCCTTTTTCTTTGATCTTTTTTCTTTGATCTTTTTCTTTGATCTTTTTCTTTTATATTTTTCTTTGATCTTTTTCTTTGATCTTTTTTCTTTCGTCTTTGATCTTTTTTCTTTCGTCTTTGATATTTTTCTTTCGTCTTTGATCTTTTTGCTTTGATCTTTTTTCTTTGATCTTTTATCTTTCTTCTTTGATCTTTTTTCTTTGATCTTTTTTCTTTCGTCTTTGATCTTTTTTCTTTGATCTTTTTTCTTTGATCTTTCTTATTTGATCTTTCTTCTTTGATCTTTTTTCTTTGATCTCTCATCTTTCTTCTTTGATCTTTTTTCTTTGATCTTTTATCTTTCTTCTTTTATCTTTTTTCTTTGATCTTTTTCTTTGATATTTTTTCTTTCGTCTTTGATCTTTTTTCTTTGATCTTTTTTCTTTGATCCTTTTTCTTTGATCTTTTTCTTTGATCTTTTTCTTTGATCTTTTTCTTTGATCTTTTTTCTTTCGTCTTTGATCTTTTTTCTTTGATCTTTTTTCTTTCGTCTTTGATCTTTTTTCTTTGATCTTTTTCTTTGATCTTTTATCTTTCTTCTTTGATCTTTTTTCTTTGATCTTTTATCTTTCTTCATTGATCTATTTTCTTTGATCTTTTTTTCTTTGATCTTTTATCTTTCTTCTTTTATCTTTTTATCTTTTTCTTTGATCTTTTTTCTTTGATCTTCTTTCTTTGATCCTTTTGCTTTGATCTTTTTCTTTGATCTTTTTCTTTGATATTTTTCTTTGATATTTTTTCTTTCGTCTTTGATCTTTTTTCTTTGATCTTTTTTCTTTGATCTTTTTTCTTTGATCCTTTTTCTTTGATCTTTTTCTTTGATCTTTTTTCTTTGATCCTTTTTCTTTGATCTTTTTCTTTGATCTTTTTCTTTGATATTTTTTCTTTCGTCTTTGATCTTTTTTATTTGATCTTTTTTCTTTGATCTTTTTTCTTTGATCCTTTTTCTTTGATCTTTTTTCTTTCGTCTTTGATCTTTTTTCTTAGATCTTTTTCTTTGATCTTTTATCTTTCTTCTTTGATCTTTTTTCTTTGATCTTTTATCTTTCTTCATTGATCTATTTTCTTTGATCTTTTTTCTTTCATCTTTGATCATTTTTCTTTGATCTTTTTTCTTTGATCTTTTATCTTTCTTCTTTTATCTTTTTATCTTTTTCTTTGATCTTTTTTCTTTGATCTTCTTTCTTTGATCCTTTTGCTTTGATCTTTTTCTTTGATCTTTTTCTTTGATATTTTTCTTTGATATTTTTTCTTTCGTCTTTGATCTTTTTTCTTTGATCTTTTTCCTTTTGTCTTTGATCTTTTTTCTTTGATATTTTTTCTTTCGTCTTTGATCTTTTTTCTTTGATCTTTTTGCTTTGATCTTTTTTCTTTGATCTTTTTTCTTTGATCCTTTTTCTTTGATCTTTTTCTTTGATCTTTTTCTTTGATATTTTTTCTTTTGTCTTTTATCTTTCTTCTTTGATCTTTTTTCTTTGATCTTTTATCTTTCTTCATTGATCTATTTTCTTTGATCTTTTTTCTTTCATCTTTGATCTTTTTTCTTTGATCTTTTTTCTTTGATCTTTTATCTTTCTTCTTTTATCTTTTTATCTTTTTCTTTGATCTTTTTTCTTTGATCTTCTTTCTTTGATCCTTTTGCTTTGATCTTTTTCTTTGATCTTTTTCTTTGATATTTTTCTTTGATATTTTTTCTTTCGTCTTTGATCTTTTTTCTTTGATCTTTTTTCTTTTGTCTTTGATCTTTTTTCTTTGATATTTTTTCTTTCGTCTTTGATCTTTTTTCTTTGATCTTTTTGCTTTGATCTTTTTTCTTTGATCTTTTTTCTTTGATCCTTTTTCTTTGATCTTTTTCTTTGATATTTTTTCTTTCGTCTTTGATCTTTTTTATTTGATCCTTTTTCTTTGATCTTTTTCTTTGATCTTTTTCTTAGATCTTTTTCTTTGATCTTTTTTCTTTCGTCTTTGATCTTTTTTATTTGATCTTTTTTCTTTTGTTTTTGATCTTTTTTCTTTCATCTTTTTTCTTTCGTCTTTGATCTTTTTTCTTTCATCTTTTTTCTTTGATCTTTTTCTTTGATCTTTTTCTTTCGTCTTTGATCTTTTTTCTTTTTTCTTTTTCTTTGATCTTTTTTCTTTGATCTTTTTTCTTTTGTCTTTGATATTTTTTCTTTGATCTTTTTTCTTTCGTCTTTGATCTTTTTTCTTTGATCTTTTTTCTTTGATCTTTTTTCTTTGATCCTTTTTCTTTGATCTTTTTCTTTGATCTTTTTCTTTGATCTTTTTCTTTGATGTTTTTTCTTTCGTCTTTGATCTTTTTTCTTTCGTCTTTGATCTTTTATCTTTGATCTCTTTTCTTTCGTCTTTGATCTGTTTTCTTTGATCTTTTTTCTTTCGTCTTTGATCTTTTTTCTTTGATCTTTTTTCTTTGATCTTTTTCTTTGATCTTTTTTCTTTCGTCTTTGATCTTTTTTCTTTGATCTTTTTCTTTGATCTTTTCTCTTTCGTCTTAGATCTTTTTTCTTTGATCTTTTTTCTTTGATCTTTTTCTTTGATCTTTTTCTTTGATCTTATTTCTTTCGTGTTTGATCTTTTTTCTTTCGTCCTTGATCTTTTTTCTTTGATCTTTTTTCTTTGATCTTTTTTCTTTGATCTATTTTCTTTGATCTTTTTCTTTGATCTTTTTTTTTATCTTTTTTCTTTCGTCTTTGATCTTTTGTCTTTCGTCTTTGATCTTTTTTCTTTGATCTTTTTTCTTTGATCTTTTTCTTTGATCTTTTTTCTTTCGTCTTTGATCTTTTTTCTTTCGTCTTTGATCTTTTTTCTTTGATCGTTTATCTTTCTTCTTTTATCTTTTTTCTTTGATCTTTTTGCTTTGATCTTTCTTCTTTGATCTGTCTTCTTTGATCTTTCTTCTTTGATCTTTTTTCTTTGATCTTTTTTCTTTGATCTTTTTTCTTTGATCTTTTTCTTTGATCTTTTTCTTTTATATTTTTCTTTGATCTTTTTCTTTGATCTTTTTTCTTTCGTCTTTGATCTTTTTCTTTCGTCTTTGATCTTTTTGCTTTGATCTTTTTTCTTTCGTCTTTGATCTTTTTTCTTTGATCTTTTTTCTTTGATCTTTTATCTTTCTTCTTTGATCTTTTTTCTTTCGTCTTTGATCTTTTTTCTTTGATCTTTTTTCTTTGATCTTTCTTCTTTGATCTTTCTTCTTTGATCTTTCTTCTTTGATCTTTTTTCTTTGATCTCTCATCTTTCTTCTTTGATCTTTTTTCTTTGATCTTTTATCTTTCTTCTTTTATCTTTTTTCTTTGATCTTTTTCTTTGATATTTTTTCTTTCGTCTTTGATCTTTTTTCTTTGATCTTTTTTCTTTGATCCTTTTTCTTTGATCTTTTTCTTTGATCTTTTTCTTTGATCTTTTTCTTTGATCTTTTTTCTTTCGTCTTTGATCTTTTTTCTTTCGTCTTTGATCTTTTTTCTTTGATCTTTTTTCTTTCGTCTTTGATCTTTTTTCTTTGATCTTTTTCTTTGATCTTTTATCTTTCTTCTTTGATCTTTTTTCTTTGATTTTTTATCTTTCTTCATTGATCTATTTTCTTTGATCTTTTTTCTTTGATCTTTTATCTTTCTTCTTTTATCTTTTTATCTTTTTCTTTGATCTTTTTTCTTTGATCTTCTTTCTTTGATCCTTTTGCTTTAATCTTTTTCTTTGATCTTTTTCTTTGATATTTTTCTTTGATATTTTTTCTTTCGTCTTTGATCTTTTTTCTTTGATCTTTTTTCTTTTGTCTTTGATCTTTTTTCTTTGATATTTTTTCTTTCGTCTTTGATCTTTTTTCTTTGATCTTTTTGCTTTGATCTTTTTTCTTTGATCTTTTTTCTTTGATCCTTTTTCTTTGATCTTTTTCTTTGATCTTTTTCTTTGATATTTTTTCTTTCGTCTTTGATCTTTTTTATTTGATCTTTTTTCTTTGATCTTTTTTCTTTGATCCTTTTTCTTTGATCTTTTTTCTTTCGTCTTTGATCTTTTTTCTTTGATCTTTTTCTTTTATCTTTTATCTTTCTTCTTTGATCTTTTTTCTTTGATCTTTTATCTTTCTTCATTGATCTATTTTCTTTGATCTTTTTTCTTTCATCTTTGATCTTTTTTCTTTGATCTTTTTTCTTTGATCTTTTATCTTTCTTCTTTTATCTTTTTATCTTTTTCTTTGATCTTTTTTCTTTGATCTTCTTTCTTTGATCCTTTTGCTTTGATCTTTTTCTTTGATCTTTTTCTTTGATATTTTTCTTTGATATTTTTTCTTTCGTCTTTGATCTTTTTTCTTTGATCTTTTTTCTTTTGTCTTTGATCTTTTTTCTTTGATATTTTTTCTTTCGTCTTTGATCTTTTTTCTTTGATCTTTTTGCTTTGATCTTTTTTCTTTGATCTTTTTTCTTTGATCCTTTTTCTTTGATCTTTTTCTTTGATCTTTTTCTTTGATATTTTTTCTTTCGTCTTTGATCTTTTTTATTTGATCTTTTTTCTTTGATCCTTTTTCTTTGATCTTTTTCTTTGATCTTTTTCTTAGATCTTTTTCTTTGATCTTTTTTCTTTCGTCTTTGATCTTTTTTATTTGATCTTTTTTCTTTTGTTTTTGATCTTTTTTCTTTCATCTTTTTTCTTTCGTCTTTGATCTTTTTTCTTTCATCTTTTTTCTTTGATCTTTTTCTTTGATCTTTTTCTTTCGTCTTTGATCTTTTTTCTTTTTTCTTTTTCTTTGATCTTTTTTCTTTCGTCTTTGATCTTTTTTCTTTGATCTTTTTTCTTCGATCTTTTTTCTTTGATCTTTTTCTTTGATCTTTTTCTTTTATCTTTTTTCTTTCTTCTTTGATCTTTTTTCTTTCGTCTTTGATCTTTTTTCTTTGATCTTTTTTCTTTGATCTTTTTTTAATCTTTTTTCTTTGATCTTTTTCTTTGATCTTTTTCTTTGATCTTTTTTCTTTCGTCTTTGATCTTTTTTCTTTCGTCTTTGATCATTTTCTTTCGTCTTTGATCTTTTTTCTTTGATTTTTTTCTTTGATCTTTTTTCTTTGATCCTTTTTCTTTGATCTTTTTTCTTTGATCTTTGATCTTTTTTCTTTGATCTTTTTTCTTTCTTCTTTGATCTTTTTTCTTTCTTTTTCTTTCTTCTCTGATCTTTTTTCTTTCTTTTTTCTTTCTTCTTTGATCTTTTTTCTTTCTTCTTTGATCTTTTTTCTTTCTTTTTTCTTTCTTCTTTGATCTTTTTTCTTTCTTTTTTCTTTCTTCTTTGATCTTTTTTCTGTCTTTTTTCTTTCTTCTTTGATCTTTTTTCTTCTTTTATCTTTTCTTTCTTCTTTTATCTTTTCTTTCTTCTTTTTTTCTTTCATCTATTTTCTTTCATCTTTTTTCTTTCAACTTTTTCCTTCTATTTTCTTTTCTTTCTTCTTTTCTCTTTTCTGTCTTCTTTCTTCTCTTTTCTTTTTTTTCATCATCTTTTTTCTTTTCTCTTTTCTGTCTTCTTTCTTCTCTTTTCTTTCTTTTTTTCTTTCATCTTTTTTCTTTCATCTTTCTTCTTTCTCCTTTCTTCTTTTTTCATCTTTTCTCTTTTTTCTTTCTTCTTTTGTCTTTCTTCTTTTTCCTTTTCTTTCTTCTTTCTTCTTTTTTCCTTTCTTCTGTTTTTTCTTTCATCTTTCATCTTTTTTCTTTCATCTTTCTTCTTTTTCATCTTTGTTTTACTTTCTTCTTTCTTCTTTTTCTTTCCTCTTTGATCATTTCTTTCTTCTTTTTCTTTTATCTTTTTTCTGTCATCTTTTTCTGTTTCTTTCTTCTTTTCTCTCTTCTGTCTTATTTCTTCTCTTTTCGTTCTTTTTCTATCATCTTTTTAGTTTTTTCTTTCTTCTTTTCTCTTTTTTCTTTCTTCTTTTGTCTTTCTTCTTTTTCCTTTTCTTTCTTCTTTCTTCTTTTTTCCTTTCTTCTGTTTTTTCTTTCATCTTTCATCTTTCTTCTTTTTCATCTTTGTTTTACTTTCTTCTTTCTTCTTTTTCTTTCCTCTTTGATCATTTCTTTCTTCTTTTTCTTTTATCCTTTTTCTTTGATCTTTTTTCTTTGATCATTTTCTTTGATCTTTTTTCTTTGATCTTTTTCTTTGATCTTTTTCTTTGATATTTTTCTTTGATCGTTTTTCTTCCGTCTTTGATCTTTTTTCTTTCGTCTTTGATCTTTTTTCTTTGAACTTTTTTCTTTCGTCTTTGATCTTTTTTCTTTGATCTTTTTCTTTGATCTTTTATCTTTCTTCTTTGATCTTTATTCTTTGATCTTTTATCTTTCTTCTTTGATCTTTTTTCTTTTATCTTTTTCTTTCATCTTTTTTCTTTCTTCTTTGATCTTTGTTCTTTCATCTTTCTCCTTCTTTTTCTTTCTTCTATCTTCTTTTTTCTTTCATCTTTTTTCTTTCTTCTTTGATCTTTTTTCATTCATCTTTTTTCTTTCATTTTTTCTTTCATCTTTTTTCTTTGATCTTTTTCTTTCTTCTTTGATCTTTTTTCTTTCTTATTATTTCTTTCGTCTTTCTTCTTTCTCCTTCTTTTTTCTTTGTTCTTTTTTCTTTTTTCTTTCATCTTTTATCTTTTTTCATTCATCTTTTTTCATTCATCTTTTTTCTTTTTTCTTTGATCCTTTTTCTTTCATATTTTTATCATTCATCTTTCATCTGTGTAGCATTATGAAAATGCTATTTTCTGCCCATAACAGCTGCCCTTTTAACACAGTGACAGTGTGCATGAATTTACAAGGTTGTGCGCTTGCTTTGGTGTTTACATTCCAGGAAAGAAACAGAAGAAGGACGAAGAACGCTTTTCATTAATTAATCAAATAACTTTATTTTATTAAAGCTAATCAAAACAAATGTTAACCAATAATAATCAGGTGACTGATCGGTGAAATAAATGTAATGATTATGTGTTTATTGAATAACAGGACTAACTCAGCTAGACATCCGGATTCACACATGGTAAACATCATGACACATTGTTCTCATCCAATCAGAACTTCCTTTCTGTTGCAGGGCAGAATCTGGAGTGTTTAGTTAATCTGTCCACTCCGATTTGCTAAGAATTATAAACAACTAAGTTAATTAAACAGAGCAATGCCATTTTAACTTCAGTTCCATCTGAGTTCCACCCAGTTCCAGCTGAGTTTCAACGTAGCTCCAACCAGCTCTCAAAACCATCATCGCTAAGTGAATTGCAGACTGGCCAGCTGTATTTCTACTTTAAGCTGAGAACTGTCAAGCTGGAATATTCTATCGTTTTATCAACAAGATGATGGTTCCTTCAGAATAAAAGCTGAAAACTCTACGTGACGCTGAAACCTGCCGTCGTACCGGGAGTCAATCTGTAGACTGTTTTGTCGTGCTGCCGACCGCTGTTTCGCCAGCTCCAGCACAAGGAGGGTCCCAGGACCTGGCATCCGGATCTAACTCGGGAGTCTCCACACGGGTACCTAGCCGGCAAGATAGCGTCTCATGTCTTCCTCCTGAAGTCCTCGTGGTGTGTAGTCAAAACATCTTACACCCAGATCCGCGTGCCTCAGCTGGGGATTCTGAACTGACTCACACACACACACACCCACACTTCAGCATTCAAATCCATATGCATCCATCATACAGAGTTAGTCCTGGATTGTTTGAATAATAATTATAAAATTTAAACATTCTTAAACGATCCAATCTCTCTCTTTTCTTGTCTCTAAGTCAATACAAAGTGTTGGAATAAAACTCCCTGAAGTAAAAACAACTTCTTCTGATTATGAGGGCCCAGTCCATAGATTATTCTCTTTCTTTATTCAAGAAAAAAGAAGAAAGAAAAAAGAAGAAAGAAAAAGTTGTAAGAAAAAAGATGAAAGATGAAAGAAAAAATATGAAAAAGAAGAAAAGACAAAAGAAGAAAGAAAAAAGAAGAAAAAAGAAAAAAGTTGAAAGAAAAAAGATGAAAGAAGAAAGAAAAGGAAAAGAAGAAAGACAAAAGAAGAAAGAAAAAAGAAAAAAGATGAAAGAAAAGAGAAGAAAGAAGACAGAAAAGAGAAAAGAAGGAAGAAAAAACAAAAAAGATGATAGAAAAAAGAAAGAAAAGAGAAGAAATAAGACAGAAAAGAGAAAAGAAGAAAGAAAAAAGATGACAGAAAAAGATAAAAGAAAAAAGAAAAAGAAGAAAGAATTGATAAGAGGAAAGAAAAAGAAGAAAGTAAAACAAAGATGAAAATGAAGAAAGATGAAAGAAAAAAGAAGACAGGAAAAAAGAAGAAAGAAGAAAGAAAAGGAAAAAGAAGAAAGACAAAAGAAGAAAGAAAAAAGAGAAAAGAAGAAAGAAAAAAGAAAGAAAAAGATCAAAGAAGAAAGAAAAAAGTTCAAAGAAGAAAGAAAAAAGAAAGAAAAAAGATCAAAGAAGAAAGAAAAAAGAAAGAAAAAAGATCAAAGAATGAAGAAAAAAGAAAGAAAAAAGATCAAAGAAGAAAGAAAAAGAAAGAAAAAAGATCAAAGAAGAAAGAAAAAAGATCAAAGAAAAAAGATCAAAGATCAAAGAAAAAAGATCAAAGAAAAAGGATCAAAGAAAAAAGATCAAAGAAAAAAGATCAAAGACGAAAGAAAAAAGATCAAAGACGAAAGAAAAAAGATCAAAGACGAAAGAAAAAAGATCAAAGAAAAAGATCAAAGAAAAAAGATCAAAGACGAAAGAAAAAAGATCAAAGAAAAAAGATCAAAGACGAGAGAAAAAAGATCAAAGAAAAAGATCAAAGACGAAAGAAAAAAGATCAAAGAAAAAAGATCAAAGACGAAAGAAAAAAGATCAAAGAAAAAAGATCAAAGACGAAAGAAAAAAGATCGTAAAAAAGATCAAAGAAAAAGATCAAAGAAAACGATCAAAGAAAATAGATCAAAGATAAAGGATCAAAGAAAAAAGATCAAAGAAAAAAGATCAAAGAAAAAAGATCAAAGAAAAAGATCAAAGAAACAAGATCAAAGAAAAAAGATCAAAGAAAAAGATCAAAGAAAAAAGATAAAAGAAGAAAGATAAAAGATCAAAGAAAAAAGATCAAAGATCAAAGAAAAAAGATCAAAGAAAAAAGATCAAAGAAGAAAGATAAAAGATCAAAGAAAAAAGATCAAAGAAGAAAGATCAAAGATCAAAGAAAATGATCAAAGAAAAAAGATCAAAGAAAAAAGATCAAAGAAAAAGGATCAAAGAAAAAAGATCAAAGAAAAAAGATCAAAGAAAAAGATCAAAGAAAAAAGATCAAAGAAAAAAGATCAAAGAACAAGATCAAAGAAAAAAGATAAAAGAAGACTGATAAAAGATCAAAGAAAAAAGATCAAAGATCAAAGAAAAAAGATCAAAGAAAAAAGATCAAAGAAAAAAGATCAAAGACGAAAGAAAAAAGATCAAAGAAAAAGATCAAAGAAAAAAGATCAAAGAAGAAAGATAAAAGATCAAAGAAAAAAGATCAAAGAAGAAAGATAAAAGATCAAAGAAAATGATCAAAGAAAAAAGATCAAAGACGAAAGAAAAAAGATCAAAGACGAAAGAAAAAAGATCAAAGAAAAAAGATCAAAGACGAAAGAAAAAAGATCAAAGACGAAAGAAAAAAGATCAAAGAAAAAGATCAAAGAAAAAGATCAAAGAAAAAAGATCAAAGAAAAAGGATCAAAGAAAAAAGTTCAAAGAAAAAAGATCAAAGACGAAAGAAAAAAGATCAAAGAAAAAGATCAAAGAAAAAAGATCAAAGAAAAAAGATCAAAGAACAAGATCAAAGAAAAAAGATAAAAGAAGACTGATAAAAGATCAAAGAAAAAAGATCAAAGATCAAAGAAAAAAGATCAAAGAAAAAAGATCAAAGAAAAAAGATCAAAGACGAAAGAAAAAAGATCAAAGAAAAAGATCAAAGAAAAAAGATCAAAGAAGAAAGATAAAAGATCAAAGAAAAAAGATCAAAGAGAGAAAGATAAAAGATCAAAGAAAATGATCAAAGAAAAAAGATCAAAGACGAAAGAAAAAAGATCAAAGACGAAAGAAAAAAGATCAAAGAAAAAAGATCAAAGACGAAAGAAAAAAGATCAAAGACGAAAGAAAAAAGATCAAAGAAAAAGATCAAAGAAAAAGATCAAAGAAAAAAGATCAAAGAAAAAGGATCAAAGAAAAAAGTTCAAAGAAAAAAGATCAAAGACGAAAGAAAAAAGATCAAAGAAAAAGATCAAAGAAAAAAGATAATAGAAGAAAGATAAAAGATCAAAGAAAAAAGATCACAGAAGAAAGATAAAAGATCAAAGAAAAAGATCAAAGAAGAAAGATCAAAGAAAAAAGATCAAAGAAAAAAGATCAAAGACGAAAGAAAAAAGATCAAAGAAAAAGATAAAAGAAAAAAGATAAAAGAAGAAAGACAAACGATCAAAGAAAAAAGATCAAAGAAGAAAGATAAAAGATCAAAGAAAAAAGATCAAAGAAAAAAATCAAAGAAGAAAGATCAAAGAAGAAAGATCAAAGAAGAAAGATCAAAGAAAAAAGATCAAAGAAAAAAGATCAAAGAAAAAAGATCAAAGAAGAAAGATCAAAGAAGAAAGATGAAAGAAGAAAGATCAAAGAAAAAGATCAAAGAAAAAAGATGAAAGAAGAAAGATCAAAGAAAAAGATCAAAGAAAAAAGATCAAAGAAGAAAGATCAAAGAAGAAAGATAAAAGATCAAAGAAGAAAAATAAGAAATAAAAAAGATAAAAGATGAAAGAAAAAGATCAAAGAAAAAAGATCAAAATAGAAATAAATAAATAAAGACAAAAGATGAAAGAAAAAAGATGAAAGAAGGAAGAAAAATATATTTTCTGTCTTCTTTGATCTTTTTACTTTCTTCTTTGATCATTTTTCTTTGATCTTTTTTCTTTCATCTTTTATCTTTCTTCTTTGATCTTTTTTCTTTGATCTTTTTTCTTTCATCTTTGATCTTTTTTCTTTATTTTTTTCTTTCTTCTTTGATCTTTTTACTTTTGTCTTTCTTTTTTCTTCCTTTTTGATCTTTTTTCTTTCTTCTTTTTTCTTTTCATTCTTCTTTTTTCTTTCATCTCATTTCTTTCTTCTTTTTCTTCTTTTTTCTTTTTCTTTCTTCTTTTATGTTTTCTTTCTTTTTTCATTCATCTTATTTCTTTCAACTTTTTTCTTTCTTCTATTTTCTTTTCTTTCTTCTTTTTTCTTCCTTCTTTTTTCTTTCTTCTTTTTTCTTTCATCTTTTTTCTTTCATCTTTTCTCTTTCTTCTTTGATCTTTTTCTTTGATCTTTTTACTTTTGTCTTTCTTTTTTCTTCCTTCTTTGATCTTTGTTCTTTTTTCTTTTCATTCTTTTTTCTTTCATCTTTTTTCTTTTTTCTTTTTCCTTCTTTCATTCATCTTTTTCCTTCATCTTTTTTCTTTTATCTTTTTTCTTTCATGTTTTTTCTTTCTTCTTTGATCTTTGTTCTTTCATCTTTCTCCTTCTTTTTTCTTTCTTCTATCTTCATTTTTCTTTCATCTTTTTTATTTCTTCTTTGATCTTTTTTCATTCATCTTTTTTCTTTCATTTTTTCTTTCATCTTTTTTCTTTGATCTTTTTCTTTCTTCTTTGATCTTTTTTCTTTCTTATTATTTCTTTCATCTTTCTTCTTTCTCCTTCTTTTTTCTTTGTTCTTTTTTCTTTTTTCTTTCATCTTTTATCTTTTTTCATTCATCTTTTTTCATTCATCTTTTTTCTTTCTTCTTTGATCCTTTTTCTTTCATATTTTTATCATTCATCTTTCATCTGTGTAGCATTATGAAAATGCTATTTTCTGCCCATAACAGCTGCCCTTTTAACACAGTGACAGTGTGCATGAATTTACAAGGTTGTGCACTTGCTTTGGTGTTTACATTCCAGGAAAGAAACAGAAGAAGGACGAAGAACGCTTTTCATTAATTAATCAAAGAACTTTATTTTATTAAAGCTAATCAAAACAAATGTTAACCAATAATAATCAGGTGACTGATCGGTGAAATCAATGTAATGATTATGTGTTTATTGAATAACAGGACTAACTCAGCTAGACATCCGGATTCACACATGGTAAACATCATGACACATTGTTCTCATCCAATCAGAACTTCCTTTCTGTTGCAGGGCAGAATCTGGAGAGTTTAGTTAATCTGTCCACTCCGATTTGCTAAGAAATATAAACAACTAAGTTAATTAAACAGAGCAATGCCATTTTAACTTCAGCTCCATCTGAGTTCCACCCAGTTCCAGCTGAGTTTCAACGTAGCTCCAACCAGCTCTCAAAACCATCATCGCTAAGTGAATTGCAGACTGGCCAGCTGTATTTCTACTTTAAGCTGAGAACTGTCAAGCTGGAATATTCTATCGTTTTATCAACAAGACGATGGTTCCTTCAGAATAAAAGCTGAAAACTCTACGTGACGCTGAAACCTGCCGTCGTACCGGGAGTCAATCTGTAGACTGGTTTGTCGTGCTGCCGACCGCTGTTTCGCCAGCTCCAGCACAAGGAGGGTCCAAGGACCTGGCATCCGGATCTAACTCGGGATTCTCCACACGGGTACCTAGCCGGCAAGATAGCGTCTCAATTCTTCCTCCTGAAGTCCTCGTGGTGTGTAGTCAAAACATCTTACACCCAGATCCGCGTGCCTCAGCTGGGGATTCTGAACTGACTCGCACACACACACACCCACACTTCAGTATTCAAATCCATATGCATCCATCATAGAGAGTTAGTCCTGGATTGTTTGAATAATAATTATAAAATTTAAACATTCTTAAACGATCCAATCTCTCTTTTCTTGTCTCTAAGTCAATACAAAGTGTTGGAATAAAACTCCCTGAAGTAAAAACAACTTCTTCTGATTATGAGGGCCCAGTCCATAGATTATTCTCTTTCTTTAATCAAGAAAAAAGAAGAAAGAAAAAAGAAGAAAGAAAAAGTTGTAAGAAAAAAGATGAAAGATGAAAGAAAAAATATGAAAAACAAGAAAGATGAAAGAAAAAAGAAGAAAAGAAAAAAGAAGAAAGAAAAAAGAAGAAAAAAGAAAAAAGTTGAAAGAAAAAAGATGAAAGAAGAAAGAAAAGGAAAAGAAGAAAGACAAAAGAAGAAAGAAAAAAGATGAAAGAAAAAATAGAAAGAAAAGAGAAGAAAGAAGACAGAAAAGAGAAAAGAAGGAAGAAAAAACAAAAAAGATGATAGAAAAAAGAAAGAAAAGAGAAGAAATAAGACAGAAAAGAGAAAAGAAGAAAGAAAAAAGATGACAAAAAAAGATAAAAGAAAAAAGAAAAAGAAGAAAGAATTGATAAGAGGAAAGAAAAAGAAGAAAGTAAAACAAAGATGAAAAAGAAGATGAAAGAAAAAAGAAGACAGGAAAAAAGAAGAAAGAAGAAAGAAAAGGAAAAAGAAGAAAGACAAAAGAAGAAAGAAAAAAGAGAAAAGAAGAAAGAAAAAAGAAAGAAAAAGATCAAAGAAGAAAGAAAAAAGAAATAAAAAAGATCAAAGAAGAAAGAAAAAAGAAAGAAAAAAGATCAAAGAATGAAGAAAAAGAAAGAAAAAAGATCAAAGAATGAAGAAAAAAGAAAGAAAAAAGATCAAAGAAGAAAGAAAATGAAAGAAAAAAGATCAAAGAAGAAAGAAAAAGAAAGAAAAAAGATCAAAGAAAAAAGATCAAAGATCAAAGAAAAAAGATCAAAGAAAAAGGATCAAAGAAAAAAGATCAAAGAAAAAAGATCAAAGACGAAAGAAAAATGATCAAAGATAAAGATCAAAGAAAAAAGATCAAAGAAAAAAGATCAAAGACGAAAGAAAAAGATCAAAGACGAAAGAAAAAACATCAAAGACGAAAGAACAAAGATCAAAGAAAAAGATCAAAGAAAAAGATCAAAGAAAAAAGATCAAAGATGAAAGAAAAAAGATCAAAGAAAAAGATCAAAGAAAAAAGATAAAAGAAAAAAGATCAAAGAAGAAAGATAAAAGATCAAAGAAAAAGATCAAAGAAAAAAGATCAAAGACGAAAGAAAAAAGATCAAAGAAAAAAGATCAAAGACGAAAGAAAAAAGATCAAAGACGAAAGAAAAAAGATCAAAGACGAAAGAAAAAAGATCAAAGAAAAAAGATCAAAGATGAAAGAAAAAAGATCAAAGAAAAAAGATAAAAGAAGAAAGATAAACGATCAAAGAAGAAAGAAAAAAGATCAAAGAAAAAAGATCAAAGAAGAAAGATCAAAGAAGAAAGATGAAAGAAGAAAGATCAAAGAAGAAAGATGAAAGAAGAAAGATCAAAGAAAAAGATCAAAGAAAAAAGATCAAAGAAGAAAGATAAAAGAAAAAGATCAAAGAAAAAAGATCAAAGAAGAAAGATCAAAGAAGAAAGATAAAAGATGAAAGAAAAAAGATCAAAGAAGAAAAATAAGAAAGAAAAAAGATAAAAGATGAAAGAAAAAGATCAAAGAAAAAAGATCAAAAAAGAAATAAATAAAAAAAGACAAAAGATGAAAGAAAAAAGATCAAAAATGAAATAAATTAATAAAGACAAAAGATGAAAGAAAAAAGATGAAAGAAGGAAGAAAAATATATTTTCTGTCTTCTTTGATCTTTTTACTTTCTTCTTTGATCATTTTTCTTTGATCTTTTTTCTTTCATCTTTTATATTTCTTCTTTGATCTTTTTTCTTTGATCTTTTTTCTTTCATCTTTGATCTTTTTTCTTTATTTTTTCTTTCTTCTTTGATCTTTTTACTTTTGTCTTTCTTTTTTCTTCCTTTTTGATCTTTTTTCTTTCTTCTTTTTTCTTTTCATTCTTATTTTTTCTTTCATCTTATTTCTTTCATCTTTCTTCTTTTTCTTCTTTTTTCTTTTTCTTTCTTCTTTTATGTTTTCTTTCTTTTTTCATTCATCTTATTTCTTTCAACTTTTTTCTTTCTTCTATTTTCTTTTCTTTCTTCTTTTTTCTTCCTTCTTTTTTCTTTTTTCTTTCATCTTTTTTCTTTCATCTTTTCTCTTTCTTCTTTGATCTTTTTCTTTGATCTTTTTACTTTTGTCTTTCTTTTTTCTTCCTTCTTTGATCTTTGTTCTTTTTTCTTTTCATTCTTTTTTCTTTCATCTTTTTTCTTTTTTCTTTCTCCTTCTTTCATTCATCTTTTTCCTTCATCTTTTTTCTTTCATCTTTTTTCTTTCTTCTTTGATCTTTTTTCATTCATCTTTTTTCTTTCATCTGTTTTCTTTCTTCTTTGATCCTTTTTCTTTCATTTTTTCTTTCATCTTTTTTCTTTGATCTTTTTCTTTCTTCTTTGATCTTTTTTCTTTCTTATTATTTCTTTCGTCTTTCTTCTTTCTCCTTCTTTTTTCTTTCTTCTTTTTTCTTTTTTCTTTCATCTTTTATCTTTTTTCATTCATCTTTTTTCATTCATCTTTTTTCTTTCTTCTTTGATCCTTTTTCTTTCATATTTTTATCATTCATCTTTCATCTGTGTAGCATTATGAAAATGCTATTTTCTGCTCAAAACAGCTGCCCTTTTAACACAGTGACAGTGTGCATGAATTTACAAGGTTGTGCGCTTGCTTTGGTGTTTACATTCCAGGAAAGAAACAGAAGAAGGACAAAGAACGCTTTTCATTAATTAATCAAAGAACTTTATTTTATTAAAGCTAATCAAAACAAATGTTAACCAATAATAATCAGGTGACTGATCGGTGAAATCAATGTAATGATTATGTGTTTATTGAATAACAGGACTAACTCAGCTAGACATCCGGATTCACACATGGTAAACATCATGACACATTGTTCTCATCCAATCAGAACTTCCTTTCTGTTGCAGGGCAGAATCTGGAGAGTTTAGTTAATCTGTCCACTCCGATTTGCTAAGAAATATAAACAACTAAGTTAATTAAACAGAGCAATGCCATTTTAACTTCAGTTCCATCTGAGTTCCACCCAGTTCCAGCTGAGTTTCAACGTAGCTCCAACCAGCTCTCAAAACCATCATCGCTAAGTGAATTGCAGACTGGCCAGCTGTATTTCTACTTTAAGCTGAGAACTGTCAAGCTGGAATATTCTATCGTTTTATCAACAAGATGATGGTTCCTCCAGAATAAAAGCTGAAAACTCTCTGTGACGATGAAACCTGCCGTCGTACCGGGAGTCAATCTGTAGACTGGTTTGTCGTGCTGCCGACCGCTGTTTCGCCAGCTCCAGCACAAGGAGGGTCCAAGGACCTGGCATCCAGATCTAACTCGGGAGTCTCCACACGGGTACCTAGCCGGCAAGATAGCGTCTCATGTCTTCCTCCTGAAGTCCTCGTGGTGTGTAGTCAAAACATCTTACACCCAAATCCGCATGCCTCAGCTGGGGATTCTGAACTGACTCACACACACACACACCCACACTTCAGCATTCAAATCCATATGCATCCATCATAGAGAGTTAGTCCTGGATTGTTTGAATAATAATTATAAAATTTAAACATTCTTAAATGATCCAATCTCTCTCTTTTCTTGTCTCTAAGTCAATACAAAGTGTTGGAATAAAACTCCCTGAAGTAAAAACAACTTCTTCTGATTATGAGGGCCCAGTCCATAGATTATTCTCTTTCTTTAATCAAGAAAAAAGAAGAAAGAAAAAAGAAAAAAGAAAAAGTTGTAAGAAAAAAGATGAAAGATGAAAGAAAAAATATGAAAAAGAAGAAAGATGAAAGAAAAAATAAGAAAAGAAAAAAGAAGAAAGAAAAAAGAAGAAAAAATAAAAAAGTTGAAAGAAAAAAGATGAAAGAAGAAAGAAAAGGAAAAGAAGAAAGACAAAAGAAGAAAGAAAAAAGATGAAAGAAAAAATAGAAAGAAAAGAGAAGAAAGAAGACAGAAAAGAGAAAAGAAGGAAGAAAAAACAAAAAAGATGATAGAAAAAAGAAAGAAAAGAGAAGAAATAAGACAGAAAAGAGAAAAGAAGAAAGAAAAAAGATGACAGAAAAAGATAAAAGAAAAAAGAAAAAGAAGAAAGAATTGATAAGAGGAAAGAAAAAGAAGAAAGTAAAACAAAGATGAAAAAGAAGATGAAAGAAAAAAGAAGACAGGAAAAAAGAAGAAAGAAGAAAGAAAAGGAAAAAGAAGAAAGACAAAAGAAGAAAGAAAAAAGAGAAAAGAAGAAAGAAAAAAGAAAGAAAAAGATCAAAGAAGAAAGAAAAAAGAAATAAAAAAGATCAAAGAAGAAAGAAAAAAGAAAGAAAAAAGATCAAAGAATGAAGAAAAAGAAAGAAAAAAGATCAAAGAATGAAGAAAAAAGAAAGAAAAAAGATCAAAGAAGAAAGAAAATGAAAGAAAAAAGATCAAAGAAGAAAGAAAAAGAAAGAAAAAAGATCAAAGAAAAAAGATCAAAGATCAAAGAAAAAAGATCAAAGAAAAAGGATCAAAGAAAAAAGATCAAAGAAAAAAGATCAAAGACGAAAGAAAAATGATCAAAGATAAAGATCAAAGAAAAAAGATCAAAGAAAAAAGATCAAAGACGAAAGAAAAAGATCAAAGACGAAAGAAAAAAGATCAAAGACGAAAGAACAAAGATCAAAGAAAAAGATCAAAGAAAAAGATCAAAGAAAAAAGATCAAAGATGAAAGAAAAAAGATCAAAGAAAAAGATCAAAGAAAAAAGATAAAAGAAAAAAGATCAAAGAAGAAAGATTAAAGATCAAAGAAAAAGATCAAAGAAAAAAGATCAAAGACGAAAGAAAAAAGATCAAAGAAAAAATATCAAAGACGAAAGAAAAAAGATCAAAGACGAAAGAAAAAAGATCAAAGACGAAAGAAAAAAGATCAAAGAAAAAAGATCAAAGAAAAAAGATCAAAGACGAAAGAAAAAAGATCAAAGAAAAAAGATAAAAGAAGAAAGATAAACGATCAAAGAAGAAAGAAAAAAGATCAAAGAAAAAAGATCAAAGAAGAAAGATCAAAGAAGAAAGATCAAAGAAGAAAGATCAAAGAAGAAAGATGAAAGAAGAAAGATCAAAGAAAAAGATCAAAGAAAAAAGATCAAAGAAGAAAGATCAAAGAAAAAGATCAAAGAAAAAAGATCAAAGAAGAAAGATCAAAGAAGAAAGATAAAAGATGAAAGAAAAAAGATCAAAGAAGAAAAATAAGAAAGAAAAAATATAAAAGATGAAAGAAAAAGATCAAAGAAAAAAGATCAAAAAAGAAATAAATAAAAAAAGACAAAAGATGAAAGAAAAAAGATCAAAAATGAAATAAATTTATAAAGACAAAAGATGAAAGAAAAAAGATGAAAGAAGGAAGAAAAATATATTTTCTGTCTTCTTTGATCTTTTTACTTTCTTCTTTGATCATTTTTCTTTGATCTTTTTTCTTTCATCTTTTATATTTCTTCTTTGATCTTTTTTCTTTGATCTTTTTTCTTTCATCTTTGATCTTTTTTCGTTATTTTTTCTTTCTTCTTTGATCTTTTTACTTTTGTCTTTCTTTTTTCTTCCTTTTTGATCTTTTTTCTTTCTTCTTTTTTCTTTTCATTCTTATTTTTTCTTTCATCTTATTTCTTTCATCTTTCTTCTTTTTCTTCTTTTTTCTTTTTCTTTCTTCTTTTATGTTTTCTTTCTTTTTTCATTCATCTTATTTCTTTCAACTTTTTTCTTTCTTCTATTTTCTTTTCTTTCTTCTTTTTTCTTCCTTCTTTTTTCTTTTTTCTTTCATCTTTTTTCTTTCATCTTTTCTCTTTCTTCTTTGATCTTTTTCTTTGATCTTTTTACTTTTGTCTTTCTTTTTTCTTCCTTCTTTGATCTTTGTTCTTTTTTCTTTTCATTCTTTTTTCTTTCATCTTTTTTCTTTTTTCTTTCTCCTTCTTTCATTCATCTTTTTCCTTCATCTTTTTTCTTTCATCTTTTTTCTTTCTTCTTTGATCTTTTTTCATTCATCTTTTTTCTTTCATCTGTTTTCTTTCTTCTTTGATCCTTTTTCTTTCATTTTTTCTTTCATCCTTTTCTTTGATCTTTTTCTTTCTTCTTTGATCTTTTTTCTTTCTTATTATTTCTTTCGTCTTTCTTCTTTCTCCTTCTTTTTTCTTTCTTCTTTTTTCTTTTTTCTTTCATCTTTTATCTTTTTTCATTCATCTTTTTTCTTTCATCCTTTTTCTTTCTTCTTTGATCCTTTTTCTTTATTTTTTTCATTCATATTTCATCTGTGTAGCATTATGAAAATGCTATTTTCTGCCCATAACAGCTGCCCTTTTAACACAGTGACAGTGTGCACGAATTTCCAAGGTTGTGCATTTGCTCTGGTGTTTACATTCCAGGAAAGAAAACAGAAGAAGGACGAAGAATGCTTTTCATTAATTAATCAAAGAACTTTATTTCTATTAAAGCTAATCAAAACAAATGTTAACCAAAAATAATCAGGTGACTGATCTGTGAAATCAATGTAATGATTATGTGTTTATTGAATAACAGGACTAACTCAGCCAGACATCCTGATTCACACAAGGTAAACATCATGACACATTGTTCTCATCCAATCAGAACTTCCTTTCTGTTGCAGGGCAGAATCTGGAGTGTTTAGTTAATCTGTCCACTGCGATTTGCTAAGAATTATAAACAACTAAGTTAATAAAACAGAGCAATGCCATTTTAACTTCAGTTCCATCTGAGTTCCACCCAGTTCCAGCTGAGTTTCAACGTAGCTCCAACCAGCTCTCAAAACCATCATCGCTAAGTGAATTGCAAACTGGCCAGCTGTATTTCTACTTTAAGCTGAGAACTGTCAAGCTGGAATATTCTATCGTTTTATCAACAAGACGATGGTTCCTTCAGAATAAAAGCTGAAAACTCTACGTGACGCTGAAACCTGCCGTCGTACCGGGAGTCAATCTGTAGACTGGTTTGTCGTGCTGCCGACCGCTGTTTCGCCAGCTCCAGTACAAGAAGGGTCCAAGGACCTGGCATCCGGATCTAACTCAGGAGTCTCCACACGGGTACCTAGCCGGCAAGATAGCGTCTCATGTCTTCCTCCTGAAGTCCTCGTGGTGTGTAGTCAAAACATCTTACACCCAGATCCGCGTGCCTCAGCTGGGGATTCTGAACTGACAGAAAAAAGATAAAAGAAAAAGAAAAAAAATGATAAAAGAGGAAAGAAAAAGAAGAAAGTAAAATAAAGATGAAAAAGAAGAAAGATGAAAGATGAAAGAAAAAAGAAGACAGGAAAAAAGAAGAAAGAAGAAAGAAAATGAAAAAGAAGAAAGACAAAAGAAGAAAGAAAAAAGAGAAAAGATGAAAGAAAAAAGAAACAAGAAAAAAGGAGAAAGAAGAAAGATGAAAGATGAAAGAAAAAAGATGAAAGAAAAAAGAAAGAAAAGAGAAGAAAGAAGACTGAAAAGAGAAAAGAAGAAAAAAGAAAAAAGATGATGAAACAAGAAAGAAAAGCGAACAAAGAAGACAGAAAAGAGAAAAGAAGAAAGAAAAAAGAAAAAAGATGAAAGAAAACAGATGACAGGAAAAAGAAAAAGAAAAAATAAGAAAGAAATGATAAAAGAATAAAGAAAAAAGAACAAAGAAAAAACAAAGATGAAAAAAGAAGAAAGATGAAAGAAAAAAGAAGGGAAAAAAGAAGAAAGAAAAGAAAATAGAAGGATAAAGTTGAAAGAAAAAGATGAAAGAAAATAGATGAAAGAAAACGATGAAAGAAAAAAGATGACAGAAAAAAGAAGAAAGAAAAGAAAAAAGAAGAAAGAAAAAAGAAGAAAGAAAAGATAAAAGATGAAAGAAAAAAGAAGAAAGAAGAAAGAAAAAACAAAGATGAAAGAAAAAAGATGAGAGAAAAAGATAAAAGAAAAAAGTTGAAAGAAAAAAGAAAAAAGAAGAAAGAAAAGAAAGAAAGAAAAAAGATCAAAGAAGAAAGAAAAAAGAAAGAAAAAGATCTAAGAAAAAAGTTCCAAGAAAATAGATCAAAGAAGAAAGAAAAAAAGAAAGATCAAAGATGAAAGAAAAAAGATGAAAGAAAATAGATCAAAGAAGAAAAATAAGAAAGAAAAAAGATAAAAGATGAAAGAAAAAGATCAGAGAAAAAAGATCAAAGAAGAAAGAAAAAAAGAAAAAAAAAAGATGAAAGATCAAAGAAAAAAGTTTAAAGAAAAATGAAAAAGAAGAAAGAAGAAAGAAAAAAAACAAAGATGAAAGAAAAAAGATGAGATAAAAAATATAAAAGAAAAAAGTTTAAAGAAAAAAGAAGAAAGAAAAGAAAGAAAGAAAAAAGATCAAAGAAGAAAAAAGAAAGAAAACAGATCTATGAAAAAAGTTCCAAGAAAATAGATCAAAGAATAAAGAAGAAAAGAAAGATAAAAGATGAAAGAAAAAAGATCAAAGAAAAAAGATCAAAGAAGAAAAATAAGAAAGAAAAAAGATAAGAGATGAAAGAAAAAGATCAAAGAAAAAAGATCAAAGAAGAAAGAAGAAAAGAAAGTAAAAAGATGAAAGATGAAAGAAAAAAGATCAAAGAAAAAAGATCAAAGAAGAAAGAAATAAATAAAGAAAAAATATGAAAGATAAAAGATGAAAGAAGGAAGAAAAATATATTTTCTGTCTTCTTTGATCTCTTTTCCTTGATCTTTTTACTTTCTTCTTTGATCATTTTTCTTTGATCTTTTTTCTTTCATCTTTTATCTTTTTTCTTTCTTCTTTCATCATTTTTCTTTGATCTTTTTCTTTGATCTTTTTTCTTTCATCTTTGATCTTTTTTCTTTCTTTGTTGTTTCTTCTTTGATCTTTTTTCTTTTATCTTTTTTCTTTTATCTTTTATCTTTTTTCTTTCTTCTTTCTTCTTTGATGTTTTTTATTTGATCTTTTTCTTTGATCTTTTTCTTTCATCTTTGATCTTTTTCTTTCTTTTTTCTTTCTTTGATCTCTTTTCTTTGATCTTTTTACTTTCTTCTTTGATCATTTTTCTTAGATCTTTTTTCTTTCATCTTTTATCTTTTTTCTTTTTTCTTTCTTTCTTCTTTGATCTCTTTTCTTTGATCTTTTTACTTTCTTCTTTGATCATTTTTCTTTGATCTTTTTTCTTTCATCTTTTATCTTTTTCCTTTCTTCTTTCATCTTTTTTCTTTGATCTTTTTCTTTGATCTTTTTTCTTTCATCTTTGATCATTTTTCTTTCTTTTTTCTTCCTTCTTTGATCTTTTTTCTTTGATCTTTTTCTTTCATCTTTTTTCTTTTTTCTTTCTTCTTTGATCTTTTTTCTTTGATCTTTTTCTTTGATCTTTTTTCTTTCATCTTTGAACTTTTTCTTTCTTTTTTCTTCCTTCTTTCATCTTTTTTCATTCTTCTTTTTTCTTTCTCCTTCCTTCATTCATCTTTTTCCTTCATCTTTTATCTTTTTTCTTTCATCTTTTTTCTTTCTTCTTTGATCTTTTTTCTTTCATCTTTTTCTTTCATTTTTCATCTTTCATCTTTCTCCTTCTTTTTTTCTTCTTTTTTGTTTTCTTTCATCTTTTTTCTTTCTTCTTTGATCTTTTGTCATTCATCTTTTTTCTTTCTTCTTTGATTCTTTTTCTTTCATTTTTTCTTTCATCTTTTTTCTTTGATCTTTTATCTTTCTTTTTTCTTCTTTTTTCTTTCATCTTTCACCTTTCTTCTTTCTCATTCTTTTTTCTTTCTTCTTTTTTCTTTTTTCTTTCATCTTTTTTCTTTCTTCTTTTATCTTTTTTCTTTGATCTTTTTCATTCATCTTTTTTCTTTCATCTTTTTTCTTTCTTCTTTGATCATTTTTCTTTCATAATTTCATCATTCATCTTTCATCTGTGTAGCATTATGAAAATGCTGTTTTCTGCCCATAACAGCTGTCCTTTTAACACAGTGACAGTGTGCACGAATTTACAAGGTTGTGCGCTTGCTTTGGTGTTTACATTCCAGGAAAGAAGACAGAAGAAGGACAAAGAACGCTTTACATTAATTAATCAAAGAACTTTATTTCTATTAAAGCTAATCAAAACAAATGTTAACCAATAATAATCAGGTGACTGATCGGTGAAATCATATCTTTTTTCTTTGATCTTTTTTCTTCTTTTATCTTTTTTCTTTGATCTTTTTCTTTAATCTTTTTTCTTTCTTTTTTCTTTCTTCTTTTTCTGAAAGAAAAAAGAAGAAAAGAACAAAGATGAAAGAAAAAAGAAGAAAGAAAAAAGAAGAAAAAAGATGAAAGAAGAAAGAAAAGGAAAAGAAGAAAGAAAAATGAGAAAAGATGGAAGAAAAAAGAAGAAGAAAGGAGAAAGAAAAAAGATGAAAGAAAAAAGAAAGAAAAGAGAAGAAAGAAGACAGAAAAGAGAAAAGAAGAAAGAAAAAAGAAAAAGATGACAGAAAAAAGATAAAAGAAAAAAGAAAAAGAAGAAAGAAATGATAAAAGAGGAAAGAAAAAGAAGAAAGAAGAAAGAAAAAAGAAGAAAGGAGAAAGAAGAAAGAAAAAAAACTAGAAGGAAAAAGTTGAAAGAAAAAAGATGAAAGAAAACAGATGAAAGAAAAACAATGAAAGAAAAAAGATGACAGAAAAAAGAAGAAAGAAAAAAGAACAAAGAAAAGATAAAAGAAGAAAAAAGAAGAAAGATGAAAGAAAAAAGATGAGAGAAAAAGATAAAAGAAAAAAGTTGAAAGAAAAAAGAAAAAAGAAGAAAGAAAAGAAAGAAAGAAAAAAGATCTAAGAAAAAAGTTCCAAGAAAATAGATCAAAGAAGAAAGAAAAAAAGAAAGATGAAAGAAAAAAGATCAAAGAAAAAAGATCAAAGAAGAAAAATAAGATAGAAAAAAGATAAAAGATGAAAGAAAAACATCAAAGAAAAAAAATCAAAGAAGAAAGAAAAAAGAAAGAAAAAGATGAAAGAAGGAAGAAAAATATATTTTCTGTCTTCTTTGATCTTTTTTCTTTCTACTTTCATCTTTTTTCTTTCATCTTTTTTCTTTGATCTTTTTTCTTTCATCTTTTATCTTTTTTCTTCCTTCTTTGACCTTTTTTCTTTGATCTTTTTCTTTGATCTTTTTTCTTTCATCTTTGATCTTTTTTCTTTCTTCTTTGACCTTTTTTCTTAGATTTTTTTTACCTTTTTACTTTCATCTTTGATCTTTCATCTTTGATCGTTTTTTCTTTTTTCTTTCTTCTTTGATATTTTTTCTTTCTTCTTGTTCTTTTCATTTTTATTTATTCTTTCATATTTTTTCTTTCATCTTTATTCTTTTTATCTTTGTTTTTTTTTCTTTTTTCTTTCTTCTTTTTTCTTTCTTCTTTCATTTTTTTCTTTCATTTTTTTCTTTCATCTTGTTTCTTTCAACTTTATTCTTTCTTCTTTTTTTATTTTCTTTCTTCTTTTATGTTTTCTTTCTTCTTTTTTCTTTCTTCTATTTTCTTTTCTTTCTTCTTTTTTTCTTTCTTCTTTTTTTCTTCTTTTTATTTCTTCTTTTTTCTTTCATCTTTTTTTCTTTCATCTTTTTCTTTCTTCTTTGATCTTTTTTCTTTGATCTTTTTACTTTTGTCTGTCTTTTTTCTTCCTTCTTTGATCTTTTTTCTTTCTTCTTTTTTCTTTTCCTTCTTATTTTTCTTTCATCTTTTTTCTTTCATCTTTCTTCTTTTTCTTCTTTTTGTCTTTTTCTTTCTTCTTTTATGTTTTCTTTCTTCTTTCATCTTTTTTCTTTCATCTTTTTTCTTTCATTTCTTTCTTTTCTTTCTTTTTTCTTTCTTTTTTTCCTTTCTTCTTTTTTCTTTCATCTTTTTTTCTTTCATCATTTTTCTTTCTTCTTCCTTTTTCTTTCTTCTTTTTTCTTTCTCCTTCCTTCATTCATCTTTTTCCTTCATCTTTTTTCTTTCTTCTTTGATCTTTTTTCTTTCTTCTTTTTTGTTTCATCTTTCTTCTTTCTCCTTCTTTTTTCTTTCTTCTGTTTTCTTTCATCTTTTTTCTTTCTTCTTTGATCTTTTCTCTTTCTTCTTTGATCTTTTTTATTCATCTTTTTTCTTTCTTCTTTGATCCTTTTTCTTTCATCTTTTTTCATTCATCTTTCATCTGTGTAGCATTATGAAAATGCTATTTTCTGCGCATAACAGCTGCCCTTTTAACACAGTGACAGTGTGCAAGAATTTCCAAGGTCGTGCGCTTGCTTTAGTGTTTACATTCCAGGAAAGAAGACAGAAGAAGGACCAAGAACACTTTTCATTAATTAATCAAAGAAATTTATTTCTATTAAAGCTAATCAAAACAAATGTTAACCAATAATAATCAGGTGACTGATCTGTGAAATTAATGTAATGATTATGTGTGTTACGTCCCCTTTTCAGTGGGGGATGTAAGTGCTTGTGGTTATTATTGTATTTTTTTATGGCATACTCATTGTGGAACGGCAGAGTGGAAGAAACCTGTCGGCGAGTGAGAACCAGGATGAGTGTCTCGTCTCCATGGCGATGTCGGGGATTCCCTCAAAATGAACGTGCGGCGGTGATGTCATCCAGGAACCCTGGTCGAAGCGCGGAGAGTCCAGCTGCATGAGATGAGGACTGATTATTTCAGCTGTGCCGGAGAGGATTAAGACGACGTGGGATCAGCTGTTCGAGGAGCAACTCTTAACCATGGGTTGTCTCCCTGCTCCTCACTCCCGTTGAGTTCCGTGTCCG
The DNA here is from genome assembly GCF_043380555.1 of Nothobranchius furzeri. Classification (NCBI taxonomy): domain Eukaryota; kingdom Metazoa; phylum Chordata; class Actinopteri; order Cyprinodontiformes; family Nothobranchiidae; genus Nothobranchius; species Nothobranchius furzeri. Next base: position 31,416,732 of record NC_091747.1, on the reverse strand, counting down.
ATTGTAATCAAATAGAGTGTGCGTGTTTTAGAGGTCCTACGCTAGACAGACGGTGGTTATAGTTTCGTTTATTAGATTTGTTTATCTTGATCCAGAAGTGTAGAACACCAGCCTTAATTTGTAAAGTTTTAGAGGTTCCAGCTAAACCAGAAAGCTTGGTATATTTTGTTGTATTTTATTCCTGGGGCTTGTTCCCCAGCCCTTTTCCCTTTGTGTAACTAGTATTATCCTGTGAGGCGGTTATATTCCCTGCTTTCGTTCTTTTTTAAACACAGAAACAGTTTTGTTTACCTGTTTGTAGCTACGGTTTCGCCGACAGCTGCCGGCTTCTTCAGGCTGACGCTGATGGTGGCGCGTCACTTCCTTCTCCGTTTATCTGCGGGCAGCAGAGGACGTTGTCGCCCTCTACTGCCCGCTCTCCCCTCTTCGACGATGCAGTCCCATGCGTGGTCCAGCGTGTAAACTCCGTCGTCCCTGTTCATGGTCCCACATCCACGTCTCCTTATCTCTATTGCTTCCTTGATCCATCTTTTGTATTTTTGTTGTTCAGTGGTTATGATCCGTGTGCTGTCCCAGTCCATTATATGGTTTTCTCTTAAGCAATGATCTGTTACGGCTGACTTTTTTATTGTACTTTCTGCTTCTTCTTTTGCTGCTCTTGTGTGTTTACGATTTGCCTCTTTCTCGCACTCCTTTCTGTGTTCTATTGTCCGTGTATTGAGTTGGCGTCCGGTTTCTCCTATGTATGTTTTATTGCATATTTTGCATGGGATTTCGTAGATGACTCCACATTTTTGTCCAGCTGATATTTTGTCTTTTGGGTGTACTAATCTGTTTCTAACTGTTGTGTATGGCTTTGTTGGTGTGTTTATGTTGTGTTTTTTCATTGTTGCTCTTATTTTTTCCGTTATGCCTCTGATGTATGGTAGGGTTATCACTGGTTTTGGTTCTTGTCTTCCTGGGTTTCTGGTTCTTTTTTTGGGTTGTTCTTTGCTTTCTGTTTTTGTTTGTTGTTTTCCTTTGTTTATTGCCCATGTCGGGTATCTGCAGGTCTTTAAAGCATGTTGTATGTGTTTGTCCTCTTGTTTACGGTCTCTCTCTTCTGTTATTATGTTTGCTCGGTGATATAATGTTCTGATTACTGACATTTTGTGTATGGTGGGGTGTTCTGATGTCCATAATAGATATTGGTCTGTGTGTGTTGGTTTCCTGTATGTGTTTATGTTTAGGGTCCCGTCGGTCTGCCTGGTGATTTTCATGTCCATAAATGCTATGCTGCCTTCTGTTTCTAACTCATAAGTGAATTTTATGTTGCCCGTGTCGTCAATATTGTTTAAGTGTTGTGTTAGTGTTTCTGTTTGACCTTTTGGTATGATTTCCAGTATGTCGTCTACGTAGCGTTTCCATAGTTTTATTTTGCAGTTTGGGGGGGCGGTGGCTATGGCTTTTTGTTCCAGGTCTTCCATGAAAAACTCGCACAGGGTGGCTGATAACGGGTTACCCATGGCGAAGCCTTCCAGTTGTTTGTATATTGTGTTGTCGTATGTGAAGTAAGTGGAGTTAGCTACCAGTCCTATCAGTTGTGCTATGTCATCTGCTGTGAGGTTTGTCCTTTTATGTAAAGTTTTGTCTTGTCTGATTCTGTTAACTACTATGTCTATGGTTTTTTGGGTTGGTGTTTTTGTGAACAGAGATGTGACGTCATGTGAGATGAGTATGTCGTTGTCTTCTATTGTAATTTCCTTTAGTTCTTTTGCCAATTCTATGCTATTTTTGCAGTGTTGGTCTGTATTTCCTAATAACGGGCTGATGATTCTGCTGATATCTTTTGCCATGTTGTATGTTGGTGTACCTATGCTGTCAACTATTGGTCTAAGTGGGGTGTTTTGTTTATGTATTTTTGGTGTTCCATATATTCTTGGTGTTATGTTTGCTGTGGGAATCCAGTGTTTGTACATTTTTTCTGTTATTTTGCCTTTTTCGTGCAGTGGCTTCAGTAATTTTTTCATGTTTTTCTTAATGTTTTCTGTTGGATCTTTTTTAAGTATTTCATATGTATTTTTGTCTTCTAGCATCTGTTTCATCTGTTGTTTATATTTTTCTCTGTCCATAACTACTGTGGTTCTTCCTTTATCTGCCGGTAGAATAATTATCTGTTCATTTTTGGATAAAGCTGTCATGGCTGATTGTTCTTCTTTTGTAATATTGCTGTGTTGAATTTGGCTGTTTTTTAATATCCCAACTACGTTATTTCTGAGTTCTGCTTTCTTTCCCTCATCTGTGATCTGTTGACATGCTAGTTCTGTTGCTACAATAAATTCATCATATGGTATTTCTTTTGGTGTGACTGCAAAGTTTAAACCTTTCTTTAATATGCTCTCTTCTGCTTCTGTTAGTTTGTATTGTGAAATGTTACATACCCATGAGTTTGGTGTGGAGTTGCCTTGTATTTCTCCCCTCTTTTTCTTGTTTATGAGTCTGTTTAACTTCTTTATGTGTCTTTCTTTCACTTTTATGAACTCTTGTTCCTGTTTTTCCATCATGTGTCCTTTAATTAGTTCCTCCATTTGTTTATCAAGTTTGTAATTCCTTTTCAAGTCCAGGTGTCCTCTTTCCAGTTCGTCCTCCACACGCCTCTGTTTGGTTATGACGTTCCTTATCCTCTCCTTGAGCAGTGCTCTCTGTGCTCTTTCTATTATATTTTGTGCTGTCTGGGTCCGGATCGATGTTTTCAGCTGTAGGCTTGTGGGTGTGATGTTTTCGTCCCGGCATCTTAAACAGAAGCGAAGGTGGTTTCTTAGACGTGCGCGTTTCTGGTGTAATCGTTCCAAACGGCGGAAGTCCTTCGTTCCTTGTTGTCCGTATTTCTCTTTGAACATCTTAGGTGTGTTCTTGCTGTGTCTTTGTAAATCCATGCTTTCGTTCTTTTTTAAACACAGAAACAGTTTTGTTTACCTGTTTGTAGCTACGGTTTCGCCGACAGCTGCCGGCTTCTTCAGGCTGACGCTGATGGTGGCGCGTCACTTCCTTCTCCGTTTATCTGCGGGCAGCAGAGGACGTTGTCGCCCTCTACTGCCCGCTCGCCACCATCAGCGTCAGCCTGAAGAAGCCGGCAGCTGTCGGCGAAACCGTAGCTACAAACAGGTAAACAAAACTGTTTCTGTGTTTAAAAAAGAACGAAAGCATGGATTTACAAAGACACAGCAAGAACACACCTAAGAGGTTATATTCCCTCCTTTTATGTTATTAAAAGATATTGTTATTTAACAGCCCTACGACTCCTCCCACTCCTTTTACCTTCATTTAATTACCTGTGCCCGGATCCTAAACTTGAGTCGTAACAAAGTGGGGGCTCGTCCGGGATTTGTCGGTTACATATAACATTTTCGCTCAGTAACAAAGTGGGGTTTCGTTGTGGGGTTGTTTGTAATAATTTCTTTTCTGTGATCATGTCTAGCTTTGACGTGGAAACCTTCATGAGGGCGCCTTCACGTGGACAACTGGAAGAGTGTCGTAATCAAGATTTATTAGAAGTAGCTGCTTACTTGGGTCTCACTGGGGTTCAGCACTTTCTGAAGAACACCCTGAAGGAGGAGGTTCTGTCTGTGATGGAGCTGAGAAAGCTGCTGTCACCCCTGAGTGATCTTGCTGTCTTGCCTGTTCAGAGTGAGAAGGACTGTGTTACGTCCCCGACATGAGATGTTAAAAGTGTGAAGGAGGGGGAGAACATAAGAACTGGTGGAGGAGTTTAAAATGGGTTTATTTGTACAAAAAGGTATTAAAACACGAGCAAAACTGATTTCTCAAAAAGGTTAACGTTACAAAGCGCATTATCAACTATAAAACACCTGGTAAAAACTTATGTTAAAAGTTTTGCCGCAACAAAGGTGTTTTAAAATCCTGAAGTTGATAAAAGTCTAAAAACATTCTACTGACTAAAACACCTGGTAAAAACTCATTTTAAAAGTTTTACCACAACTGAAGGTGTTTCAAACTGAGGTCAGTAAAAATGCCACAAACAGAGTTAACCTTTTAAAAACCAAACACACAAAAGATCCCTCTGGATCATCCACAATTTCTCCTTTAGAGTTAAAACCAACCAAAGTTTAAAACTCAAACAAATCCAAACGAACAGGGGTTAAAACTACACAAAACCAGGAGGACAGCAGAACCCCTGCACTGCTGCCTCCTAGACTACTGAAGGCACAGCCTTTTTATACAGGTGATGGCAATCAGTGAAGATTCCTTGCAGCTGTGCTCCTCAGCAGCCCGGGAGAGAGGAGGAGGGGCAGTGTCAGGCTGATTCAGCAGGACTTAGTGATTCTGCTGCTTCTCTCCACTGGTCAGGCTGGCAGCCGTAACACCCCCACACATAAACAAGAAAAAGGATAAAAGTTAGTAACACCACAACACCAACTTTTAAAACTTTTTCTTAAAAACACTGGAGGACGAGGGGGGGGGGGGTCGAAAAAGACTCAAGGGCGAAGGGGGCATCGAAGACTCTCAAGGGCGAAGGGGGCATCGAAGACTCTCAAGGGCGAAGGGGGCATCGAAGACTCTCAAGGGCGAAGGGGGCATCGAAGACTCTCAAGGGCGAAGGGGGCATCGAAGACTCTCAAGGGCGAAGGGGGCATCGAAGACTCTCAAGGGCGGGGGGGCATCGAAGACTCTCAAGGGCGGGGGGGCATCGAAGACTCTCAAGGGCGGGGGGCATCGAAGACTCTCAAGGGGCGAAGACTCTCATGGGCGGGGGGGCATCGAAGACTCTCAAGGGGCGAAGACTCTCGAAGGACGGGGACGAAGACTCTCGAAGGACGGGGGCGAAGACTCTCAAGGGGCGAAGACTCTCGAAGGACGGGGGCGAAGACTCTCGAAGGACGGGGGCGAAGACTCTCGAAGGACGGGGGCGAAGACTCTCGAAGGACGGGGGCGAAGACTCTCGAAGGACGGGGGCGAAGACTCTCGAAGGACGGGGGCGAAAACTCTCGAAGGACGGGGCGAAAACTCTCGAAGGACGGGGGCGAAAACTCTCGAAGGACGGGGGCGAAAACTCTTGAAGGACGACGAAGACACTGGAGGATTAAAACAGGAGAGACCCAGATAAAAACAGAACAGGCCATTTAAAAATCCCTACTCTTCGTGCACTTTGCGGGCGGGCAGATTAAGCACATGTGCCAAGGCACATTCAAACCAGCAAAGGGATTGGGTTAGCCACAGCCCTTCCTGGGGTGCTCCCGAGATGGTGAAGTGAATCACCAACACTAACCCACTAGGTGCAACATCTGGGCCTGCCTGTAGGGGTCATCTCTGGGTCCACTTCCTAAGGTTTGGCTGGATCCTCCTGCGGGGGCGGGGCCTCCAGATGCACCCGCCAGTCATCCAAGTCATCTGAAGCTTAAAACCTTTAAAACAAACAAAACACCATTAAAATTACCACCACCAGGGGATTTGTACATTCCTTCACGGTCTGTTATTAAATATCCCGGACGAGCCCTCATTTATGTTACGTCCCCGACATGAGATGTTAAAAGTGTGAAGGAGGGGGAGAACATAAGAACTGGTGGAGGAGTTTAAAATGGGTTTATTTGTACAAAAAGGTATTAAAACACGAGCAAAACTGATTTCTCAAAAAGGTTAACGTTACAAAGCGCATTATCAACTATAAAACACCCGGTAAAAACTTATGTTAAAAGTTTTGCCGCAACGAAGGTGTTTTAAAATCCTGAAGTTGATAAAAGTCTAAAAACATTCTACTGACTAAAACACCTGGTAAAAACTCATTTTAAAAGTTTTACCACAACTGAAGGTGTTTCAAACTGAGGTCAGTAAAAATGCCACAAACAGAGTTAACCTTTTAAAAACCAAACACACAAAAGATCCCTCTGGATCATCCACAATTTCTCCTTTAGAGTTAAAACCAACCAAAGTTTAAAACTCAAACAAATCCAAACGAACAGGGGTTAAAACTACACAAAACCAGGAGGACAGCAGAACCCCTGCACTGCTGCCTCCTAGACTACTGAAGGCACAGCCCTTTTATACAGGTGATGGCAATCAGTGAAGATTCCTTGCAGCTGTGCTCCTCAGCAGCCCGGGAGAGAGGAGGAGGGGCAGTGTCAGGCTGATTCAGCAGGACTTGGTGATTCTGCTGCTTCTCTCCACTGGTCAGGCTGGCAGCCGTAACAGACTGTGTTGACGGTAAAGAGGAGGACATATCTGAGGCGTGTGGTGCGACAGAGGATGCGGCCGACGGGATGAGGATCCCTGAAAGGGGCGAGGACCGTCACTCTCCTCCACCAACTCTCCCACGATTTGACCCGGATTCTCCAGGTTCGAGGAACGATTCTCTTGACCACGCCCGCTTTCAATATCGTTTGGCTTGCCTGAAGCAGGAGGCAGAGAATAAACAACGTAAAAGAGACTTTGAAATGAGGAAATTGGAACTTGAGGCAGACACCAGAATAAAGCTGAAACGACTGGAGCTGGAGGTTCTGGCACAGCTGCCGAGCAGAAGAGCTGATCAGACGACTAAAGGGCTGACGACTGCTGCAGAACAGATTGACGTCAGGAAGTGCATGATGCTGATGCCACCTTTCCGTGAGGCCGAAGTGGACAGCTACTTCGCCGCGTTTGAGCGCATTGCTACTTCACTCAGTTTGCCACAGGAAGTGTGGACTCTGCTGTTACAATGCAAACTGACAGGCAAGGCTCAAGAGGTAATGTCTGCTTTGACTGTGCATGATTTTTCTGACTATGACCGTGTAAAAGAAGCAGTTTTGCAGGCATATGAGCTGGTTCCAGAGGCCTATCGGCAAAAGTTCAGATCTCTTAGGAAACGGGACGAGGAGCAGACATATGTAGAATTTTCCAGAGAGAAAAGCATTTTGTTTGATAAATGGGTTATGGCATCAAAAGTGATTAGTCTGACTGAGTTACGAGAGCTTGTTTTATTGGAAGAGTTCAAAAGGTGTCTTCCAGAGAAGACTGTTCTGTATTTAAACGAACAAAAGGTACATACTTTATCTGCTGCTGCGGTTTTGGCAGATGAATTTATGCTAACTCATCGTATAAAGATTGAGAACAGGCCTACCAATGTAAAACCCAAGGACGTCAGACAGAGGACGCCCGGAGTGAGCAGTGGAAATTCACAGCCACGATGTTTCTATTGTCATAAGTTGGGTCACATTGTGAAGAACTGTCTAATCTTAAAGAGTAAGAAAGATGTATCCCAGAGAGAAGTTGGTTTTATTGCAGAAACTGCATTCAAGGGGCATGTGCAAAGCAGAGATAGGGGATTTGATCCATTTGTGTTCAAAGGCACAGTCCATGTGGGTGAGAATGACTCAGACTCGGTGCAAATTGAAATACTGAGGGACACAGGAGCCTCGCAGACACTGATTTTAGAGTCTGTGCTTCCTTTTAATGTTTCCAGTTGTACAAATGTTTCAGTACTTTTGAGAGGTTTGTCCTCTGATGTTATTTCGTGTCCTGTGCATGAGGTAAATTTGAAGAGTGAACTGGTCACAGGAAAGTTTAAAGTGGCTGTATGCAAGACGTTGCCTGTGGCCGGGGTCCACATGTTGCTAGGAAATGACATTGCAGGGGGCGCTGTAATTCCTGTCCCACAAGTCATAACCCAACCTCAGAACTTAACTTGTGTAAATCCACCCCCCGGTATCTCCCCCTCATGTGTTGTCACAAGAGCAGGGGCAGTTAAAAGCGGTTATGATCTCATGAATGTATCTTCTTTGTTTGAAGAAGCAGACTTCAGTTCTCCCCTACATAAACTGTCTGAAGAAAGCAGTTCAGTAGAAACCAAAGTACAAGACATTAAAGATAGTCCAACCAAACGTGTAGTTGCTCGCTCGACCTTGAGATTGGAGCAGAAAAATGACAAAACACTAAGCAAATGTTTTGAGGCTGTGGCTAACACAGATGCCACGTCCTCTGGTTACTATGTGGAGAACGATCTCTTAATGAGACGGTGGGTAAATCCAAAACAGTTAACTTCCCCAAGTGTTAGTGTTAACCAGATTGTAATTACGGAATGTTACAGACATCAAGTTCTCGCTCTAGCGCATGAAAGCGTCGGGTCATTTGGGGATACGTAAAACTCATCAGGCTCTCCTTGATCACTTCTTTTGGCCTGGTATGAAGAAGGATGTTGCTCGATTTTGTATGACATGTCATACATGTCAAATGGTGGGAAAGCCAAACCAACCTTTAAAGCCAATCCCTTTAACTCCAATTCCCGTAATAGGGAACCCGTTTGACCACTTAATAGTTGACTGTGTTGGTCCGTTGCCTCGTACCAAGTCTGGGAAAAAGTACTTGCTAACTATAATGTGTACCGCTACCCGATTCCCTGAAGCAATACAGCTGGCCTCCATTACAACTAAATCAGTTATCAGAGCTCTAACTAATTTCTTTTCTCTCTTTGGCCTTCCAAGAGTGGTACAGACAGACCAAGGCTCTAACTTTAAATCTGAGCTATTTAAAAAGGTGACCCAAACATTAGGGATCCAGCATGTAATGTCTTCAGCCTACCATCCAGAGTCGCAGGGAGCGTTAGAAAGGTGGCACCAAACCTTAAAGAGCATGTTGCGAAAGTACTGTTACAGTTCAAAAGAACAGTGGGATGAAGGTTTACCTTTCCTACTGTTTGCGTCAAGAGAAGCCTCACAAGAATCATTGGGATTTAGTTCGTCTCAATTGGTTTTTGGTCACTCACCTAGAGGTCCGTTGCAAGCGATGAAGGAAAATTTCTTGCAAACTGAGATTGCAAAGAAGGTGAATGTCAACAAATATGTTAAGTCCTTCAGATCACGACTGCATTTGGCCAATGAAGTGGCTTGTAAACACTTGCAGGAGGCACAGGTAAACATGAAAGCTCACTTTGATAAAAAGGCAAGTTTGCGGGAGTTTCAACCAGGTGACCAGGTATTAATGTTAAAGCCTGTCACTGGAGACTCATTGTCGGTACGTTTTAACGGTCCATTTGTGGTTAGTGGTAAAGTAAGCGAGAACACTTACAAGATAAATACTCCTGGTAGAAAGCACTATGTTAGGGTTTGTCATGGCAACCTCTTGAAACCTTATCTTTCTCCAACTCAGGAGGTGTCCGGAGAGTTACCAGTGTGCGCAGCTGTTTCCTCCCCGGCCATTGAACCTCAGGAAGAGTTAGGACCAAGTTCCATTGGGGTCGTGAGTCCCCGATTGAAGAACTCACAGGCGTTGCTTGCTCTAGATGATAAGTTATCGCATTTACCACCTGAACAACGGGGTGATATATTGGCGTTAATAAATGCTAACTTGGATTTATTTTCGGACACTCCAACAGTAACTAATGTATGCCAACACGAAAGTACCCTATTAATGGACACCCCTATTAAACAGCATCCGTACAGGGCCAGTCCTGAGAAACGTGCCTTAATGAAACAAGAAACAGATTACCTGTTACAAAATGAATTAGCTGTCCCCAGTTATAGTCCATGGAGTTCGCCTTGTTTGGTTGAGAAAAAACCTGATGGTTCACTTAGACTTATTACAGATTACAGGAAAATAAATGCTGTAACAGTTGCTGATTCTTATCCGCTCCCGCGTATTGATGACTGTATCGACAGAGTGGGTATGTCTAGTTTTGTGACCAAGATTGGCCTGTTAAAAGGCTACTGGCAAGTCCCGTTAAGTAAAAGGGCTTCGGATGTCTATGCGTTTGTTACCCCTGATGAGGTCCTCCAATACAATGTCATGCCATTTGGGATGAAGAATGCGCCTGCGACCTTCCAAAGGTTAATTAACATGATAACTTCTAACCTTGTGAACTGTAGTGCGTATTTGGATGACATTGTTGTCCATGCGGCATCATGGACTGAACATGTCAAAACCCTTACAGAGTTGTTCAACCGCTTGAAAGCTGCACGTTTAACCATTAACCTTTCTAAATGTGAGTTTGTAAAGGCGACAATCTCATATTTAGGCAAAGAAGTCGGGCACGGTAGGGTTTGTATGCTGAAGGACAAAACCCAGGCTATCATGGATTTTCCTGACCTTAGAAACAGAAGAGAGTTGAGACGCTTTTTATGAATGGTTGGTTATTACCGCTGTTTTTGTCGGAACTTTGCATCTGTGGTAGCCCCGTTGACAGATCTATTGAGTACCAAGGTCCCTTTTATGTGGAGCAAAGAGGCCCAGCATGCATTCACGTCCTGCAAGTCATTATTAACCAGTGCAACCATTCTAAAAGCTCCCGACTTGTCTAAACCTTTCTCTCTGGAAGTTGATGCCAGCCAGGTTGGAGCCGGTGCTGTTCTTCTCCAGGCTGATGATGACTTAATAGATCATCCAGTCGCCTATTTCTCAAAGAAATTCAGTTCATGCCAAAGCCGTTATTCCACCATTGAGAAAGAAACTCTTGCTTTGATCATGGCATTGCGTCATTTTCATGTCTATGTTGGTTCCAGTGCAAAACTGTCAAGAGTTTATACTGATCATAACCCCTTGGCGTTTTTAGATCGCATGTTTAACCAAAATCACAGGCTGATGAGATGGACTTTGTTGTTGCAGGAGTTTAACCTAGAAATCAAACATAAGGTGGGCACTGAGAAAGTTATTGCTGACTGCTTATCTAGGAGTTGAAAGTACAACAGATAAGTGTGGATGATGTGAGAGTTGTTCTAGGAACAACTTTGTTTGACAGGGGGAAGTGTTACGTCCCCTTTTCAGTGGGGCCTGTAAGTGCTTGTGGTTATTATTGTATTTTTTTTATGGCATACTCAGTGTGGAGCGGCAGAGCGGAAGAAACCTGTCGGCGAGTGAGAACCAGGAAGAGCGTCTCGTCTCCATAGCGACGTCGGGATTCCCTCAAAATGAATGTGCGGCAGTGATGTCATCCAGGAACCCTGGTCGAAGCGCGGAGAGTCCAGCTGCATAAGATGAGGACTGATTATTTCAGCTGTGCCGGAGAGGATTAAGACGACGTGGGATCAGTTGTTCGAGGAGCAACTTTTACATGGGTTGTCTCCCTGCTCCTCACTCCCGTTGAGTTCCGTGTCCGATTGTAATCAAATAGAGTGTGCGTGTTTTAGAGGTCCTACGCTAGACAGACGGTGGTTATAGTTTCGTTTATTAGATTTGTTTATCTTGATTCAGAAGTGTAGAACACCAGCCTTTAATTTGTAAAGTTTTAGAGATTCCAGCTAAACCAGAAAGCTTGGTATATTTTGTTGTATTTTATTCCTGGGGCTTGTTCCCCAGACCTTTTCCCTTTGTGTAACTAGTATTATCCTGTGAGGCGGTTATATCCCCTCCTTTTATGTTATTAAAAGATATTGTTATTTAACAGCCCTACGACTCCTCCCACTCCTTTTACCTTCATTTAATTACCTGTGCCCGGATCCTAAACTTAAGTCGTAACAATGTGTTTATTGAATAACAGGACTAACTCAGCCAGACATCCTGATTCACACAAGGTAAACATCATGACACATTGTTCTCATCCAATCAGAACTTCCTTTCTGTTGCAGGGCAGAATCTGGAGTGTTTAGTTAATCTGTCCACTCCGATTTGCTAAGAATTATAAACAACTAAGTTAATAAAACAGAGCAATGCCATTTTAACTTCAGTTCCATCTGAGTTCCACCCAGTTCCAGCTGAGTTTCAACGTAGCTCCAACCAGCTCTCAAAACCATCATCGCTAAGTGAATTGCAGACTGGCCAGCTGTATTTCTACTTTAAGCTGAGAACTGTCAAGCTGGAATATTCTGTCTTTTTATCAACAAGACAACGGTTCCTTCAGAATAAAAGCTGAAAACTCTACGTGACGCTGAAACCTGCCGTCGTACCAGGAGTCAATTTGTAGACTGGTTTGTCGTGCTGCCGACCGCTGTTTCGCCAGCTCCAGCACAAGGAGGGTCCGAGGACCTGGCATCCGGATCTAACTCGGGAGTCTCCACACGGGTACGTAGCCGGCAAGATAGCGTCTCATGTCTTCCTCCTGAAGTCCTCGTGGTGCGTAGTCAAAACATCTTACACCCAGATCCGCCTGCCTCAGCTGGGGATTCTGAACTGACTCAAACACACACCCACACTCCAGCATTCAAATCCATATGCATACATCATAGAGAGTTAGTCCTGGATTGTTTGAATAATAATTATAAAATTTAAACATTCTTAAACGATCCAATCTCTCTCTTTTCTTGTCACTAAGTCAATACAAAGTGTTGCAATAACACTCCCTGAAGTAAAAACAACCTCTTCTGATTATAAGGGCCCAGTCCATAGATTATTCTCTTTCTTTAATCAAGAAAAAAGAAGAAAGAAAAAAGAAGAAAGAAAAAGTTGAAAGAAAAAAGATGAAAGATGAAAGAAAAATATGAAAAAGAAGAAAGATGAAAGAAAAAAGAAAAAAGAAGAAAGAAGAAAGACAAGGAAAAGAAGAAAGACAAAAGAAGAAAAAAAAGAAAAAATGAAAGAAGAAGAAAGGAGAAAGAAGAAAGATGAAAGAAAAAAGATGAAAGAAAAAAGAAAGAAAAAAGATGATAGAAAAAAGAAAGAAAAGAGAAGAAATAAGACAGAAAAGAGAAAAGAAGAAAGAAAAAAGAAAAAGATGACAGAAAAAAGAAAAAAGAAAAAGAAGAACGAAATGATAAGAGAAGAAAGAAAGAAAGAAGAAAGAAAAAACAAAGAAGATGAAAGATTAAAGAAAAAAGATGAAAGAAAAAAGAAGAAAGGGAAAAAGAAGAAAAGCAAAAAGAAGAAAGACAAAAGAAGAAAGAAAAAAGAGAAAAGATGAAAGAAAAAAGAAGAAAGAAGACAAAAAAGAGAAAAGAAGAAAAAAAAGAAAAAAGATTATGTAAAAAGAAAAATAGAGAAGGAAGAAGACAGAAAAGAGAAAAGAAGAAAGAAAAAAGATGAAAGAAAAAGATGACAGAAAAAAGATAAAAGAAAAAATAAGAAAGAAAAGATAAAAGAAGAAAGAAAAAGAACAAAGAAAAAACAAAGATAAAAATAAGAAAGATGGAAGAAAAAAGATGAAAGAGAAAAAAGAAGGGAAAAAAGAAAAAAGAAAAAAGAAGAAAGAAAAGAAAATAGAAGGAAAAAGTTGAAAGAAAAAAAAGATGAAAGAAAAACCATGAAAGGAAAAAGATGAAAGAAAAAAGAAGAAAGAAAAGATAAAAGAAAAAAGAAGAAAGAAAAGATAAAAGAAGAAAGAAAAAAGAAGAAAGAAAAAACAAAGATGAAAGAAAAAAGATGAGAGAAAAAAGATAAAAGAAAAAAGTTGAAAGAAAAAAGAAGAAAGAAAAGTAAGAAAGAAAAAAGATCAAAGAAAAAAGATCAAAGAAGAAAGAAAGAAAGAAAGAAAGAAAGAAAGAAAGAAAAAAGATCTAAGAAAAAAGGTCCACGAAAATAGATGAAAGAAGAAAGAAAAAAGAAAGATCAAAGATCAAAGAAAAAAGATCAAAGAAAAAAGATCAAAGAAGAAAGAAAGAAGATCAAAGAAAAAAGAACAAAGAAGAAAGAAAATATTTTTCTTCCTTCTTTCATCTTTTTTCTTTGATCTTTTTTCTTTCATCTTTTTTCTTTCTTTTTTTCTTTCATCTTTGATCTTTTTTCTTTGATCTTTTTCTTTCATCTTTTATCTTTTTTCTTTCTTTTTTTCTTCTTTGATCTTTTCTCTTTGATCTTTTTTCTTTCATTTTTTATCTTTCTTTTTTTCTTTCTTCTTTGATTTATTTTCGTGGACCTTTTTTCTTAGATCTTTTTTCTTTCTTTCTTTCTTTCTTCTTTGATATTTTTCCTTTGATCTTTTTTCTTTCTTTCTTTTCTTTCTTCTTTTTTCTCTCATCTTTTTTCTTTCATCTTTGTTTTTTTTCTTTCTTCTTCCTTCTTATTTCTATTTTCTTTCTTCTTTTATCTTTTCTTTCTTCTTTTTTCTTTTTTTAGTTGTTTATAATTCTTAGCAAACCGGAGTGGACAGATTGACTAAACACTCCAGATTCTGCCCTGCAACAGAAAGGAAGTTCTGATTGGATCAGAACAATGTGTCATGATGTTTACCTTGTGTGAATCAGGATGTCTGGCTGAGTTAGTCCTGTTATTCAATAAACACATAATCATTACATTGATTTCACAGATCAGTCACCTGATTATTATTGGTTAACATTTGTTTTGATTAGCTTTAATAGAAATAAAGTTCTTTGATTAATTAATGAAAAGCATTCTTCGTCCTTCTTCTGTTTTCTTTCCTGGAATGTAAACACCAGAGCAAATGCACAACCTTGGAAATTCGTGCACACTGTCACTGTGTTAAAAGGGCAGCTGTTATGGGCAGAAAATAGCATTTTCATAATGCTACACAGATGAAATATGAATGAAAAAAATAAAGAAAAAGGATCAAAGAAGAAAGAAAAAGGATGAAAGAAAAAAGATGAATGAAAAAAGACCAAAGGAGAAAGAAGAAAAAAGAAGAAAGAAGAAAGAAAAAAGAAGGAGAAAGAAGAAAGATGAAAGAAAAAAGATCAAAGAAGAAAGAAAAAAGATGAAAGAAAAAAGAAGAAAGGAAAAAACAAGAAAGGAAAAAGAAGACAGAAAAAAGAAAGAAATAAGATGAAAAAAGATGAAAGAAGAAAAGAAAAAGAAGAAAGAAAAAAGAAAAAGTTGAAAGAAAAAAGAAGAAAGAATAGAGAAAAGAAGAAAGAAAAAATAAGAAAGAAAAAACAAAGATGAAAGAAAAAAGATGAGAGAAAAAAGATAAAAGAAAAAAGTTGAAAGAAAAAAGAAGAAAGAAAAGTAAGAAAGAAAAAAGATCAAAGAAAAAGATCAAAGAAGAAAGAAAGAAAGAAAGAAAGAAAGAAAGAAAGAAAGAAAAAAGAAAAAAGAAGAAAAACAAAGACAAAAAAGAAGAAAGATGAAAGAAAAAAGATGACAATAAAGATGAAAGATGAAAGAAAAAAGATGACAATAAAGATGAAAGATGAAAGAAAAAAGATACAAAAAGAAGAAAGGAAAAAAGAAGAAAGAAAAAAGTTGAAAAAAAATATGAAAGAAAAAGAAAGAAAAGAGAAGAAAGAAGACAGAAAAGAGAAAAGAAGAAAGAAAAAAGAAAAAATATGAAAGAAAAAAGATGACAGAAAAAAGATAAAAGAAAAAAGAAAAGATAAAAGAAAAAGAAAAAGAACAAAGAAAAAAACAAAGTTAAAAAAGAAGAAAGATGAAAGAAAAAAGATGACAGAAAAAAAGAAGGGAAAAAATAAGAAAGAAAAAAGAAGAAAGAAAAGAAAATAGATGGAAAAAGTAGAAAGAAAAAGATGAAAGAAAACGATGAAAGAAAAAAGATGAAAGAAAAAAGTAGAAAGAAAAGATAAAAAAAGAAACAAAAAAGAAGAAAAAACAAAGATGAAAGAAAAAAGATGAGAGAAAATAGATAAAAGACAAAAGTTGAAAGAAAAAAGAAAATAGAAGAAAGAAAAAAGATCAAAGAAAAAAGATCAAAGGAGAAAGAAAGAAAGAAAGAAAGAAAGAAAGAAAGAAAGAAAGAAAGAAAGAAAAAAGGTCCACCAAAATAGATCAAAGAAGAAAGAAAAAAGAAAGATAAAAGATCAAAGAAAAAAGATCAAAGAAAAAGATCAAACAAGAAAAAAGAAAGAAAAAAGATAAATGAAAAAGATCTAAGAAAAAAGTTCAAAGAAGAAAGAAAAAAGAAAGAAAAAAGATGAAAGAAAAAAGATCAAAGAAAAAAGATCAAAGAAGAAAGAAAAAAATAAAGAAAAAAGATGAAAGAAAAAAGATGAAAGAAAGAAGAAAAAAATATTTTCTGTCTTCTTTGATCTTTTTTCTTTGATATTTTTTCTTTATTCTTTGATCTTTTTTCTTTGATCTTTTTTCTTTCATTTTTTATCTTTTTTCTCATTTTCTGTTTAATGTGGTAACCTTTATTTCCAGTATTATAAGTTTGAGGTTGTAAAATAATGTTAACTGTGTGCTGTGTAACTGAGGTGAATTTACCATTAGTGTGAATTGGTTAAAGATGGCAGAACTCGTGTATTTAATTTAGTTACAACGTGACTCCAGGATGGGTGTTACTTTGATAATTTGAAAATAAGCCAAAGTATTATATGTCGAAAAGGTTCTGTTTGCTTTTCAAATGTATCTTTACAGAAAGTGTTTATTAACATGGTTATTAAGATGTTTATTACAAGTTCTGGAGTATTGTGTAATTGTTGAATCAGCAGGTAAATACCATTGAATGTGCTTCATGTATATTTGTGTTGGAATTAATCAACCTAAAAAAAATTAAGTAAATTATCAGGAGGGACATTTTATTTTCTTTATAAAAAATATTTTAAAATTGGAATGTTTAGAAGCTTGAAGAAGGACTAACTGTGAAACTGAACAAAATGTGAAATGTTTGTTAATTAATCAGACAAGAACCTGCCTGCCGACAGATCTGCACATCGACACATCTAGTGATTCTTGTTCCCTGCACAAATACAGACTCTTCAAAGGCCTGTAACATAATTTTGGTGGCCCGTACCGGCATCAGCATGCCACAAGATAGAATGCTGATCCCATAACCAGTGAACCTGGAGGCGACATCACAGATGACGGGCGGTGAGCGATAGACCTGCCACTGAGGGAGCCACAGGTCCACAGAGGGTGTAGGGACCATGGCTGGACGAGTGGCGTGCTGTTTTCTTCAGCTTACGGTACTGTGAGAAGCTGCTAACCAAAAGGACACAGTAGGCACAATTACATGCGCACATTTAATTGGATCTCCGACTCATCCCAGAGATCTCCAGAACACCGGAGCCATTTAACAAACACTAGAATAAACACCCCGAGGCTGCTTTTATTGTTGCTGGCGACTTCAACCACACCAACTTAAACACAGTTCCTCACAACTCGGTATTTACCACTCATCCAACGTGTGAAACCTGCTGTGAGGACAATTAAAGTGTGGTCAGAGGGGACAGACACAGTGCTCCAGGACAGAATTAAAAACACAGACTGGAATATGTTCACCAACGCAGACCTGGACCAGTAAGCCTCATCTGTACTGGATTACATCTACGTAACCACAGACAGTTTCACCACCCAGAAAAGGATCACCATGTACCCCAATCAGAAGCCATGGATGAACTGGGATGTTCTTCTCCTACTGAAGTCCCGCAACACCGCTTTTAGGACAGGAGATGCACATGGCTACAGTACAGCCAGGGCTAATCTAAAGAAGGGTATCAAAAAAGCCAAACACCATTACAAAAAGAAGATAGAAGAACACTTCTCCAACTCCAACCCCCGATGCATGTGGCAAGGACTCCAGACCATCACAGACTACAGGATCACCAAACCCTCCCCCGCATCCTCTGATGTTTCCTTCCTCAACGAGCTCAACAACTTTTATGCTCGTTTTGAGCGAGGGAACCTCACAACCACAATCATAACAGACATGACGCCAGACCACCAACCTCTGACTCTCTCCCCCACCGATGTACGAGTGGTGCTCAGCAGGATCAATGTCCACAAGGCCGCAGGCCCTGATGGCATGCCTGGGCGTGTTCTCAGAGCATGCTCTGGGGAGCTCGCAGGAGTGCTCACAGACATATTCAGTCTGTCCTTGGCCCATGCTGTGGTACCAGCCTGCTTCAAATCCACCTCCATCGTCCCGATACCCAAAAAGTCCAACCCATCTAGCCTCGATGACTACCGCCCGGTAGCACTCACCCCCATCATCACTAAGTGCTTAAAGCAGCTGGTCTTAGTACACTTCAAATCCTGTCTCCCCCCCCCCCCACCACCACCACCACATCCCCCCATTAATTAATTACCAGCACTTTTTCCGTTATTGTACGAGCACTTCCGTAAACCTTAAAACGGGTATTTCTGTAGATTTACCAGCACTTTTTCCGTTATTGTACGAGCACTTCCGTAAACCTTAAAACGGATATTTCTGTAGATTTACCCGAGTTTTTCTGTACCATTGACGGACATTTCCGTCAAACCGAAAATGGAAAATTCCGTATTTTCCATAAATTTCTGCGTTGTTGCAGACAATTCCGTAAACCCTATAAAAGATATTTCAGTAGATTTACCTGACTTTTTCTTTACCATTTACGGACAGTTCCATCAAACCTAAAATGGAATATTCCGTATTATTTAAGTACTCAATCCATACCATTTACGAACACTTCAGTCATCCTAAAATGTTTAATTCTGTACCATTCTCTATACCGTTTACCATCAATAAAGCACAAATGTTGAATCACAGCAATTATTTATTTCCTTTAATTTTACATACATAAACCTGCTGTTCTCTCAAAGAAGTGCAGCCATGTTGGGGAGATGCCAAATCTAGCAACTTTTTAGCATCCACAGGCTGACAGACATTAATAACAACTTGTTTTGTTAAAGACAATGACAAAATAAGACAATAAAACTGCCAGCATTGCTGTTGCTGTCTCACCTGTCAGTGCAAAATGAGGAGGCCCCTCCAGGAGGATGCAGAAACCTACACCTCCAACTCCACATATCACACCGACAGGCAGAGCTTTGCAACCAGTGGCTGACCTTTCTACAAAAAACAAATAGAACATTAGAAGTATTATATTATACAACTTTTCTATAAAACATCAGTGCAGCAATAACAACCATGACCTTAGAAGGATGACTGTGCAACATGCCATTAAGAGATTTTTAAAACTCTTAAAACAACTTAAAACAAAAAAAAAATTTAAACTTACACCTCCAACTCCACAATGACAGGAAAAGCTTAACCGGAATGACAAATATCACCCACCTTCCCTCCCCCTTAACATGGGGGATTTGAAACTGCAGCATGTGTGTTGTGTGCATAAAACATCTGAACTCACCTAATACTGTAAAAATCTGTATTTCGACTCCCAAACCCCATGTTTTTGGATTTGCCTGTGTGTGTGTGTGTGTGTGTGTGTGTGTGTGTGTGTGTGTGTGTGCGCGTGTGTGTGCGTGTGTGCGTGCGTGTGTGCGTGTGTGTGTGTGTACGCGTGTGTGTGTACGCGTGAGTGTGTACGCGTGTGTGTGTACGCGCGTGTGTGTGTGTGTGTGTGTGTGTGTGTACGTGTGTGTGTACATTCAGTCCAAAAAGGTATTTTCTGAGCTCTGAGAACAGCTCAAATGGCCCATTCAGATTCCTTCTGCTTGCATTCAAATTCCTTCAGCTGAGAAACCAGCTTGCACACCTGTGGAGGAATGAAGTGCCGTTTCTTCCCCTTCTTCTCTGCCTTGGAGCCTCGCTCAGGATTGACCCCAAAGAAAACTCTGAGGAAAAAAAAAAAAAACAATAGTGATATGCAGACAAAGTTTGCACGTGTAGTGTGGCTTGACAGGAGTGGAGCAGTTCAATAAAATCCTACAATTGTTTTCTTCAATATGCCCCTATGTGTGAACCTCTCTATCATTCTAATTGACCATCTGTCTAGAACCCAATGTTGTTGTGGTGCTGGTGCCAGTGGCTAAGCTTATCTCTTCCTTTGTCTTTTCAAGACACATGCATTCACACTGCGCATATACAGAAATGTTTGCAAGAGCGAGAAGTCTGCTTATCACCAACACATGACAGCATGCATCCTCAATGTGTATGCAGGGATATTATAAATGCACAGAACACAGAAGGGGATAGAAAACACAGCTGACATTGTCCTATCAAAAGGTGTAACAGCACATTTGAACACGGACTGTCCTGGGGGTTATTCAGACATGGAGTGGAGAAACTGTCACATTCAGTGCATGTTACACATCAGTACAAGTATTAACATTTTGGCATGAATCCACTATGTCCACTATGGTCCCTGGAGCAACATATTTTGAGTTTGGGGTCTGCAGCCAAATAAATTTCAGTTTGTGTGTCTTTGACATGAAAAGGTTTGACCACCACTGACATAACCTGGTCTCAGGTGCTAATGGTTTTAAAGAGATAGCTCAAAAGAATTTTGTGTCAACAAACCATTCTGAAAAAAATATGTTTTTGCTCCATTTCCCAACTAGAATCATGTTGTTTGTTTTGTTATTGATTGACTTAGGACACTATTTAAAGCAAAAAGCATGTTACCTGCCCTTTAAAAAGATATGACACATTTATTCCAACAATGGTCTTCAACAGGGAGCTACAAAATCTCCGAACAAATCCATATTCAGGGGGATCATAAGCCAATAACAGCTGATCTAAAAGCTCACAGCATGTGGCGACACATTTTGAGCTTGTACATCTCAGACAAACGGGTTTAGTGTAGATTGACAAAAAGCAGGTCAGGTGCAGAAAGACACGGCAAAGTCACATTTACAAAGTATTTCCAAACAATGAGTGCTTACCTTTGCATGAATTCGAGAGTAAAAGCCATCTCCGGTGGGTATTGGACGTTGCAGACATAAAACATGGAGAAGACGTAGCTCAAGGCCACAATGGGAGAGGTGATGTGGTCATTGACAAGTAACCCATCAACAGCAATCTTGAATTGCTGGTCACCTTAAACACAGATAAAAACCATGTACGACTTACAAAAAAAAAAAATCCTACATTTTAAGGCAAGCAAAACATTTCTTTAATAAATATGACACAACAACAGCTTATAACAACAGCTAACAACAGCTTGCTGGGATACAAAAAAAGATTTAACTACAAACCTCTGATTAGGATGCATGGGGTCACTGGGAGTTCGACTTCAGGATCTGCAGAGATCTGTTTTGGTGACAGACACGATACATGAATTAATGTTTCCAGTGCACACAAACCTGCTGGCAAATTGACTATCTGCTAGTGTCTTCATGCGACAGAGGTAGCCATTATGCACAAACATTAATGTAAATAGTTTATAGAGAATATCAGCAGCACAATTAGGGGAATCTATACTTCCTACTGTGGTTGGTTACTCGGTTCACCACTGGATGCAAATAATTATCTTGCACACAGTTTAAAATCTACAACATCTACCTCTTTTTTGTGGAAGAGTTTATAAGAGTCTTCCTTGAAGTATTTTGAAATGCCGCAGATGAGCTGTATTGGACCTTCGCCCGTCTTCATCCCTTTGTAGTCAAGGAAGTCACTGATCCCCTTTTCTTTTTTGGAAAGTTCCTGTTCAAGGTTCAAGGTGTTAATTTTGTACAAGTACATAAGACTAACACTCATTTTCGTTTGGAGCTATGGAGAGAATTTTGAAAAAAATTAAAATAACCTGTTCTGTTTTGATCTCAAATGTCTTGCTTTTTTGGTTGTCACTTCTTGATTTTTGGTCTCAAATCTATTCCATTTGATTGTTTATCCAAGTTATTCTATTTGATTGGTTGCCAGTTTATCTTTTTTGGTCTCAACTCTCTTTTTGGTTGCAAATCCGTTTTTGATTGATTAATAAAGACAAAATTCTCTCCATATGGAGCAGCACAGCACAATCATAATAATAACAATAACAACACACCTGTGCCAGCTTGTTTTGTACAGAGAAGCCAAGGAGTTTAGATGCATGATCAAACAGGTGAGGAACTTCAAACAGAAACGGCCACTCGTCCTTTACAACGGCAATAGTGGTATCATCATCGTTGAGGATTTCACGCTGAATGGGATATGTTTCAGTCATCAATTTTCGAACAGATGACTCCTAAAGATATGACAGATAGACAAACAGTCGAACAGTTAGTCAAACTAACCAATTAAAATAATAAAACAGGGTATCAATTTCAATTGACTATGGGCATAGTGATACAGACGATCTTTAATTTCACAATGTGTCCTAAATTGTACTTGGACCCAGACCTCATCGCATTACTCCTGCTATATACTATTGCTGTGTGAATGGTTGTATGTCTAGATCAGGGATTCCCAAAGTGTGGTGCGCGCACCCCTGGGGGTGCGCGAGCTGCCGCTAGGGAGTGCGCGAGGTGAAAAGTGTAATGGCTGCGGAGCTCAGAGAAGTCTGTCATATGTCACCATTATTGTAGAAACTCATTTGTGGGTGGGCCAAAGAAAAAGTAAGTGGGCACAATAAATGTAATTGAAAACAAGTACATTTTTGCACGCGCGTGTCCTCCACATGTGCTTCATAATAACAATGCGCCGAGCTTCAGCACTCTGGCCTGCGCACGCCGATATGTTCCGTCGCGCGCGCGCGCGTGTCCTCCACATGTGCCCTAGCTTCATAATAACAATGCGCCGAGCTTCAGCACTCTGGCCTGCGCACGCCGATATGTTCCGTATTTGATCATTTTTAACGGTGTTGGAGGAATCTGAAGGTGGCGAGTCATTCTGGCAGATTGTAATTAACACCTGTCTCATGCAGGTGTTCTGACGTTGTAAACCTCACACACAGAACATTGTGGATGTAACTAAATAACAAGAAATGATTCCCATTCAGGCTATTAACAGCGCGCTGACGATCTGAAGTTCAGAGTGCGTCTGTCAGAGGTCAGACGTGTTCCGGCTGAACCACGGCTCACGGGTGCACAGAAGTCATTTTACAACATTGGTTTAAATAGCGCGAGACGCGGTGACTTGAGCGGCTGTAATGGATGATTGCAGACCCACCTGAAGATCCTGGGTTTGAAAGGCACGTTTCAACTCATCTCGTTTAGACAGCAGGTCTTCTCTACACATGGCCCCCTCAATGATTGGATCCCACGCAACACATCCATACAGATCTGAATTCCTGGGCCTTTTCTTTGTCGAATTTTCACCCCCTGCTTGCCTCTTCAGTGAGCTTAGTGGCCTCTTCATATTTTCAATTCTGTGTTCCAGCTGACGAAAGAGAGTTTCAGAACCATCTTTTGCAAAAGGTTTGTTTCCAAACGGCTCTGTCAGCTTGAAGGAGGCAGGATATTGTCCTACAATCATACTGGCGAGTTCCCTCAGCTTTTGTCTACCAGGTCTTCCTGGGTGTTTATGGAGGTAATCTTCAGCGACGATCCGAACCATCTCTCGTCTGTCTTTCCCCATTATGTACTTTTTTTCACGCAACTCATCCATGACTTTTGAGGGAAATTTGTGCCATGGTACAGAATATGTGTCTTGGGATGGGGAGTCGGCTGTCTCAGGTGGTGTTGAGGGCAGCTGAAACCTCTGTGGTTCAGGTGTTGATGAGGGGCCAGGCCGGGTGAACTGCGGTGGAGTTTGTGAATCTATGGATGACATGACAAACATCTCCATAAATTAAACACATCACAGTTGTTGCAAATCAATTAATACATTGGTCCTCAATGTCCAGTTTGGGTCAACCAGGAATACAAATGGACCTAATTATGAAAACCAATTATAGAGAAATTATTGCCATGTACAGCTGATGGCAACTTTTTTTTGGCATTTTTGGAATAAACCCTTGTAGTTTCAGAAAACTTGCATTAAAACAGAGGGGCAAAAACTCACCTGCTTCCAATGCTTTGACAGCTCTGACGAATCTTTTGCACTGAATGAATGGCAGAGTGTCTTTAATGTCCTCCGGGTCCACAAGGCTCAGGTCATCTACAGAGAGAACTCCTAATTCCTCCAGTTTAGCCATGAGTGTATCCATCTTATCGCTACTGAGCGATGGCATTGCTTTCTTGACATAGTTTTTCACAAGTTCCATGTTGGTGTGTGTTTAAGAGGAATGAGCCACCGAGTACCTCTGTGGTAAGCATAAAGTGGATGATAATCAACAAGTTTGTTCAAATCATGGCAACTGAACAGGTCAGAAGCATTTTCATCAAGTTCATAGAGTCCAAGCTCAGGTATCCAGCTGGCAGTTTTCCCTCGAAGCAAAAGTAGGACAGTAGTTTCATTTTTTACAAAAATGCTTGCTATTTGTCCTAACTGCAGTAGTCCTTTTGCGTAGCTCAGTAAGACCAGCATTCCATTTGCATATTTAGTGCCTTTAACCTGCGCACTCTCTGTGACAACTGAGTTACTTGAGTTCAAATCAAATTCACCAACCACTGTCCTTATGTTCTGGTCATAGAGCTCTGGATAGAACCGTGTTGAGTCTGACACATGAACCTGGGAACGAAACAAGGTACCACAAGACTGATAAGCCTGAAGCAACTGGTGCCGTTCAGCCAGAGACTTGGTTACATTTATGAAGTTCTTACTTGCCCTAATGCACCTTTTAAAATAAGAATGTTTTGATTCAAAGCGCATTGTCCAAGTATATATGAGTGGGCCAAATTGTAAAGTCAAGTGTGCATAGTGAAGCAGATAGTGGTGTTTTGGTCTAAGTTGAACTCTTGGAAACAGCTCTTGCCTCAATTCCACATACAGTTCAATCAGTCCCTTCATGAAAGCAATCTGCAACTCTGAGAGCCGAGGTGCACAGACAAATTCAACAAGCTCCCTCAGAAGTAGTACAAGTCCCCATACTTCATTATCAGCATCTTCAATTGTGTCATGCACCAAAACAGGCAAGAATTTCAAAAGCCACCTGTTTTGGGCTGCATGTCCTCCAAGCCTGGCTCCTGTAGTGGGAATAGTGTTTAGCTTGTCGCTGCTTTCACCAGGAAATGATTTGATTCTTTCATTAAGAACCTCATAACTGAACCACTTTTGTGTTCTGATTAAGAACTGCAAAAACAATGCCAAATCATAATCTACTACCCCCTCAAACAGATCATGAGCTAAACAAGCTGGTAAGCCTGGCTGACACACATGAAAGTTGGACAGTTTGTTGAAAACACTGTCACATTTAACACCGTGATGAGTGTGTACTTCATTGTTACTTTCCAGAAACCGCACAGTCTCATTATGATCAGCTGGATTTCTATGAGTGAAAACTGTGAGAGGGTTAGACTGAAATTCACTTTTTGTTGCCAAACAGTATCTGCAGAAATATTGAGCTGTGCTGAAATTTTCTGTAAAGCCACCAATCATGTGGGAGCCCAGATTATCGCCCATTATGCACGCAACAGTGCCTTTATATATTTTTCCATTGAAAGATATGCCCCTTTCCTCCAGCTCACACAAGTCTGACACTAGCTTATTGAAAATCTTATCCATTCCAAAGTATTTGCAATCTTTCTCTACACAGAGTAATGCCAACTGTATCTGATCAACAGTTGATCGTTGGTGTGGATGAAAATTTCCAAGTGTGAAGTAGACAGCCAATACTTTATGCTTTGTCTTGGCAGATCCGAGTGGATTAGCCACCTCAAAAGCATCCTGAAAGAGCATTACCTTTAAACTGTCTGGGTCTGAGGAAAACATGGCATTGGATTTGATGGCCCACCCATCAGTGACATCACACAGTACATCATCTTCAGAATTAGAACTAGGACTGTGCTGATCTAAACCTTGCTGTTTCAGAATTACTTTGAGGGTTTCCAGTATTGGGATGTAATGATAGTGCCTCTTCTGGCCACTGTGATTGCGTCCAAGAAAGACTTCTACAGGTTCAACATAGTCATAGTGTGACTTGTAATATTTCAGCCTCTTGTGTTGCGTAGTTAAATGACCCTTTTCATGTAATGCCTTGTGCATAGGGCTCTGCTCGTATATACTATTCCCAAGAGATGTTACAGTCTCCTTTGGAACACCATACTGCCCCAGTTCACAGGCTAGTGCATCCACAGTATATTCCTGTTGAATATCACTTATAGTTCTCATTTCATTTGCTATTTCTGTTATTGTGGAGGCTGGAACCAAATATTTTGCCTGTAAACCCAAGTAAAACTGAGCAAGACTCTCTGTGAAGTTGTCTTTCACTTGATCACAGCAGAAATTATCACTTTGTTCTGCATCAATGTTAAAACTTTCAGGTTCTTCAGGTTCTACATGTGATATTTCACCTTGGAAAGACCGTTCTGTTAGTTCACATATATGAACTGGGGCTATCTTGGTAACATCCCACCCTTTATGGTATCTGGAAATATGCGTTAAAAAGGATGACTTTACATTGAATGTCTTAGAACATCCATCAAAGGGACATGTTACAGTCAAACCCTCATCTATGTGACCACTCAAATGACACTTTAAAGTTTTAAGATCATCATATTCACTGCTGCAAAAATTAAACAAGCACCTTAACTGTACAGACACATTATGGTTCCATGTTTGTGTGCTCCTTCTGTCTACATGAGCTCGTGACATATGCACAGCAAGGCTACTGTATGTGTTAAACTTCCTTCTGCAATCCCTATGGCCACATAAAAAAGACACATTATTATTATTTCTGTGTGTTCGGCAGTGTTTCAAGTAATCAGTCGAAGACCGAGCATTAAAGCCACAAATGTTACAAGTCAACATTTTTAAGAGATTGAATTTGCCAATTGAAGGATAGCCAGAATCAGAACAGAATCAATATGAAAACAATAAATTTATATCAGCACAGTTAAGCACATTCACTTTTCAGGTACCTTCAAATAAGTAATCTGCGTTGGGCTGCATGGGCCACTTTCCTTGGGCTTTAAATTTTTTCCTGCAAGGAAATCTGATTCTACTTAACTATCACCCCTTTTAATTATTACCATGTTCAGTTGCATGCTAACGTAACACGGCGAGCTATAACAATACACACACGCACACACACACACACACAAAGCGCGCGCATCCAATTTATGGGCTAACGCTAACTTTAGTTGGGCAAACCACGCTTCAAAATAACGCAAAACCCACACATTCAAATGTTACCATGAAACACACACGGCTACCAACTGACTATCGAGACCAAATTTCATGTAAGAGGGAGGGAAAAATGGTTTTTGACGTACTTACGAAGCGCAGGCGGCTGGCTAATGCTAATGCTAACGCAGCTAGCAGCAAACGTCCACTCACATACACACCACTTCCAACTGCCTATCGAGGCCAATTTAATGTACGAGAGGGAACAAGGTGGCACTCCGTTCTCATTCCACACAACCAACCTGTTTCCAACTTTCCTTGTGACTTGCAGAAATTTAGGTAGGCACTGACCGCACTGAAAGTAATGGCGTCGGAATATTCTGGCAGGGGGAGAAAATTCTGCTGTTGCGCATGCGCGTGCGCAACAGCAAACTTTCCGTATTTCGCAAAACGGAGCGAATCCGTAGCAAATCCACGGTAAAGGGACCCGTAAATTTACGGATTTTTTAAACAGTGCAGAGGATGCAGTCTCCATTGCACTGCACTCTGTCCTCTCACACCTGGACAACACCAACACCTATGCCAGAATGCTGTTTATAGACTTCAGTTCAGCATTCAATACAATCCACCCCTCACAACTCATCAGGAAAATGACAGACCTGGGGATCAGTTCCCTCACTTGCAAATGGTTACTGGACTTCCTGACCAACCGCCCTCAACATGTCCGACTGGATAACCGCTGCTCATCAACAATCACAATGAACACTGGTGTACCACAAGTCTGTGTGATGAGCCCTTTCCTCTACTCCCTTTTCACCCATGACTCCCAACGTGCTGATGGTTCCAACACCATCATTAAGTTTGCAGATGACACCACGGTGATTGGCCTCATCAGTGACAATGATGAGATCGCCTACAGGGAGGAGGTGGACCGTCTAACTGAGTGGTGCGACACAAACAACCTGCTGCTCAACACTGAGAAGACAAAGGAGCTCATCGTGGAATGCTGACCCACATAGAGCAGCTTCAAGTTCCTGGGAGTGCACATCTCCGAGGATCTTACCTGGACTACCAACTGCTCCAAGCTGGTCAAGAAGGCTCACCAGTGCCTCTTCTTCTTGAGGACTCTGAGGAAGAACAACTTGTCCTCAGACATCCTGGTGAACTTCTATCGCTGCACCATCGAGAGCATCCTGACCAACTGTATAACAGTCTGGTATGGGAACTGCTCCGCCTCGGACCGGAAGGCGTTGCAGAGGGTCGGGAAAACTGCCCAGCGCATCGCCGGAGCACCACTTCCTGCCATTAAGGACATCTACAGGAAGCAGTGTCTGAAAAGGGCAGAGAAAATCATCAGAGACCACAGTCACCCATCACATGCACTGATCACCCTGCTGCCCTCTGGGAGGTGCTACAGGAGCCTCCGGACTAAGACCACCAGGTACCGGAACTGTTTCTTCCCAACAGCTGTCAGACTCTTGAACTCTGCCTCCTGACATATGACCCACGTTAAACTCATGGACTGCTTGTATTAACTACAGCCTGTACATACTTATAGTCATAGAATATTCATAACATACTTCATACCGTGTACATTATAACATACGTAATAGATCCATTTATGTAATATACTTACACATCTATATTATTGCCAAAATATATTGTAATACATCTATATCACGGCTAAAGCACTTCTGGATGGATGCAAACTGCATTTCGTTGCCCTGTACCTGTACATGTGCTACAGGAGCTGCCCGCCATCATCTCCGAGGCTGCGGTCCGCAACGGGCTAGCCGTTCCAGAACCGGCTCTGCCTGAGGCAGATGATTTGGCAGGAATTTTCGGGTCAACACAGATGCGCTGTCCAGACCCCGTCTTGCCGCGCTTCCCCGCTGCCATGAGCTGCTGGTCCGCCGCCTTCTCCGAGCCTGCTAAGCTTAAGGCGCCAATTTCCACATATGCGCCCATTACCAAGGTCGAGGGCTTCTCCGACCTGGACTGGCCATCCGTTCCTCCACTGGAGCCGGACTTGGCCTCGCTGTGTGGCGCCAAGAACCACCTCGCTGGCCCGCGAGCAGTTCCTGCTTCTAAGCATGACCAGCTGCTGATGCGGCTCACCGATCGCGCACACCAGTGCGCCTTCCAGGTCGGCGCTGCAGGAAATAACGTTGCCCTTCTTGCCTTTGGGGTTTCCAAAATGGTGGAAGAGCTTGATGTTCCTGATGAGTCAAAAACCATCATTACTAAAACTGCTCATGCCATTCTCAATCTGTGCGCTGCTGTACTCACCGATTCTGCTCGCATTGCTGCATGGCAGACCCTTATCCATCGGGCCTTGTGGCTCAAGGCCCTGCCCTCCATTCCTGAACAGCTGCACAGGGAGATGCTGGAAGGCCCCATCACCTCTGACGTTCTGTTTGGTCCCCATCTTACGAGCGTCATCGAGAGGGCTCAGCAGGCGGCTGAACTGTCAGCCACGGTGCAAGACCTGGTCCACCCTCGGTCAGTCTCGCACTCCGGCCGTTCCTCCAGAGGATGGGACGAACGGCGCGGAAACTTCAGGCACCCAGCTGCACCGCCCACCCCGCGGAGCAGGCCTCCTGCTTCGGCTCCACCTCAGCGGGACCAGGGAGTTAGCGGCCAACGGTTTTGACTGAGCCAGCAGACACAGTCTTGCCAGTCGCAGGAACCTCGCTGAAAACAACCACAAAAACGACTCGTTGGGGGGAATGTGTGTGTCAAAGTAATTTATTGTCATTTCTACCACATGTGCAGGACATACAGAGAAAGGAAATTGAGTTTCAGCACACACAATTCAAAGATCAGACATACGTGGGTAAGACACATGACAAGAATTGGTGACTGCGGTCGTTCGCAACATGAGTCACGCTAACTTAATAGATAGATGAAGAGGGTGTTACATGAGGATAAGTGGGGGTAGGTAAAAAAAGGCATAGCAGAGTTAGACCCAGCGGGGAGTAACTCTATTATACAAAAATCTCCTCCTTTAACATGGAAGCACAAACAGCACAGATACAACATCGGAGTCCAATGGGAAGGCGGGGTTGGGTGGGATCCTGAAGCCTCCAATGGAAGCTGCCACTGCGGCGCATCAACCAGCTGCAGACCAACAGGTGGGAGGGAGAGATAAGGACCAGAGAGCACATTGAAGTTTCCCGCAGACGTCTCAATCTGAAGGAAGAGGGTGAAGGTCGGGACACAGCATCTGTCGGCATTCCTCCTTTCGTGGGGGTGTGTTGAAGCAGCCTTGAGAGGCTGCTTTGGCATCAGATAAGGATAAACATGACTTTGTTTAGGGCAGGCAGAGATAATTTTCCTCTCCGCCTTGGAGTCTCTAAGTGGTCATTCATGTCCACCAGTGAAGCCAATTTTATGTTCTAAACATCCCCACATCATCCGGCGACCCTCTCCGAGATCATATCCATCTTGCGTACTAATACAGGCAACGCCGCGAGGACATTATCCAGGTTGCGGTTCACCTCGAGTAACGTCCCAGTTTGTGAGGTCGCCGCACGAGCGGCACATTCCGTGGGCACGGGTCGCACTCCAATCGCTCCCGGCTTCACAAATTTCCAGAAAACCAGATATCCTCCCACTCCAATCAGAAGAAACCCAGTGATCATCAGGCCGAACATCCACAAATCTTCCAAGTCCTCGATGGACAGCTGAGAGAGGCACACGATTCGCCAGACCTCCCAAGAATCGAGTGCATATCCCGATGCGAATGTCCCCTCGGGACAGGTGCGAGCCCCCTTCTCCGTTCTCATCGTAGAAAAAATTTTGTCAGTTGCGTTGAATGACCAGTTAATTAAGTCCATATTTCCAAAAAAAGAGTAGTGGTTTCAGGAGAAATGCAGAGAAGCGCTCTGTAGGCAGACAGGACAAGAGCCTTGGGGAAGCCGATAAGGGAGCTGAGAAGAAAGCGTCTGTACTCTCTGAAGGCTGAGAAGAAAAAGAAAAAGGACTTGCCGAAAACAACCACGAAAACGACTCGTTGGGGGGAATGTGTGTGCTTATGACTGTAATGTTAACTCTGTGAATTATTTTGGTTTTTAAATGAAACCCAAAAAATGTCGCATTGAGAGCACAATCCTACAGTCCTCTGCAGAAACCTCTGCTGAATCCTCACACGTTTCCCACACCAAGCACTGCAGCGCATCTGCATGTTCCCGCAGTCCGTCATATTACGCGGCCAGCTGTAAGGGTGCGCTCCATTTGCGCACCGGCCCCAGCCTCTGGCCAGGCCCAATTCATCCCGCTTCCCCCACAACGTTGCGTGGGAAGGGATGTCATGGCGCTGTCGCGACCACGAGCGGCGACCAGTGCGCGGCTTCATCCGCTGGCACTCTGTCATCCCTGTGCACGGGCCCGGCTCCCACTCCTTTCATCCTTGGACTCCACGCTCTGCGGTGCGGATCAGTCTCTTCCGGCTGTTCCACACTCGCCCTTTTGAGCACAGCACTCCATGGGTCACTCCCAGTTCTCTGGTGCGAGCGACGGCTGTAAGGGCGCAAACCCAGTCCTCAGATGTCATTCACGTGACCTCGAACATGCGTCCGCTGTCAGAACGCGCGCAAGAATGGTGCTGCCTTTGCCTCATGAGCAAATGGATATCGGACACCATTCATTACGGTCACACACTCCATTTTCAGCCCGCTCCTCCTCCCTTCAACGGGATCGTGGAGATGATGTTCACGTCACAGGTACAATCTCAGGCCCTGGAGCTAGAGCTGCGGGAACATCTGTCCAAGGACGCAATTTCCCACATCCCTCGCGGACGAGAGCTCTCAGGCTTCTACTCCCGCTACTTCGTAGTACCGAAGAAGTCGGGAGGAATGAGACCAATTCTCGACCTTTCCCTGTTCAACTGCTCCATAGCAGTGATGCATTTCTGCATATTAACAATGAGGCAAGTCCTGGAATACATGCGCTCCGGGGACTGGTTCACGTCAATAGACCTGAAAGACGCATACTTCCACATCCCAGTAATTCCCAAGCACCGGAAGTTCCTGCGCTTTTCATTCAAGGGAGTTCAATACCACTTCAGTCGTCTCCCTTTCAGCTACTCGCTAGCCCCGCGCACCTTCTCCAAATGTCTGGACACCACGCTGCAGCCACCGCACATGGCGGAAATGAGGGTTTTATTTTACCTGGACGATCTGCTCCTCTGTGCCCGGTTCAAGGACGAGGCGTCAGAGCAAACCAGGAAGTTAATAGAGCATCTGTCAACCCTGGGGTTTTCCATAAACTGGGAGAAGAGCTCCATCCTTCCATCCCAGTCGATTGTGTTTCTCGGGGTAGAGCTGAACGCCTCCCTAATGAGAGCATGTTTGTCTCCGGCGAGAGCGGCAGATCTCACCACGGTGATCTCCCGCGTGCAACCCCGCAAGATCGTGAGAGCCCTGTTAGTCATGAAACTTCTGGGCATGATGGCTGCAGCCCATGCTGTGGTGCAATTAGGTTTACTGCACACGAGGCACCTGCAGCTTTGGTTCATCTGCCTCCAGGTACACCCGATACGTCAGAAGAGACGTATGTTGAGGGTTCCCCCTTCGGTGGGCAGGGACCTCGCTCACTGGGGGAATCCCTGCATCCTCTCACACGGGGTCCCCATCGGACGTCCTACGTCACATATATCTGTGTTTACGGATGTGTCACTGTTGGGATGGGGGCACGTGCTTGTCCCATACGGTGGCAGATCGCTGGCCCTCCCATACGCATGAGCACATAAATGTGTTGGAGCTTATGACAGTGAGGAATGTGATCAGACACTTCGCTGCCCTTCTCGAGGGCCGTCATATCGAAGTTCACACAGACACCCAGGTGGCGGCTGCCTACATAAATCGCCAAGGGGGAGTTCGATCCCTCCCACTATTGCGTGTAGCCACAGATTTACTGTGTTGGGCACATGTCCACCTGCTGTCCATCAAAGCCACCTACATTCCAGGGGTCCTGAATGTAGCAGCAGACATCCTGTCGAGAGGGGGTCCCCGTGACTCCGACTGGCATCTGCATCCTGCACTGATATCACAGATCTGGATAAGGTTTGGGGAACCCTCTGTGGATCTGTTCGCGGCTCGCGAAAACGCACAGTGTCGCCTGTGGTTTTCCCTGAGTCCCCGCTCGGAGCGGACGCCTTCTCGCACCAGCTCTGGCCTCAGACGCTCCTGTATGAGTTTCCGCCAGTCCCACTGATTCCCCGACTCCTGGACCGAGTTCGGTCAGAACAGCTCTCGGTAATTCTGGTAGCTCCCAGACGCTTGTCGGCGTCATGGTTTCCGGACCTGCAAGCGCTAGTGTCCGGCTCCCCGTGGAGGCTCCCGTGGAGGGTGGACGCCCTTCTCCAGGCGGATGGGATAATCAAACATCCTCCTGAAATAGGCCAGCGGCTGTGGGTCTGGCCGCTGAGCGGTCACGCTTAGAGGCTTCTGGGCTGCCACATGATGTGGTCGACACGATTCAGAGTGCGGGCACCCTCTAACGTTGCATCTTATGCTGCTAAATGGGCAGCTTTCCAGAAATGGTGCACAGTGAGGAATGTTCAAGTGCTCTCCTGCCAGCTGGCAGATGTTCTATCATTTCTGCAGATACCGATGGACAGGGGCCTTGCATTCAGCACTATTAAAACATATGCTGCAGCTATCTCATCCTGTCACCAGGGTTTTGGAGATAGATCTGTTTTCAATCATCCCCTCACAAAACGTTTTCTAAAAGGTGTCAGAAGGAACAGACCTGTGTCCCGCCCACTATTTCCCCAGTGGGACCTAACAGTGGTTCTGCACGGCTTATTTGAAGCCCCATTTGAACCCTTGGACCAGGTCTCACTCAAGTTCCTCTGACACTCAAAACTGCCTTGCTGCTGGCGCTGGCATCAGTCAAGAGGGTGAGCGACATAACCGCCCTCTCAGTGGCTCCCGCATGCCTCAGGATCCGGGAAGATGGCGGATCTGCTGTTTTATGCCCCAACCCAGCCTTTGTGCCCAAAAACATTAATGCTTCCTTCAAATCCAGGTCAATTTCGTTGGCTGGACTTTTTCCTCCTCCCCATAATTCTGATGAGGAGGCGGCTTCCCACCTTCTCTGCCCGGTGCGCATGCTTGCACGATATGTGTCACGCACTTCAGGGATTCGCCGCTCACAAAGCCTGTTTGTGCACTACAGAGACTCTTCCCTTGGGCAAGCGCTGTTGACCCAGCGTCTTTCACACTGGCTATGTGACGTCATTTCACTCGCTTATACATCATCAGGGCGGGATCCTCCTGAGACACTCAGGGCTCACTCAGCCAGAGGGATTTCCTCTTCTATGGCGCTCCACAGTGGTGTGTCAATGGAAGACATTTGTCAGGCTGCTTCATGGGCTTCACCCTGTTCCTTTACTCGTTATTATTTACGAGATGTGTCTTCAGGATCCATCACTCGTTCAGTGCTTGGACCTCAGCAGGCTGAGTGAAAACATTATGGCACCACATCAGCCTTGCTTGAATGATTTTCATCCTCTTGTGGATGATATTTTTTAGTGGGGCCCCACTCTTCTCTCTGGCTGCCTCAGCCTTTTAAGCCCTGGGCTAAGGCTGAGCGTCCCTCACTAAATGGAGACATGTTGGGTGTGTCCATTGGTTGAGCTAACCAGTGTGGCGTGAACCCATCCAGCTGCGCATTATTCCAATAGCAGCTAGCTTAAGGGCTAAGACTAGACGAAATAGAACGTTGGTTACAAATTGTAACCCCAGATTCTATGAGTCTACTCGCAGCCCTTAAGCCAACGGCCCCACTGGTTCTGTTAGGACTAAGAGCCATCGGAGGCGAACAGTGGAATCGCTCCACTTATATACCCACAAGGGGTGCCCACCATTGGTGGGTGTACATTTAAGCTCTTGATGATTGGCTGATGCTGAGATCATCCTTCCAATAGCAGCTAGCTTAAGGGCTGCGACTAGACTCATAGAATCTGAGTTTACAATACGTAACCGACGTTCTGAAGACTTGTTTTGATTACATATATTCATATTTGAGTTGTAGAACCCTGGTTGATTCAGAGGATAAGGGACTGTCACATGTATTGCTGCTTAGAGATGTGATTATTGAGCTCATTAATAACCATGTGTCTGATGTATCAGAGAGCAAGGCTGTCAGTGAAAATAATCTTCTTCTGCTTCACAGCAGGGTACTGTAATCAGTGTAGCCCCATTACCTGTTAGTTCTGGTGCACACTATGGTAGCTTAAGTTCAGGACGTGTGCTGCAAACTCAAGAAAGGAAAATACATTTTCTAGGAAGTAATGAAAATGTTTTTGAGCTCGAGTGGGTATAAACTGGAGAAATTCTTCAGACTAACAGGGCACACAAGGAGAGCAGTTA
Source organism: Nothobranchius furzeri (assembly GCF_043380555.1). NCBI lineage: Eukaryota > Metazoa > Chordata > Actinopteri > Cyprinodontiformes > Nothobranchiidae > Nothobranchius > Nothobranchius furzeri. Next base: position 31,381,809 of record NC_091747.1, on the reverse strand, counting down.
GCCAGCTGAATCAATATTAAAGCTTTGTGAGGAGCACAGGGAGACTTACAGGAGGAGGAATAATAAGGAGGAGGACAGGAAGCTTTTGGTGATCCATCAGGAGCAGATCCCTTCCCTGGCTTGGATGACTTTTAAGGACTTTCCTCTGCTCTGCTGCTTCAGAAAGCACAGCAGCTGTCAGCAGCTTAGCTTCCAATCATGTTTCTTGGCAGTGTGTGAGTGTCCAAGGGACCCCCCCCCCACCCTCATGGAAGTCTCCACTCAGAGGAAATCTGCTTATTCAGCGTTTGTTACCGAAGCAGCAAGTTCTATAAAGCTCGAGAAGATGGGTATTTAAATGAGGTCACCTTTATCTTGTTTTATAATTACCTTGTGCCAATGAAATGTATCTGCTTAGCCTCTATCAGTAAAAATCTATTAGCTCTGCCTTAACAATTTACTTTCCATCACTTTCTTCCTGCCTATTATTTATTGGCTGTTGTTTCTTTTCAGCAGCTTCTCAGATAATGAGCTGCTCCTTTGACTGGCTGGAATCGTGGAAGCTGCGAAGTGTGAGGCTAAACCCTAAACAAGCCCCGCAAGTTCAGCACTGCTTCAATTTTGTTTTCTTTAGCTATTTACTGAATGCAACATTTTCTCACAAAGAAACCAAATCCACATTTGATTCCATAAACACTGCCAAACTGACTCAGATTTTCAGATAAAAATGGTTTTATAATATTTTATCTACCTAAAAACCATCATAGAGTAATGCGTTTCGATTTTGTGTCAATGTGGGTGTCTCAGTGGGGAGTTTCCTAACCAGACACTTCAAAGTGAATTTTAATTTATGATCCCATCATCATTTCTAGAAACAGAGTGATGGTAACCTTATTTAACGCTGTTATCTTTAATATTCAGATTTACCCTTCTTACCTTGTGCCCCGAAGCAAGAAAGAGAAGTAGGACATTCCTCTGTAGCTGTTAAAGATGCCCATGTTGAATTGTCGTGGGCATTTAAAGTGCCGCTCTCTCTCCAGTGAGTTTTTCTGAGAAGACTTCAAGCGCAGAGTGAAAATGCTTTTATTCAATAAATCCACCATGCGAAATCAAATGACAACCAGGCATAAGTAAACAATGTTTCTGAGACAAATTATGCTGCTGCAGTCTTTCACTTTCGGTCATGCCGAGTTTTGTCTTCTTTTTAGACACAGTTCCCTTGGCAGCAGCAAAACGACAGATGCACCAAACCTGTCTGCTGTTGTGCAAGCAATTAAACTATCAGAGACAAGCGATATTAAAATGACTAATAACTATTTATTTACCGTAATTTCCGGACTATAGAGCACACCTCAATATAAGCCGCTCCGGGCTAAAAGCCGCAGATATCTACTGAATTGAAAACGTAGTTTAACTGAACTGATCAGTATCAAACAAAACAGAAAAGTTTTTGATTAGTTTATTCATCGTCCTCCTGCGCACTGAAACCACTGAAGTCATCTTCAGTGTCGGAGTTGAACAGCCTCACAAGAGCTTCGTCACACACCTTTTGTGTAGCGATGTCCGTGTCGCTCTCCGTGTTGCTGTCATCATCCCGCGGTGAAGCTGGGAAAACAAGCAGCGCAGTTTTACTGTGTGATGTCGCATTTCAGTCGCAGTGTGAACAGCCACGCACAAAAATTCAGATTTACTCTAAAAATCGGAATTGAGCCTCATTTATGTATTAGTGAGAACTGTTCAGACCTTTAGATTGGGTAAACTAAACAATTACACAAACACATGGCACAACCCATGAGAGCCACCTCTTCAGGTCAAGACTCTGCAGTCCACCTACACCTGATGGAAGGGCTGGGATGAGGATCCAAACACAGGTGAGTCAAAAACAAGTCTGGTGAAGAGGTATTAAAGGGTTTTTAATGAAGCACACTGACACTGAAACAATGAACAGGCAAGGCACTCAGGACTGAGAGGGTTTAAATACATGAGGAGCGGGGGCCTTGTGTGATTGGGAGATGAGAGGCAGGTGGGGGAAATTAACATGGAGACAGGACTCTCTCAAAGTGTTTCTCTCCTCAGAAGAACCTACAATGGTATGTATGGTCTATCAGTTCATACAGGGTTGTGCTCCTTCATTTCTGGCTGCATTGTTGAAGCTGCCTGTTCCTTCATGCTCTCATTGCTTCTGAGCAGGGTTGTTGACTGTTCCACGTTCCAGGTACAGGAGAAGGGAGAATCGGTCCTTTTCGGTTATGGCCCCAACTCTGGAACGACTTACTATCTGATCACTGCAGGTTTTTTAAAGTTGCTTGAAGACTCACAGTTATCATTTGGCTTCTATCTAATTTATTCTGTTTTAACCCATTTAACCCTTTTTAATTGACTTGTAATTTGATTTTTCTTATGTTTTTTTTAGGGCCGGGACTAACGCGTTAATTACGATTAATTAATTAGAAAAAAATAACGCGTTAAAAAAATTAACGCTTTTAATCGTTGCTTGCATTTCAAGCACGGCAGAACCTTTGTCATTGCACGTTTTCCTCGTAGACCGAATATCACTAACGCACACAATGCACAGTGCTAATGGCTACTAAAACGAAATAAAAACAGAAAGAAGTTACCTTGCTTGGACTGACGCAGGATTTAGGAAACACGTCCGCCTCTTTTCTTAACTTGGAAAAAAAACTTCCAGATAACAACGGAGTCTGTGTCGCGGACATTTTTCAGAGATTGTCTCTGCTGCAGCTGCCCGCCCGGTGGCACTGGAAACTTTACAAAAGTTGCGGTAAGCTATATTTTTAACATTTACGTAACATCTGTGCAGCGCTGAACGCACCAGACAGAATCATTCTGTGCCCTAACAGTAGTTTATGAAAGTAGTCAGACTAACGAGAGGCACCTGGCTGCCGCTGGGAGAATGCTCCGTGTTCTCACTACTCTGTAAACAATCACAAACAACGTGTCTTAAAGTTGAAAACAGAAGTTTAAGTTAAAACAGAAACACTCTAAAACTTTTCTGATGATTTTCCAAACAATTCTGTCGGGGAATTATATGTTTCTGAGACGAGTCTCTGTCTAAACATCACATGCATTACTATAATTAAGCAGCGAGGTGTGTTGAAGCTGTCATCAGCTGAGGGGCGGATGCTTAAGTGCATCAGGGGCAGCGAGGAACGAGGAAGTTGTGATCAGGCTGGAGATCACACCAGATTCGCTGCTGCAGGTGTGAATCTGCGGGTCTGCAGCATCCCCTTAGTAACGTGACATCAGGACTTCCCATGTGAGGAAGGTCCGCTCACCTGTTCGTCAGATCATTATTTCCTCGCCATGATCTTTCATCTTCCCATCATCCTCCAGTCATCCAACTGGAACCAGTTAGTGTTCCTGATCATTCTCAGAATATGCCATGCCTGCTCTGGTGTTAAAAGTTAGTACATTTAAGTCCTAGATCATATTTGTGCCTGTTCTACTGTCATTTTGAAGGATTGTTATTTCAATGTGTGTTTTTACTACATTATGAGTAGAAATGCTAATAATAACTCCCAATTATACAAACAAGTGAAAATGGAAAAATTAGAATCTGGTGCAAAGTCAAATTTATTTCAGTCATTCAACTAGACAGAGAGACTATTTAAAGGCTCAGGAACCCTTTGCAGGTGTTTTCTATTTGTAATTATAAATTTTAGTTGATTTGGGGTTTGTTTCATATCACACAGTGACATTTGAATAATTAAAATGCATTTTTTATTAAAAGCTTTAGTTTACAGTAATAACCATGTCTAATGTTTGATTCTCTGTCTCATAATTTTATTTAAAAGTTTTACTTTGAGAGCACATTTTCCTGAACAATTAAAATGCGATTAATTTAGATTAATTAATTACAAAGCCTGTAATTAATTAGATTAAAAATTTTAATCAAGTCCCAGCCCTAGTTTTTTTATGTTATGTTATGTTCAGCATCTTGATCTATTTTGAGTTGGTGACTTATCAGGTTTATTTGCAGCATTAAACTAGCTTGTTTGGGACTAACAATGGAAGGGAAACCACATTGAGACATTAGCTGGCCGTTAAGAAACTGCCCTGATTTTACAAGAAAACACTGAAGATGACACAAAACGTGTCATGTTCATTATGTAAACCTGTAGATAGTCTTGCTGACAAGTACAGTTGTCTAAGTGGTCCTCATGATACATCTGTCTCTGTCTTTTAGCAATAAACAAACAAGAGTGCAGAGCTGAGCTTCACTCAGTCGCCATGTCCCTCAAGGAGTATGTAAGTTAATTAAAACATTGCCAGCATCACATCTTGTTTTTGTGTTTTTTTAAGTATTCTGAATTATCTACTTTCTTCTACAATCTGCTCATTAACTGCATTATTTCCTGTTATTTCAGCTGTTTACTTTATTCCAAGTGTTTTTCTCCCAAGAAGAAGCTACAATGATGTTGTGCTGAGCTGCGGTAGCCTCATGGAGGGGGCCATCGGCTTGAACACTGTTGCTAACCACTTAAACATTCTCCTTGTCCTGATAACATTTTACTTTTTTTTACATTAAATGTGCTACTACTAGTTTACCTGTTTAATGATAGATTATCTAGGATAAATACAATAAAGTCTATCTGTCACCAAAATTCTTTCTTGATGTGAAGAGACAGCGTGCAAATTTTGTGAGCGCGGTGCTTAACAGCTGGTGTGTTCCGGGCGTAATTCTGAGTTCCCCTGTTTGTGTGGAAAGCTCCTCCTCCTCCTAGAATGTGCTGTCTCCATGGTGCTGATGTGAAGTGACTGGATTGAGCTGTCCTTGGTGCTGAGGAGACCGGAGCTCAGACAGCAATATTCTTAAATATAGGGCTGAAACGAATTATCGAATCATTCAAATGGTTTAATTAATTAAATTCCTCGTTTCATTTTTTACTTATTCAAAGCTTTGTTAAATGTGTGCTCCACGGTCTGAACACATTTTACTGGAGCACAATGTGGTAATCCAGGTGCTGTGGTGGAAAATGGAGAAACCAGCAAAGTCAGAATCTATTGTAAAAGTTTGGGATCAAGAGTTAAACTACGAGCAGAATTGCTAATGCTAAGCTAGCGGGTAGCATTCTCACGAGCTAGTGTGGTTCCGAAAAAACGTGATGGTTGTGAATGGCTAAACTCTACAACCAGAAGAAAAATCCCTATCATCCCATTTATTTATGGATCTCTGCAGCAGTGTGGGGCAGAGCCGCTGCAGCTACTGTCTGGCTGTTGCTTCCAGTCTGATACATCTGCCGCAGAAGCTTTTGGCAAGCCATTGTTGCCAATAATTCACAAACACTTTGATAGTTCAATATAATTTAGACTAGATTATGTTGCTAACCCGTATATAATAAAATAAATATACCACAAGTACATTGTTATAAGTAGAAATTAAATGTTAGCATTCTAGTAGCTTACTGATTACATGTGAATATATTTATATATGTTATTTTGACTAGGATGAGGTCAATCTAAACCTAAATTGTGAATAAAATGTAAGTCAAATGTTGTTCCATAAGATATTTATTAACTATAAATGTCAGCTGGGAAAGAGGGAACTAGACAACACCAGTTTAATATATATTATTGAGCCTTTTACAATTTTGCTTTTTTATTTTCATATTTTTAGCAGCAGACCATATTGTTGTTTAAATTGAAACGTTGTCAAATAGAATACTCGATTGATCAATGAAGGACTCGATAGAATACTCGAGTACTAAAATATTCGATAGCTGCAGCCCTACTTAAATGTACCAGAATGGTCAAACGAATCCCAGGGTGTGTTACAGAATGAGAACTTAACCTGGCATAAATGAAGCAACATGCTGGCAAATCACGACTTGACCTATCTCAAGGCTCTCCAACTTACATTGATGCTGTAGGTGTGCCTCGTGTCATACCAAACCAGTTCAGCACTGATCTGGTTCGTGGAGGAGGTCCTTCTGGAGCTCTGGAGATGTTTCTGTGATTTGGGGCCCTTTGTGGAGTGATAGACCACTAGCAGAGCCCCCAGAACCTCCTCTAATTCCCAATCATACATGCGTTGTCAAGGTAACCAGACTGAAAGACAGCTCAGAAGAGGCTGCACTCTTAGACAATCAATTAATCCATCAGTCAGATTTTATTAATAAAGTGCTTTTCAAACAAAGTGCTTTACAAAATGACCCCAAATTCCCATAACTCATTTCTCATTTCCCATATTCTCATACTCATTTCAGATGAGTATCCAGAATGGATAAGGCATTTTTGACGAGTATGAGCATAAAACGAGTAAAACCCATGAATATCTATGTCCGTGCTGAAGGAAAATCCTCACTGGGAAACTGACTGACTTCATGCTTCCATCTGCTGAAAAGCTTTATGGAGATGAAGATTTCATTTTTCAGCATGACCTGGCACCTGCTCACAGTGCCAAAACCACTGGAAAATGGTTTACTGACCATGGTATTACTGTGCTCAATTGGACTGCCAACTCTCCTGACCTGAACCCCATAGATAATCTGTGGGATATCGTGAAGAGAAAGTTGAGAGACGCAAGACCCAACACTCTGGATGAGCTCAAGGCTGCAATGGAAGCATCCTGGGCCTCCATAACACCTCAGCAGTGCCACAGGCTGATTGCCTCCATGCCACGCCGCATTGAAGCCGTCATTTCTGCAAAAGTATTCCCGACCAAGTATGGAGTGCATAACTGAACATAATTATTTGAAGGTTGACTTTTTTTTTTGTATTAAAAACACTTTTCTTTTATTGGTCGGATGAAATGTGCTAATTTTTTGAGATAGGAATTTTGGGTTTTCATGAGCTGTATGCCAAAATCATCAATATTAGAAACAATAAAAGGCTTGAACTACTTCAGTTGTGTGTAATGAATATAATATATATGAAAGTCTAATGTTTATTAGTATATTACAGATAATAATAAACTTGATCACAATATGCCAAATTTTTTAGAAGGACCATAGGTAGTTGCGCCCCTGACATACACACAAAAATACAAACCTTGTTTTGTTTAACTTTGTGTGGGGGAAAAAATGCCAAGAATATTAGACAAAAATTTGTTTGATCATAAAATAAAATGAAACAATAAAGCTGTCTCTTGTTAGCCTGGCAAGCCAGACTATATATGTGAATATAGAGTCTGGCCACGAGCCATTGAAGGCTTTCAGTCGTGGGGCGGGCTCTACGGTTGTCTTTCAAACTGTCTGCATACAATTGGATAGCGCTAGGACCAATCAGAATAACGAACAACGTGACGTAATCACAGCGACGGAAAAGATGAGGGAGGCAGCAATGGCGTCTAACGTCAATGATTTCTGTCATTTTTGTATGAAAAACGTGAATATCAGGTGTATTGGATGACACACCTGGAGTGGACGCTGGCGCGTATTTGCAGCCGCTGCTCACCGGTGATTTTAACGTGATTTTATTGTGTTTTACATTTTCATGGAGCACTAGATTGTAGTTTTACTAAGTGGGTGCTATATTTTTTCTGCCTCCCTTGGATCCTGTTTGTTGTCAGTTTGTTGTTTGGGTGTACAAGCGGACTAAACCTACCTCTCACTCCTCCCGGCTGTTGACCCGCTGCTATTGGATAGCTGCCCACCGCTGTTCATCATGTGGGCCTGCAAGTTATTTATCTGGTTGACCCTCCTCTGGTCTGCCCTGTCCCTTCTCCTCCAACCTGGGGCAGCTCTGTTCCAGTACACGGCGGCTGATCTCCTCCTGCTACGCGGGCATCTCTCTGTGCCTCTGCCGGTAGCATTACAGCTCCACCCGGAGATCGTCCTTCCTCCCTGCCGGAGATACATCCATCGTGGGTCTCGCCGTAACTTCCAGCTGGATAACTCTCACTCAGTCACCTCATACTGGTCCACAACTCGTCGTCCTCGCCTCAACACTGGCCGGACTGCGGACCTTCGCTCGCTAGCCAGCCTGATGTCCATATATCTGATCACTTTTTTCTGTCATTCAACATCCCCCTCTGCTCTTTAAGAACTAAGCCTATCCGTCACATCTCATTCCGCAATATCAAAAACATTAACCCAGACACCCTGTCATCTATTATTAACACTATATCCACCCCTAGTTCTGCTTCTCCTGACCGTATTGTTTCTCATTATAACTCCACACTCCACAATATCTTGGATTCTCTTGCCCCAGTCAAAACTGTCTGTCTCCTTTACTAACTCTGCCCCCTGGTTTACCCCTGAACTCCGACGGATGAAAGCCAAAGGACGTCAACTCGAACGCCTCCATAAATGAACTGGTCTTGCAATACACAAAGACATGCACAAAACTCATCTGCTTCAATACTTGGACTCTATTAAGCATACAAAATCTGCTTTCTACTCTGGATTGGTTTCCTCCAATGAAGGCAACTCCAGGACTCTGTTCTCAATAATTTTTCATCCCCCGGACTCTCTACCCCGACCCCCACCTGTATTCTGCTTACTCATGTAACTCTTTAATAACCTTCTTTACTCAGAAAATTGCTTCCATACACCAGCAATTAATTCCAAGCTCTTCCCCTCCCCCTGAGATTTTTTCACCCTGCCAGTCATTTTGTTCCTTTCTTCTACCAGCCTCATCCGAAATATCTGATCTTATCTGTAAATCCAAGCCCACCACCTGCTCTCTTGACCCCCTCCCTACAGTTTTGGTTAAAACATGTCTCACCTCCCTTCTCCCTCTCATAACCGCCATAATCCACTCCTCCCTCTCTACCGGTATTGTTCCCTCACTTTTCAAAACTGCATCTATTACTCCAATATTAAAGAAACCCGGCACTGATTCCAATAATTTCAATAATCTTCGTCCCATCTCAAGTCTTCCCTTTCTTTCAAAAATCCTAGAAAAAAATAATCTCTGTTCAACTCCATGCTCATCTCACCCTCAATAGCCTCTATGAGCCCTTCCAGTCTGGTTTTCGACCTGGCCACAGTACAGAAACTGCACTCATAAAAATCACTAACAACCTCCTCACTGCTGCCAATACTAGACTGCTCTCCATTCTCATCCTCCTTGACTTGAGTTCAGCCTTCAATACCATCTGTCACACCATCCTCCTCCATAGATTGTCTTCCCATAGCGTTTCTCATACCCCGCTTGATTGGTTCTGATCTTATCTCTCTGGCAGTACTCAGTTCATTCAACTCAAATCCTTCACTTCCCATCCCTTCCCTCTCACTACTGGCATCCCCCAAGGCTCTGTTCTCGGTCCACTCCTTTTCATCACTTACCTTCTTCCCCTGGGAAATATTTTCCGTAAATTCGACATCCATTTTCATTGTTACGCGGATGACACCCAGCTCTATGTATCCTCCAAACCCTCCTCTTCACTCCCTCCTTCCTCCCTCACCAATTGTTTATCTGAAATCAAAGACTGGTTCACATCAAACTTTCTCAAACTTAACAGTGATAAAACAGAAATGTTACTTGTCGGCACTAAATCTTTACTATCCAAATTCCACAGCTTTACACTTCCTGTCGACAACTCCTTAGTTTCCCCCTCCCCTCAGGTCAAGAGTCTGGGTGTCATCCTCGACTCCTCACTATCCTTCCAGTCCCACATAAACAATATTACCCGGTCTGTCTACTTCCATCTACGTAACATTAACCGCCTATGCCCCTCCCTCACTACTCACTCGGTCGCCATCCTTGTCCACAGCCTCATCACTTCCCGTGTTGACTACTGCAACGCTCTTCTCTTCGGTCTCCCTCACAAATCCCTCCATAAACTTCAACTTCTCCAGAACTCGGCAGCCCATATCATTTGCAGAACTCCCTCCTTCCACCACATCACCCCTGTTCTTCAGCAGCTCCACTGGCTCCCAGTCACTTCCAGAATTAAATTCAAAATTCTGCTATATACATTCAAAGCCATCCATAACCTAGCTCCCCCGTACCTCTCAGACCTCCTTCATCCTTCAATCTCCACCCGTTCCCTCAGGTCCTCCTCCTCCATCCACCTCTCTGTCCCACCTTTCTGTCTGGTCACTATGGGGAGCAGGGCCTCCAGTTGCTCTGCCTCCCAGCTCTGGAACTCACTCCCTCCTGACCTCCGTAACATTGATTCCCTCACTCTCTTTAAAACAAGATTCAAAACCCACCTGTTCCATCTAGCATTCCAATAGTTACTCTCTTTGCTCCAATCTGTCTGTTTGTTTTATGCTGTTCTATATTTTATTGTTGTGTATTTTAGCTCTGTCTGTAAAGTGTCCTTGAGTGTTTAGAAAGGCGCTGTTGAAATAAAATGTATTATTATTATTATTACTGGGACATTGCACTATCTTGTTTGATAAAAATAAGAAACCGCCAAGTATACCCGACAGACATGCACGTTGGATTGGAGATTAAAAAAGACCAGGAAAGTCTAACCGTATTTGTAGGGGTTGTGTCGACATTATCAGGAGTGGAAAAATACCTACCACTATATTGGAGATGGGTGGAAAACGAGAAGGACGACGAATCCTGTGCAAGAGAATGCGCAACACACTCCGAAAAAAGAAACCGAGAACCGACTCCTTCTAAAACTCCAAGGGCACTGAAAAGGTTTTGCCACAAAGCTACAAGTCCAGGAATAAATAATGTGAGAAGGAGTATTAATGCAGTAAGTTTGCTAGGCTAATACTTCTCATATACAAGTATATATAGGTGATCTGTAACATTACCGAACTACCTTAATTCATTTTATAAGTTAAGTTCATTATTATCATCGTGATTGATGCAAGCAAGTTAACCTTGAAATTTTGACTTTGCATAATGTGTCCTAGCTAATGTGATCTGTGAACTACAACAATATCAGAAATCAGAGGGCTCCTATTACCCAGGCATGAGAATGCAGTGACAATGGGAGCCTCTATGTATGCAGCCTCCATGCAGATGCTTTCTGTGCTGTTGTCTGCTTCACGTCATGATAAATAGGCTACTTTGTATTGTGTGTGCATTTTCTGTATAACATCGTGAGCTGGCCTTCCATAAATTCCAAATAATCTACATGACATTAACCGTGTGTGTGTGTGTGTGTGTGTGTGTGTGTGTGTGTGTGTGTGTGTGTGTGCGTGTGTGCGTGTGTGTGTGTGTGCGTGTGTGTGTGTGTGTGTGTGTGTGTGTGTGTGTGTGTGTGTGTGTGTGTGTGTGTGTGTGTGTGTGTGTGTGTGTGTGTGTTTTAAGAGGCTGGGATTTGTGAGTCATTCGGCGTGGCTTTTCGGGTTGGTAAAAAAACATTATTACATCTAACCTTATTTTACTATCTTTCAGGCCATCACCAAGCAGAAGGTGTGTGACACAGAGGAGTCTAAGAAAGTGGAACATATCAATAACAGGAAATGGGTAGCAGCGGCTAAGTTCATCATGAACCATAAAGACTTAACTCAAGAAGTTAAAAAAACATACTTTCACTGCTTGAGAATGAGTGCAAGACAATTTGCAACCCCACCAACAATTTCATTTTGTGGAGGTCATCGCCAGAAGATCTGAAGTCCTTCTCATTTGACAAGCTTGAATCAGACCTACAGCGTCTGTCACCACTTCTGTTCTCTATCTTTGCTAATATCTGCCAAAACTCCAGTCCTGTCATCTGTGCTGCTTCTGCTATCACACTAAGAGGACGACAACCCCGTCTGTCAGCATTTGCCCATTATTTGAATTGTGTTCTTCTATATGGGGGTGCAAATGAAGATGGATGCTCAGGTCAATAGCACGGTCAGGTCCTGCTTTTACCATCTTAGACGTATTTCAAAATTAAAGTCCATCCTGAGTGTCCGTCTTCTACAATCTGTGATTCATGCATTCATCACTTCTCGGTTGGATTATTCAAACTCCTGTTTGTACGGTATCAGTGAGGCGGCTTTGTCTAGGCTTCAGCTTGTTCAGAATTCTGCAGCAAGGTTCTTGACTGGAGCTGAAAGAAGATACCACATCTCACCTATTCTTAAAACGCGTCACTGGTTGCCCGTTAAATTCAGGATCAATTATAAAATTTTACTTCTCACGTTCAAATCCTTAAACGGTCAAGCTCCTCCCTATCTGTGTGATCTCCTTCATTACTACCACCCTCCTCGAACTCTTAGGTCTGAAGATCAACTCCTCTTAACTGTCCCTAAGGCACGTTTGAAGACTCGTGGGGAAAGGGCTTTTTCAGTCTGTGCCCCAAAGTTATGGAACTCATTACCACTGCAGGTTAGGCAAGCTTCCTCTATCGGCGTCTATAAATCTCGTCTGAAGACCCTCTACTTCACTTACGCATTCGATCCCTAATTCCATAACTCCGTAGCTCATCCATTGTCCCTCCTAGACAATTCAATTTTAATTTTGCGTTTTTATATTCTGGTTTTATTTGCTTTTACTGTTAATAGTCTGTTGTTTTATTTCTTTGCTCCTTTTTACATTTTCCATTTACCTGACTATTTTAACGTGTTTTCTTGCTTGTTTTTTTGTGCAGCGCTTTGTATGGTTGTAATGTCGTGTTGAAAGCGCTATATAAATAAAGTGGTATGGTATGGTATGGTAAAGAAGGCTGTCTTTGACAGACTTAGCAAACTTGCAATAACAACTGCTCACACAAATGCAATAGGAAAGTAAAAGGAGTTGGCAAACACATGTGGAGCCAGTCTTTTCTATCTAAAGAAGCTGAACGAATCATTCTTGACTCTGGAAACTGAGCACCATAGAAATGTTGGCCTCAGAGAGGAAAAAAAGGCAATGAGTCCATCGCGCAAACCAGAACTTATCCCCACAGGTGTCTTCTTGAGCACTGAAGTACTTCAGTTGTCAGGTATGGTATAACATACACACACACCCAGATGACTTTATTGATACATGCGTGTACATTTCTTTTATATCTCTGTATTTTTGGTGTCTCACAACAGAGGAGGAGTTGGAATGCAGTGAAGAAAAGGCCACTGAAGAAGAAAATATCATATCTGTGCTTCTGCCAGAGTCAGCCAACTCCACCAAACACATATTCCATAATCATGGATAACTTGGATTTTTTCATGCATGCACACCATCAGTCCACCCTCCACAGTAACAGATCCATTCACTGGATACACCACATTGTTGTACAGGATCGTATTTCAACACATCACCTGGCCAATGACATACCGCTTCTGGATCTTCAACAGTACAACCTCACTATGTCACTCCCAGGACATGAAACACAAACACATATGCGGAGAGAATTTATTGTCCTTGGTAGCAGAATTTTGACACAGCATCTGGCAGTTTTCAAATCTTTTCGCAATGTTGTGGTGCATCACATACCACATCAGTACTCTGAGGAAATGGCACAACCCTCAATGGATGTAAGATTTGGAACTAACATTGATTTAATTACTCAAACATCCAGTAACTATTATTGTATTAAAATTTAATTTGTGACCCCATTTTTAATTATGTGATGAACGAGATGAAGGAGCTATTCCACCGAAGCTTATTTACCCTCTCTCCTCAGATGTCTCTGACACAGAACTAATCTGCATGAGACTGCCTCAAAGTCATGCATTTGCTTCTAAAACTGCTCCCTTTCCAGCTCAAGAGAAGAAAGACGATGAACTCTTTCTATTTTTAATAAAGCTAATCAAACAAAGTGTTAGTCAATAATAAGATGTGAACCAATCTGTGAAATGACAATGTTATGATTAGTAAGTTTTAATAAGTAAAATGACTTTAATCTAGCTGCACTAGACATCCTGATCCACGTAATGCTTAAAGCCACATGACACATTTTATCTTTATCCTCCAATCTGAACCTTCCTTTCTGAAGCGTGGCATAGCCTCTGTGGTTTTTATAAATCTGTCAAACTTTGATTCGACCGTAAATCAAAACATCCAGATTAATAAAACCAGTCCCCACGCCATCTTAAACATGTTCACTGCATTCTAAGAGAAGTATCGGACCGGCCAGCCGGACTTCCTTTTTAAGCAAAGAACCAACAAGCTGGATAAAATCTGTTGCACTTTACCAACCAAGCAACGGTTCCTTTCAGAATAAAAGCTGAGCTCACTGACCCTCAGGGTCCATCTGACGCTGTCAACCAACTGTTGCTTTTTACCTGGAGACACCAAAGACTAGTCTGTCGTACTGCTGAAGCTGTTTCATCGGCTCCATTACCGAAAGGGGGGTCCGAGGACCTGGCATTCTGGATCTGTTCGGAGGTCTCATCCTAAGGGTATGTGTGGAGCGACAAAATGGCGTCTTATGTGTTGAGGAAACTCCGATCATAGTTTAAGAGAAAAACATCACTTCATCACTCAGACTTGCTTCTCTGGATACGAGAGTTCTGATGGCAACATCACTCACACATACACCATCCATCTCACGTCTCATTCACACCAAGATCCATTCATCACTTAGAGTTTAGAGTTTGTCTTGTTTAAAATTGTTTAGAAATAAATCTTCTCAAACGTTTTAAAGGTGACTCTCTCTTCTCTTGTCTCTCAGTTAATACAAAGTGGTTATATAATCCCTGCAAAACAAAGTTCCAATCTTCTGGTTAAAAGTACCCAAAGATCCATAAGATTGATTTCATATTTTCTATGGAATCTCACGTCTCATGGTTCATTAAATAGATGTAAATTATATCATTACACATTATAGGGTTTCACAGCGGTTCAGAATGACTCAAGGTGGAGCTTTATCCAGTATTAATTTCTGGTACTGTCCAGACTTTGAGTTCTTGGCTTCCATTCCATTGGTGCTCATCCTATCTAGCAAGAAACAAAGTGTAACCCAGGTTATCTTCCAGGGTTATTGAGCCTAAATTCCTTTAAAAAATTCTCCATTGTTAGGAACCGTTTTTCGTTAGTATAAAAAATTACGAGGGTTACTTGAATGCAGCATGGAGCCGAGCTGCGCAGCCCTCCCCACACCGGAGAAAAAAAACGTTTTTGTCCGTTAGGCTGAACAGGTGAGCAGAAGTTCAGCTAACTGCCGTCAGCGAAGTAAGAGGTGACTGGAAGCTTCTAGAAATGTAAGGTTCATCACTTAAGAAGGGTTTAAGATTATTTGTGAGAAGTTTTTATTGAAACAAAAGTCTTCGTTCTTCGTCTTCGTCTTCCTCCGCTTATCCGGGTCCGGGTCGCGGGGGCAGCATCCCAATTAGGGAGCTCCAGGCCGTCCTCTCCCCGGCCTTGTCCACCAGCTCCTCCGGCAGGACCCCAAGGCGTTCCCGGACCAGATTGGAGATGTAACCTCTCCAACGTGTCCTGGGTCGGCCCGGGGGCCTTCTGCCAGCAGGACATGCCCGAAACACCTCCCCGGGGAGGCGTCCAGGAGGCATCCTGACCAGATGCCCAAACCACCTCAACTGGCTCCTTTCGATCCGGAGGAGCAGCGGTTCTACTCCGAGTCCCTCCCGAATGTCCGAGCTCCTCACCCTATCTCTAAGGCTGAGCCCGGCCAACCTACGGAGGAAACTCATTTCGGCCGCTTGTATCCGCAATCTCGTTCTTTCGGTCATTACCCAAAGCTCATGACCATAGGTGAGGATTGGGACGTAGATCGACCGGTAAATCGAGAGCCTGGCTTTCTGGCTCAGCTCCCTCTTCCCCACGACAGATCGGCTCAGCGTCCGCATCACTGCAGACGCCGAACCAATCCGCCTGTCGATCTCCCGATCCCTCCTACCCTCACTCGTGAACAAGACCCCGAGATACTTAAACTCCTCCACTTGAGGCAGGACCTCTCCCCCGACCCGGAGGTGGCAAGCCACCCTTTTCCGGTCGAGAACCATGGTCTCAGATTTGGAGGTGCTGATTATAGAGTGTGTTCGCTACTGAAGGAGGAGCCGTTAGAAGTAGACCTCGATTTGTTTTTTGAAGAAACCCTTTGGTGAGTTAATCTAATGTTTCATGGACTGAATGTATATGTAGATGTGAAACAAAGTAGAAAAAAACGTTGATGTAAACTATGCTAAGCTATGTTCTGTGAAATATATGTATGTTTTTGAGCATTTGTGACGGTCTCGTGTAGCCACATTTTTAAGCCACCCGGCTAGCTGTTAGCTCAGTTTCTGTGAGTAGATGTGTTAAACTGTTGAGAAAATGAATTGTACACAAATTTCCTGTTAAGATAAGGTGATTTGTTTTGCTTTTATAATAATTTTGTTAATGAAATCTACTTTTCCAAGTATAGTTATTTTGTGAGTTTGGAAGATAATAGAAAACAGACAGTGACATTATTATAATTTTGTTGCATATGTTTTATGCAGGCTTGTTGATTGAGGTTTAAATCACCTTTTCCTGCCTGGAAAGCCAACACATTTAAAGACTCAGATGCACTGCTTTGGTCCACTGGAGAGGTATTAATACTCATGGGTGCCACATCCATGGCAGGATATCTTCATCATATCCTGTCTCATCAAAGATGTGGTAGGATCATTTAAGACCTCTACACGATTCAAAGGACTAAGGTTTTTTCCCTTCCTGAGTGAGGGTTTGGACACTTTTTTTGGCAACTTTCCAACATTTTAGTGGACTGAATTACCAATTTGCCTAAAAGCAAGAAGACTGCGTGACATAGTCCTGAACACTTTGTTAAAGGACAATTGTTTTATTTATTTATTTATTTATTTATTTATTTATTTATTTATTTATTTATTTATATCTATTTATTGATTGTTCAATTTTTATCATTCCTCTAAGAGCCCTCTAGGAGAGGGAATTTATTATTTATTTCCTTTATGATGAATATTACAAACTGTTACATACTTCAATATATTTAGTTTATTCAATTGATTGTTGCGTGTGTGGTTTGTGGGTTGGAGGTTTCAAACTTCAGGTAATGAGATACTACTGCTAAGAACCCAGAAATAGAGTTCAAAGGAACGAAAAGCAAGAAACCTTAGTAAATAAGACACATTTGATCCTGTAGCTCCCACAACACTTTAACCTTGAAGGAGTATTCCACGCTGATATATTTGAATACACATACTCAGTTTTTTCAGGGAGCCACAGGTTACAAAAAAATGGAGGTTCCACCGAGATCTGGGTTGCAGTAGTCACCTAATCCTCCACCCCATAGCACAACACTTTTACGTTGGTTTAAAACAAACTGAAGTATGGATCTTTGCAATCATTTTCATGTTGATGGTCAATGCTCTTTGTATGTGGAGGGTGTTGAAGACACTTGCACTAGTGAAGACATAGCAAGTGTTTTTGAAATCAATGGGAAGGTATCTAGAGTTGTCAGAATTCCCAATGAATCAAACAAGCCAGAGGGTAGAGCCCTGATAGAGTTCGAATCTGACAAAGCCATATCAAAGATAAATCCCCAAATCTTAGGCAGTTTTCCAAGCCCACTTAACCCTTCTGTTATCTGGTCTGCAAGAACAATACGTGACATTGTCCAGGAAGAAATCGGAAAAGAAATAGGCCAAAGATATCTTGAGGAACTGAAAGCTATTGGTGTCAAGGGGAAAGCGGGATTCCTTAGCATTCTGCTAAATGAGATGCAGGGATCTCAAGAAGCCGTACCTCCGGTCTCTGATACCCGATTACCTACAGCAGAGGTTGGGCTTTACTCTGTAAGTAATGAGAGTGGAGAACCTGTTCGAACTGTACCATGCCAGGGTGTACCTGACCCTGTTTTGGACCCAATCATTCTTGATAAAAATGTGTTCAACCCATCTTCTGTCCAAAAAGTTATTGTTGAACATGTTATCCGGAACGAGTCCCTTAATACATCCAACACCCCGACGCGGATACGTACCTTCTCTGGTCGTGTCCCGAGACTAAATGGGGAAGTAGACTATGATACCTGGCGCACTCAGGTGAATCTTTTAATGAGTGACTCTTCCTTGAATGATGTGACAAAAGTCAGAAAGATACTAGAAAGCTTGCTAAGCCCAGCTACTGATGTTGTTAAGATACTAGGGGTTTCTTCTCCACCTAGTGCTTATGTTATGCAGCTTGATGCAGCCTTTGGTGTGGTGGAGGATGGAGAGGAGCTGTATGCTGTTTTTTTAAGCTCAAATCAGAACAGCGGTGAAAAACCCTCAGCCTTTTTGAACAGACTGCACTGTCTTCTCACAAGAGCAATTACTAGAGGGGGAGTTCCCCCTGGGAATCCAAATGAATTGATTCTCAGACAGTTCTGCAGGGGTTGTTGGGATCAAAGTCTTATTATTGGTCTACAGTTGGAGTACAAGAAAAATGATCCACCATCTTTCCCGAACTTGCTCCTTTCAATAAGGACTGAAGAGGATCGAAGATCTGCAAAGCTTGACAGGATGAAGAAACACCTTGGATCCGTAAAGACCACTGCACTCGCTCATTCAGTGTTTGACATGCCTCAATATGATATTGACTGTAGTTCAGCATCCAGTGCTAAAGAGAATAACATGAGCAAATTTCAAAAACAGCTCAATGAACTCTCAAAGCAAGTAGAAAAATTAAGCCAAGAGTCCAAGAAGCCAGCTACTGGATGTGAAATCTCTCCAGAGCCAACATTAAGACAAGCGGAAAATACTAAGCTAGAGAGCAAGATAGATGAGCTATCAAACCAGCTAAAACAACTGACTGAAGGTCAGAAGCTCAGCAAGGCAGGCAATTGTGATGGAAACACTCAATGTCTGAGAGTAACCAGTAACAGTATTAAGAACCCAGGGAAAGTTCTTAGCATGCCAAGGGCCTGGTTCTGTTTCAAATGTGGAGAAGACAACCACATTGCTGTCCGGTGTCCAAATGAACCGAACCCCATACTTGTTCACCAAAAGAATGCAGAATGCAGAATTAAAAGCAAGACGGGAGAAGTTCTTGGCTCAACAGGCAGCCGAGCCTTTTTCTTTAAACTTGTAACAGCTCCTGCAGTGGGACTTCCAGGAGCTGGGACTGCAGAAATTCTACGTCCCGGAAGTTTTGTCAATAGTTCTGTAACCCAAGATGCAGTGGTGTCCCATGCACCAAACCTGACCAATGGTGCAAATCCAATGTTACCATCTGGGCTTGTGGGTCCTCATTGTGCAGCATCTGTCCTTCTTGAAGGGGTGCCGTGTGAGTCAATTATGGACACTGGATCCCAAGTCACAACCATTTCAGAATCCTTCTATCGAAGCCACCTTTCTCATTTGTCTGTGCAACCAATCCAGGCTCTTCTTGAAGTCGAAGGAGCAGGAGGACAACATGTCCCGTATCTAGGTTACATCGAAGTATGTGTCACTTTCCCTCGTAATATTACTGGTCGAGAAGAAGAGTTAGCTGCTTTAGCACTTGTAGTCCCTGACTGTGCTTTTAATAACAGAATTCCCCTTCTGATCGGGACCAATGTGATGTTCCAACTACATGACAATCTCCTTGAGCACAGTGGTCCAAAATTCATACATCAGCTGTGTTCTCAGGATTTGACAATGGTCTTGCAGCATGTAGCTCATGCACAGAAGAGTGACAAATTTGTATATTCTGTGAAGCTGCATGGCGAAAATGCCGTCACTATACCAGCGAATCAAAAGCGTTGCATTATGGGTAATGTAAGATTAAAGAAACATGATATGAACAAAAATTTTGTTCTTGAACCACACAAACATCTTCACTTACCTGGTGGATTACTTCTTGAACCTGCATTGGTGGATATCCCTTTCATGACTAACGCTAAGATCCCCATAGTGTTGCGTAACCTGAGTGACCACAATGTGATGCTACGGCCGAAGTCCGTCCTTGCTCAGTTATGTGCAGCGCAACAGTTGTACACACCAAGACCTGAGAGAAATGTGCCTCAGAAGCAGCCTAATTGCGGAAACCTAACATTTGACCTTCAAGATTCACCAATTTCAGAACAGTGGAGAGAACGCATTACCACCAAACTTAACTCCATCCGTGAAGTCTTCGCTACTAATGATTTGTCATATGTCATACTACAGCTGTAAAGGCTTAATGATGAAACACCTTTTAAGGAAAGGCCACGACCCATTCATCCCAGTGACAGGGAGGCTGTCAAGCAACACGTAAAGGAGCTGCTTGATGCTGGAGTCATAAGGGAGTCAGAAAGCCCCTTTTCTTCCCCAATAGTTTTGGTGCGTAAAAAAGATGGGTCAATAAGATTGTGCATAGACTATCGCAAATTAAATGCACGCACTATCAGGGATGCTTATGCACTACCGACTATCGAGGAGACCTTCACAGCCCTCAGTGAAGCGAAGTGGTTCTCAGTAATGGACTTGAAATCTGGATATTACCAGGTTGAAATGGCTGAAGAAGATAAGCCAAAAACAGCATTTGTGTGTCCTCTGGGATTCTTTGAATTCAACCGTATGCCACAAGGTGTCACAAATGCACCAAGCACATTTCAGCGGTTAATGGAGAAGTGTGTCGGAGATCTAAACCTAACAGAAGTGCTGGTATTTTTAGATGATCTGATTGTGTTTTCTGACACACTGGAAGAACATGAAGCAAGGCTTATGAAAGTTCTGAACCGCTTGAAAGATTTTGGATTGAAGCTATCTCCAGAGAAGTGTCATTTTTTCAAAACTTCAGTGAAGTATCTTGGTCATTTGGTCGATGCCCAAGGGGTTCACACTGACCCAGAGAAAGTTTCAGCCCTGAAGACCTGGCCTCGCCCAACAAACCGGAAAGAGCTTAAATGTTTTTTAGGGTTTGCTGGGTATTACCGCCGGTTTGTTAAGGAGTATTCACAAATTGCCAAGCCTCTGAACAACCTGACTGCTGGGTACTGCCCACCAAAGAAAAGGGGTAAAGTTTACCGTAGAGAACATTCAAAAACCCCAGCTCCGAATTTTAATGTGCCCCTTGCTGATGAATGGACCTCAGAATGCGACAAAGCTTTCCAGACCTTGATAGAGAAGTTGACAACTGCGCCTGTACTTGCTTTTGCCAGTCCATCACTGCCATATATCTTACACACTGATGCTTGTTGTGATGGGTTGGGTGCAGCGCTCTATCAAGAGCAAGATGGGCAGTTAAGAGTCATTGCCTATGCCAGTCGTGGCCTCTCCAAAAGTGAACGAAACTATCCCACACACAAACTGGAATTTTTAGCTCTCAAGTGGGCTATTTGTGAAAAGTTTAATGACTATCTGTATGGTTCCAGTTTCACTGTATTCACAGACAACAACCCCCTTACATATGTCTTGACATCAGCTAAGTTGGATGCTGCTGGACACCGTTGGTTAGCCGCTTTGTCCACTTACCAGTTCAGTATCAAGTACAGAGCAGGGCAGGCTAATCGTGATGCTGATGGGTTGTCCCGCCGACCGTAAGAACCACCCTGTGAGGATGAGGACTACATAAAGGAGAAGAGCAGAGTAGACGACATGAAAAAACATCTTCAGGAAGTAAGTGCTGATGTTGATCATGAAATGATCTCTGCATTGTGTCAGCGTCACCTTGTGAACTACCAGGACAGACATGATTCAGACATTGGACAAGTTTTGACGGTCGAGTCTCTAATCATAGAGCCCTCAACTCTTTCTGAAATATTTTGTGAAGACACCCTTCAATCAATGACAATCTCTGATTGGCGTGAAGCCCAAAGAAGTGATCCCTCCCTTTGTCATGTCATTACTCTCCTTGAGAAGGCAAGCAAACCCAGTCTAGCTGACATCACTTCTGAACCTGTTGATGTCAAACTCCTCCTGAGGGAATGGAAAAGGTTGGAGTTAAGAGATGGGGTGCTTTACAGGAAGTGGATGGATAAGGGACATGAGGTTGCACAGTTGGTCCTTCCTGAATGTTTTAGAGAAAGGGCTATGTACGGTCTCCACGACGAAGTGGGCCATCTTGGGGTTGAGCGAGTTTTACATCTTGCTCGTGCCAGATTCTACTGGCCCAGAATGGCAAAGTCAATTGAAGAAAAGTGCCGGAATTGCCCACGCTGTTTCAGGAGGAAGGCCGTACCACAAAGGGCTGCTCCATTGACAAATTTTTCGTCGACTTATCCACTTGATCTTGTCTGCATGGATTACTTGTCACTAGAACCAGACAGTCATGGTACAAGAAACATATTGGTTATCACCGACCACTTCACCAAGTTTGCTGTGGCAGTGCCTACAAAAGACCAAAAGGCAAGAACCATTGCAAAAGCTCTGTGGGAAAATTTCATTGTCTGCTACGGTTTCCCTAGTCGCTTACTGAGTGATCAAGGTAGGGATTTTGAATCCAAGATGATTAAAGAGCTATGTGCAATGATGGGGGCTAACAAGATCCGTACCACTCCATACCACCCCCGTGGAAATCCGGTGGAACGGTTTAACCGGACACTCTTGGACATGCTTGGTACTTTAGAAGAGAGAGACAAATACCATTGGAGGGATTTTGTCAAACCATTGGTCCAAGCATATAACTGCACGAGAAATGACACTACGGGGTATTCCCCTTATGAATTGATGTTTGGCAGACAGCCAAGACTGCCCATTGATATAATTTTGGGGATACAACCTGAAAAGACAAGTCACAAGACTCAGAGTGAATATGTTGAGAATCTCCGTCAACGGCTGCAAGAAAGCTATTCTTTAGCTGCAGAAAAATCTCAGAAAATGGGCCAAAAGAATAAAACAAGGTTTGACAAGAGAGTCAGAGCAGCTGAACTCATTGCAGGTGACAGAGTTTTGGTCAGGAACGTTAATATAAGAGGAAAGCACAAACTCTCAGACAAATGGGAACATGATATTCATGTTGTGGTCAGAAGAATCAAAGACAGTCCGGTCTATGTGGTGGAAGCAGAGTCAAGAAGAGGACCACAACGCACCTTGCATCGAGACCTCCTCTTACCATGTGGATTCTTACCCGTGGAAGAAATAATTGAACATGGGATTCATGAAAAGGAAGGAAAAAAAATGAAACTGAGAAGCAAAGATCTGAGACAGATGCAAAATCACCAAGAAGGTGACCCAGACAACAGTGAGGATGAAGTGAGTGATCAGGATGAACTGAACTCCAGCCTGCTGATTCCAGAGATTATTACTAGGGGTCCTTATATATCAACTAATAAGGATGTTGTACCTCCGTCACGCACCTGTGACACAGACCCCAGTGCTTTTGGTGTCATTTCGCATACCTCTGTGTCTGATCGTGAGATGTCAAATAGGAATGAGAAAAGGCAAATCTCACCTTGTCATGTGGATGATGACGGGCAGTTTCTGCCTAATAGATCCCCTTGTGTGGATAAAGACTATGTTGTCATTGACATTCCCACAGAACCGACATCTGCATCAGCTGACAGTAATTACGCAGCAGATGTCAATGCTGAGCAAATCCTAGATGGCTCAGAGCCTGTCACTTGTGACTTGCCATCATGCGACCTGAGACGTTCCAGTAGAGACAGACACCCACCTCAGAGACTCACATATAATCAGTTGGGTGAACCCTTGATCCAAGCAATTAGTTTATTTCTCCGAGGTTTTGTTGCTGCATTGTGCCGTGAAGTCCCTTTATCCATAGCAACGCATGAAGGGACCCATGCCATCTAGAGGGGGAGAATGTAACCCAGGTTATCTTCCAGGGTTATTGAGCCTAAATTCCTTTAAAAAAATTCTCCATTGTTAGGAACCGTTTTTCGTTAGTATAAAAAATTACGAGG
The DNA here is from genome assembly GCF_043380555.1 of Nothobranchius furzeri. Classification (NCBI taxonomy): domain Eukaryota; kingdom Metazoa; phylum Chordata; class Actinopteri; order Cyprinodontiformes; family Nothobranchiidae; genus Nothobranchius; species Nothobranchius furzeri. The sequence goes on along the minus strand of NC_091747.1, from coordinate 31,358,288 downwards.
GTTACTTGAACGCAGCATGGAGCCGAGCTGCGCAGCCCTCCCCACACCGGAGAAAAAAAACGTTTTTGTCCGTTAGGCTGAACAGGTGAGCAGAAGTTCAGCTAACTGCCGTCAGCAAAGTAATAGGTGACTGGAAGCTTCTAGAAATGTAAGGTTCATCACTTAAGAAGGGTTTAAGATTATTTGTGAGAAGTTTTTATTGAAACAAAAGTGTTTTATGATTATAGAGTGTGTTCGCTACTGAAGGAGGAGCCGTTAGAAGTAGACCTCGATTTGTTTTTTGAAGAAACCCTTTGGTGAGTTAATCTAATGTTTCATGGACTGAATGTATATGTAGATGTGAAACAAAGTAGAAAAAACATTGATGTAAACTATGCTAAGCTATGTTCTGTGAAATATATGTATGTTTTTGAGCATTTGTGATGGTCTCGTGTAGCCACATTTTTAAGCCACCCGGCTAGCTGTTAGCTCAGTTTCTGTGAGTAGATGTGTTAAACTGTTGAGAAAATGAATTGTACACAAATTTCCTGTTAAGATAAGGTGATTTGTTTTGCTTTTATATTAATTTTGTTAATGAAATCTACTTTTCCAAGTATAGTTATTTTGTGAGTTTGGAAGATAATAGAAAACATACAGTGACATTATTATAATTTTGTTGCATATGTTTTATGCAGGCTTGTTGATTGAGGTTTAAATCACCTTTTCCTGCCTGGAATGCCAACACATTTAAAGACTCAGATGCACTGCTTTGGTCCACTGGAGAGGTATTAATACTCATGGGTGCCACATCCATGGCAGGATATCTTCATCATATCCTGTCTCATCAAAGATGTGGTAGGATCATTTAAGACCTCTACACGATTCAAAGGACTAAGGTTTTTTCCTTTCCTGAGTGAGGGTTTGGACACTTTTTTTGGCAACTTTCCAACGTTTTAGTGGACTGAATTACCAGTTTGCCCAAAAGCAAGAAGACTGTGTGACATAGTCCTGAACACTTTGTTAAAGGACAATTGGTTTTATTTATTTATTTATTTATTTATTTATTTATTTATTTATTTATTTATATCTATTTATTGATTGTTCAATTTTTATCATTCCTCTAAGAGCCCTCTAGGAGAGGGAATTTATTATTTATTTCCTTTATGATGAATATTACAAACTGTTACATACTTCAATATATTTAGTTTATTGAATTGATTGTTGCGTGTGTGGTTTGTGGGTTGGAGGTTTCAAACTTCAGGTAATGAGATACTACTGCTAAGAACCCAGAAATAGAGTTCAAAGGAACGAAAAGCAAGAAACCTTAGTAAATAAGACACATTTGATCCTGTAGCTCCCACAACACTTTAACCTTGAAGGAGTATTCCACACTGATATATTTGAATACACATACTCAGTTTTTTCAGGGAGCCACAGGTTACAAAAGCAAAAAATATACATATATGCCATATGTTTTGTACTGTACACGGGGTCCTGGCAGAAACCACGAGTCGTTGAGTAATTCCAGAGGCCCTGAGGACTCAGTTGAGGAAGGAAAGGTTAGTTCCCAGGCAGAGGCATCAGTAGTGATGAAAGGCAACCCCCCACACCTGAGAATAGTCAAAGGTACTCCCAGCTCAAAGTAATAATTCCAAACAGACAATAATAATTCCACTTAGCGTAATCCTTAGGCAGTAAGCAGACGAGCAGGGAACAAACCAGTTCCCAGGCAAACCGTAGAACTCCAGCAGCCATGGCAGGAACCAAAGGACGTCCAGACCCAAAGGAACCGGAACCACAAGCAGCAGGCAGCAGAATCAGGTGATGAAGCAGAGAGGTTTTCCCAGGGAGCGAGAACCACTGACGAAACAGCAGAGGAGAGAGCACACACACAGGACACTTGAATGTAGACACACATAGATTACATCTGATGTAAAATGACAAATAAAAAGAAACCTAGCACTATATGTACCTACATGTGCTATGTGAAGCAGATTATGTGAACAGAGTTCAGGTGAAAGAAATGGATGCAGTAAACTACGTGTGCTGGAAAAGTGTTGCTAAAAGAACACAATTAACAAAACCCTCTAATATATGTAAGGGAAAATGAACACTTATGAGCAAAAATGTTATCAAAAGAGAAGGGCAAAATAATCTGTAGCCTGTAAGTGATCAAAATTTAAATAAAGGAGATCATAATAGATATGTCATAAATAAATCAGCTGTAAGGGAATAATGCAGAAATGTATATATATGAATATATTTTTAAAAGAAGTAATAAACTAAAGAAGAAAAAAAAACACTAGGATGTAAATCAGTGTTGTTAGTAATGAAACCTAAATTGTGGTTCTCGGATTTTAACAAGACACAAGAGAATTAGACAAGCTTGTCCGTAAAACAGCGCAGGGCTTCATTTTTACAGTGTTATACAACCAAGGTTGTCTGGGACAGCAAGATGCTCAGCTTTCGGCAGCACCTCCTCGTAAAGCCTTCCCTCACATCAAAATGAGAGACCATTTGTACACTTTGCTGACGTCATGTCAGGATCTGGGGTGAGTCTGCACATTCATCTAATCGCCTTAAGTCGTTGCAGGTGGGCGGCTCCGGAGAGCGGCCAGCTGCGGTGATTTTCCTCATTGACTACCTGTGTTTATAAGGAGCTGGAGATCACTTCACCTCGCCGGAAGATTACTCACTTTGGGTAGCTCTTGCCACTATAGTAAAACTACAGCTTTAGTCTTGCCTTATATTTGTCCGTCGTCGTCGTCGTTGTTGTTTTTGATGACCTCTGCCTTCCCTTCACCAGGAATTCTCACCACGAACCTACTCTACAATAACCTGGTTTTCATCTCCAAGCCTGATCTCCCTCCTCACCCGAACGGACCTGCTCTCCCTCTGCTCACCTCCCTTGGATTTTGGATTCTCACTGACGTTGCTCACCCCAGTCCTGGCTACCCTCCCAAGCTCTGGATTTCAGTCCCCACAGTAAGATCCACTACAAACTGAGTCCTGCAAATTCTATTCCCCGCTGCCCAACCCTGATAGTGTTTGTCTCAACAGACCCAGCCCCGGAGCTGTGCTCAACATCACCGCCACGTCTGGCGGTGCACCTTTAGTTCTCCTTCAAAATAAAACATTTATTTTTTTTCCTACCTACATCTCCTAGTGTGAATTCTGCATGTCTTGGGTCAGGAAACTCCCCTCAGTAATGACACGTCAGTCTTAGATACCTCAGGAAACAAGTCTTTCAAAATTGAAACTGTTTGGGAGTCTCCCCTTTTCCCAGCAAAACCTACAAAACAGGATGCATCTGCTGCTCTTGACTTTCAGATAAACATTCAGATAAATGTTATTCGTGCTGGAACTGATCTAATACTTTTTCGCTGGAAAACATGTGGACATGCAGCACTTCACGTTTTGGTTCACATCTGCTTGCTGTTGACTTCAGATGAACATTGGCCTTACTAGAAATGATACAAACTTGACTGAAAACAGGACGTAGCGCATCACGTATGTAAACACAGCTTTTAGCTCCCACAATATGTGAATCTACCACAGTAGGAATCAGTGATTAATAAATTAAACTGAAGCATAAAATGAACTTAAATCAGTCAAAAAACATAAAAATTGAAAAAATTTTCAAAATCACTAGGAATTGAAAAATAAAAGAAAATGGAATTTGGATTAAACATAACAGTTAGTGGAGTTACTCACTGTTAACTGTTATGAACTCAGTCATCTAACTATGGAAACCCACAGCATGACTTCAACAAAGTCAACCAAGTCTGTATGTTTAGAACTCGTGACTAAAATCACAGAACCGAGCGAGAGTGGACGGAACCCCCCCCCCCCCCCCCCCCCCCCCTTCGGTTTGATTAGAGTTGGGTTATCAGATTTATGGGTTGTAATATAATCAAATTAGTGGAACCCTTGTGTGGTTTGACTTGGTTCCTGTGCACCCACTCTTAGACGGGATCTTTGTTTCCTTTGGTGATCTTGATCTGATACACGACCGGAGAGAGTTTTTCAGTTATCAGGAACGGACCTGACCATTTCGGCAAAAGTTTATTAGCCAGTTTACCAGAGGTGACTTTTGTGTGACCGGAGTTAGGAGCAAAGATGGAGAACCAGGCCTCATCACTTATGTTGAGTTCAGAATGTGAGGTCTTCTGATCATAATAAGCCTTCCTGCCCTCAGCCGATTTCTTCAGATTTGTCTGTGCAAAAGAAAACGCTGCAGGCAGATGGTTCTTCAGGTCCTGCAAATACTGCTCACTAGTGTAAGCCGGAGCGGCACTGGACTGAACTGACCCCATCTGGCCATGCTTCCCCGCTGCCATGAGCTGCTGGTCCGCCACCTTCTCCGAGCCTGCTAAGTTCAGAGCACCAATTTCCACACATGCACCCATTACCAAAGTCGAGGTCTTCACTGACCTGGGCTGGCCAACCGTTCCTCCAATGGAGCTGGACTTGGCCTCGCTGCTTTGCGCCAAGAACCACCTCGCTGGCCAGCGAGCAGTTCCCGCTTCTAAGCATGCCCATCTACTGGCATGGCTCACCGATCGCGCACACCAGTGCGCCTTCCAGACTGGCGCTGCAGGAAATAATGTCACCCTTCTTGCCTTTGGCGTCTCCAAAATGGTGGAAGAGCTTGACGCTCCTGACGATTCGAAAACCATCATTACCAAAATTGCTGATGCCATTCTCAATCTGTGTGCTGCTGTACTCACCGGTTCTGCTCGCATTGCTGCCTGGCAGACCCTTATCCAGCTGGCCTTGTGGCTCAAGGCCCTGCCCTCCATTTCCGAACACCTGCACAGAGAGTTGCTGGAAGGCCCCATTACCTCTGACGTTCTGTTTGGTCCCCATCTTAGGAGCACCATCGAGAGGGCTCAGAAGACAGCTGAACTGTCAGCCACAGTGCGAGACCTGGTCCACCCCCAGTCTGCCTCTGACTCCGGTCGTTCCTCCAGAGGATGGGACGAACGGCGCGGAAACTTCAGACGCCCAGCTGCACTGACCAGCCCATGGAGCCAGCCTCCCGCTTCAGTTCCACCTCAGCAGGAGCAAAGAGTTGGCAGCCAACGGTTTCAAAAGGGCCAGCAGACACCGTCTTGGCCGTCACAGTCGCAAGAACCTTGCCGAAAGCAACCACGAAAATGACTCGTTGGGGGGAATGTGTGTGTTTCTGACTATAATGTTAACTCTGTGAATGATTTTGGTTTTGAAATAAAACCCAAAAAACGTCACATTGAGAGCACAATTCTAAGGTCCTCTGCAGAATCTTCTGCCGAATCCTCACACATGTTTCCCACGCCAAGCACTGCAACACACCTGCATATTCACGCAGTCAGTCATATAACACGCCCACAGCCAGCTGTAAGGGTGCTCTCCATTTGCGCACCGGCCCGAGCTTCCAGCCAGGCCCAACACATCCCGCTCCCCCCACAACGTAGGGTGGGGCAGGATGTCATGGCGCTATCGCGACCTTGCGCGGCTCCATCTGCTGGCACTTTGTCGTCCCCGTGCATGGTTCTGGCTCCCACTAGTCCTTTATCTTTGGACACCACGCTCCGCGGTGCGGATCACCTCTTCCAGCTGTTTCACACTCGCCCTTTCGAGCGCAGCCCTCCCTGTGTCGCTCCCAGTTCTCTGGTGCGAGCGACGCTGGTAAGGGCACAAACCCAGTCCTCAGATGTCGTTCACGTGACCTCGAACACGCGTCAGCTGTCGGAAAGTGCGCAAGAATGGCGCCGCCTTTGTCTCATGAGCAAATGGATATCGGACACCATTCATAACGGTCACACACTCCATTTTCAGTCCACTCCTCCTCCCTTCAACGGGATCATGGAGACAACGTTCACATCACAGGAACAATCTCAGGCCCTAGAAATGGAGCTACGGGAACTTCTGTCCAAGGACACCATTTCCCAAGTTCCTCGCGGGCAACAGCTCTCGGGCTTCTACTCCCGCTACTTCGTAGTACCGAAGAAGTCAGGAGGAATGAGACCAATTCTCGACCTTTCCCTGTTCAACTGCTCCATAGCAGTGATGCATTTCTGCATGTTATTGTAACCGGATTACAGGATACAATAAGATAATTAAAAGAAAAAATAAACAAATGGGCCAATAATTAGGTTCGGGGAGAATTGGAGGTTGTTTAAGAATGACTGGAGTCACGGGTATAGCATGAAACGGTTTATATACTAAATTTTAATAATAATGGGAAATATAACACATAAAGATAACACACAAAAACAGATGAAAACAATCGACAATAGTAAAATGCTCGGTATGAGATTTGATCATATGAGTCACAAGTCAGCCGGCGTCAAGTCAAATCCCCACGCTTGGGGTGAAAGTCAGAGTCCGGTGGTGCGATTTTTTCCTACCGCACCGTTGAGATTGTTCACAGAAGAGAGCAGTCTGCTCTTCAGTTACTTGAGATGTCCTGGTTCGTTCAGTGGTTAAGGCTCGCCATCTCCCTCGTCAGGAAGAAATCCAGTTCTCGTTCCAAGTGAGTGATCATAGGAGTCGGGATCAAACCCAAGGAAAAAAAAAAAACCAGCCTGTAAACAACAGGACTGTTAGCGAGTTGGCATCGACCCTTCTCGTCACATCACAGCATAAAGTCTTACAGACTTAAACAAATGCTTCACTCTATTGGCATAGCCAATCATGTTTGGGTTCACAGTTCAACTAACATAACATCAATTTGATTGTCTATTAAAATAATTCTCAGTAGCTCTGGAAATATAATTACATATGACAACAATTGTTCAGCTCAATAGGCTCAGTTAGATTCTATTACTCTACACTATTCAACAAGAAATACATTCATGACAACAAGGATACATTTAGTTGTGTTTCTATACAGCATTGTGACACCTTGTATATCTGTAACACAATAAATAAATAAATAAATAAATAAATAAATAAAATGTTCTATAACAAAATTCAACAAAATATAAATTCTGGTCCTTTGGTCCACCTTTGTAAAATAATTCCTCCCTAATCAGTTAGCTTTTATTTATTTTTATTTATCTATTTTTTTTATTATTAAATGTTTGGTTAAGGGACGCATTGCTAATTCTATGGCGTTAGCTATAACGCCCCTGAGGACCTTGTACATCTAGGCCGTACCACCATTAACTGGCGGTTTGAGCCGTTAACTCCTGGGAATCCCATATGCCCTACCGCCGTTAACTGGCGGTTTGAGCCGTTAACTCCTATATGCCCTACCACCGTTAACTGGTAGTTTGAGATGTTAACTCCTGGGATATAACGTCTAGCAGCCCACTGCTGTCACCTCGGTTGCTGTAATTAGCTTTTTGAATTTAATAATTTACTGAATTTAATCTCATTCACTCACCAACGCGCTCCAACGGTTCCCTCCTACAGAGGATTGGTTCACTCTGTCGTCTCCACACAAATCTATAAGAATGGAATTAATTTGATAAGCTATTTAAGTTTCCTTTTTTTTTTAAGTTGCATCGTTAGCTTTTTCTCTTCTTTTTTCTTTACTCACCGCGTTGGTTCCAAGTTCCTAGCTCTTATTAGAAGGAGTCAAGTCCGCCTCTCCCTCTATCTATGCGGCACCCAAATCAGGGTTCTTCACGGCCTCGACCGTTGTTTTTTTCTCTCTCTCTCTCTCTCTCTAACCGCTCAGTCTTTGCTTTCTGTATCTGCGTGCTGCACAGCCGTTTGTCTCTCCTCTCGCTCAGCTGCGTCGCACGGTTTTATTTCGCGGAGGCGGGACTTATTTCTCTCAGCCAATGAAATTTCAGATTCCCACCTGGACCAATAGTATACAGCTTTCCTCTTCTGTTTCTGTTAGTGATGTTCAAGATTCTTGTTTTAACCGATGTTTAATATTAAACTCGTTATTTTAGTTATTCACCCTTCCAATAATTCATTATGAAATTATCTATTAGTTAATTAGATATCTATTAATTAGTATTGTTAATTTCCTTAATTTATATTTTATATTTTATCTAAATTGAGGATGGATCATATTAGTAAGCCAATTAGTTAATACCTCATTAAGGTTCTAGCTTCTGGGTTACATCCTCCCCCATTAAATATCATGCACGTCCCTGTGCATGGTTTCTACGGGGTACACAACTTCTTGAGTAAGAGAGTCAATAAAAGCTTTATTAAGTCCTTGGAAAAGGGACCTAACTACGGTCACTAGTGGATTGCCCAATTGAGAGTAAGTTAGTCTTTGAGGAGGCTGACTACTTCGTTCAGATCTCCTGACATACATCTCTGGTTGCACAGTATCATGCTCATCCGTTTCGGTTTGATTCTCAACTGAGACAGGACGAAGTGAGCTCTCTGTTTCCGACAGAGCTGATGAGCTATTCTCTAAGACTTTGGTCTTTTCAGATGTATGTGTCTGATCGTGTATGATGGGTTCAAAACTTACATCACGTTGCTGCGACTTTAGGACACCATCCAATTGAGGTAGGTTTGTGTTAGTTTCATCCCCCGTTTCTACGTCAGGTAAGTATACTTCGTTTTTTTTCGTTTTTTCAGGTAAGTATGTTGCTGCTTCTTTCACTCTTTCAGGTAAGAATGTCGCAGTTTCACTCATTCTGTCAGGTAAGAATGTTTCGGTGTTGATGCCTTTGTCAAGTAAGGACAATTCAGCATTTTCATTACCAGCTAAGGTTGGTTCCTTGCGATCCCCTGTGTGTAAGGATAGTGTGTTTTGTTGTTGAATATTATTTACCGGTCCTGAATCTGCTATGAGTTCCCTATTTGGCAAGGTGACCGCTATTTGATAGGATGGTCGGTTTAGCACTTGTGGAAGATCAGAGTAATAAAACTCATCTACCTCTTCATCAAGTGGCTCATCTGGGTCAGGTTCTAAGGCTGAACTCTGTCTTGTATGAGGTCTGCTAGGTTTCGTAACGCGTTCTGTTTCATTTTCTAATGAAGAGAGAAAACCACAAGGCAGTAAAAGATCTCTGTGGAGTGTTCTGTTGGGTCCTTCTCCGTTCTCTGGTTTTACAGTGTATACTGGCAAGTTTTCCATCTGTTTGAGAACTATATACACTGTTTGCTCCCATTTGTCTGCTAATTTATGCTTTTCTCTTAAGCGAAGATTTCGGACTAAAACACGATCTCCCACACCTAGTGTGGACTCACGAATGTTTCTGTCGAACCGTTCTTTGTTCTTCCTCGCTGTTTTTTGAGAGTTTTTTATGACAATGTCATAACTCTGTTCCAGATGACTCTTCAGTTCTTTAACATACTGAGAATGAGTTATAGAGGGCTTGTTCAAATGCGGTAACCCAAAGGCAATATCTATAGGCAACCGAGGCTGCCTACCGAACATTAGCTCGTAGGGAGAGTATCCCGTCACGTCATTTTTTGTACAATTGTACGAGTGAGTAAGTGGTTTTACAAAATCGCGCCAGTGATGTTTCTCAGTGGCTTGTAAAGTTCCCAACATGCTGAGTAATGTACGATTGTACCGTTCAACGGGGTTGCCACGAGGGTGATAAGGGCTCGTTCTGACTTTACGGATACCAAGTAAAGAACAAAGTTCCTTGATTGTACGTGATTCGAAATCCCGTCCCTGATCACTATGAAGACGCTCAGGAAACCCGTAGTGGACTAAAAAATGTTCCCACAGGTTCTTCGCGACGGTGGTGGCTTTCTGATCTTTGGTTGGGATGGACACTGCATACTTTGTAAAATGGTCTGTAATCACTAAGACATCTTTAGTGTTCTTACTGTCTGGTTCTATGGAGAGAAAATCCATGCAAACTAACTCCATAGGTCTGGTGGTGGTAATACTCACCATTGGAGCAGCTTTGTCAGGGAGGGCCTTCCGACGGATACATCTTTCGCAAGTTTTAACTTTGATTTCGATATCACTAGCCATTCTTGGCCAGTAAAAACGGGACCGAATGAGATCTGTCGTACGTTCAACCCCAAGATGCCCCATATCATCATGTAGGCTTTGCATGACTGTTGAACGTAATGAATCAGGCAAGACTAACTGCAATGATGTCTCTGGTCCTAATTGGCGTCTCCGGTACAGTAAATCATTTTGAAACTCAAACCGTTTCCACTCTCTCAAAAGGTTAAGAACCACCGGGGGTTCTGCAATAGTATCAGTTGGCGGTTTATTGTCAGTCATAAGCAGCTGAATGACTCGGCCAATGGTTGGATCTTTCCTCTGCAAGGAGACAAGGTCAGCATGGTTATACTTGGGCACAGCAAAGAAACTGTCACTATTGTCTTCCAACTGGAATAGGTCTGGAATGGCCGCTGCAGACATGGCAAGTGACTGAACTAAACCACAAGGAGAATCAGTCTCATCCAAGACCATGTGCTTTTGGCATGTTGCCTTCACTGCTTCGGCTTGAAGTTGAAGCTCGACTTCTTTGACAGAGGATAAAAGATGAGATCGGAACTCATCTAGTCGTTGGCATTCCTCAGTGAATTTTGAGTTGTCTTCAGGTTTATCATGCAGCCTCCTAGACAGGCCATCCGCGTCAACGTTCTGTGTACCTGCACGGTATCTGATGTCAAAATTATAGGTGGACAACGCAGCTAGCCAACGATAGCTCGTTGCATCGAGTTTTGCCGTTGTTAAGAGGTAAGTTAACGGATTATTATCAGTAATGACAGTGAATGTGTTCCCATACAAATAGTCATGAAACTTATCTGTTATGGCCCACTTTAAGGCTAGAAACTCCAACTTGTGCGCAGGGTACCTAGTTTCACTAGAGTTTAAACCGCGACTTGCATAAGCGATTACCTGTGTGACACCGTTTTGCACTTGGTATAGCGCTGCACCGAGTCCGGTCGTACTAGCATCTGTGTGTACTAGATATGGGAGTTTTGCGTCAGCGTAGCCAAGAACTGGCGAAGTGGTAAGTTTTTCAATAATAGTTTGAAAGGACTTCTCACAGTCTTGGCTCCAACGATTCCCAAAGGGTTCTTTGGGGTTCAAGTACTTTGATCTACATGGTGGTGTTTTAAAGTTTTTCCGTTTGGGTGGATAACCAGCCGTGAGAGATGTTAGTGGCTTGACAATATTTGAGTAATCTTTAACGAAGCGTCGGTAATAACCGGTAAATCCTAAGAAAGATTGGAGTTCCTTCAAAGTCTGAGGCTTCGGCCATGTTTTGAGTGCTTCCACCTTATCTGGATCGGTTTTTATGCCATCTCGAGATACTATATGTCCAAGATAACGCACAGATGTCTGGAAAAAACGACACTTATCTGGTGATAGCTTGAGTCCGTATTCTCTAAGCCGTTCAAGAACGTGAGAAAGTCTGGTTTCGTGTTCTTCCAAGGAGTTGGAAAAGACGATCAAGTCGTCTAGGAAAACTAACACTTCCTTCAGATTAATGTCCTTCATACACTTTTCCATAACCCGTTGGAAAGTGCTTGGAGCATTTGTTATTCCTTGTGGCATACGGTTAAATTCATAAAACCCAAACGGGCAAACAAAAGCAGTTTTAGGTTTATCCTTTTCACACATCTCTATTTGATAGTAACCTGACTTGAGGTCCATCACAGAAAACCACTGTGATCCAGCGAGAGCAGAAAAGGACTCCTCCAAGTTAGGCAGGGCATATGCGTCGCGAATGGTTTGCAGATTAAGCTTTCTATAGTCTATACATAGACGTACCTCACCATTCTTTTTCCGAACTACCACTATTGGTGAGGCAAATGGAGACTCCGACTCTCTTATTATACCGGTTTCCAAGAGGGCTTCCAAATGTTTTCTCACGGCTTCATAATCATGTGGATGGATCGGCCGAGATTTCTGTTTGAATGGGGTCTCGTCTTTTAAGTTGATGTGATGTCTTATCTGTTGTGTATGACCAAAATCAAGATCGTGGTGCGAAAACACATCGGAGTAAGTGTTAAGTTTGTTGGTGATCCTCCCTTTCCATTCTTCGGACAAGGGTGAAGTACCGAAGTCAAAACTGAGAGGAGGGTTTGAAGGTGAAGTCTGTTGCTGCGAACTACACGCCGCAAGTACTTTCTGATCACTTTTGTCAGGTTCTGGATATGGCATAACACGATCGGCTTTAACTAACTCAGCGATCACACAGTTAGTGGGTAATGTGATGTCATGGTTAGTTTCGTTTCTTAGTACAACAGGTACTTTGTATGGACCATGTGAAGGTAAGGAAATGAGGCAACAGTCTACATTTATACCCCCTGGTAGAGAACCATTGGTGGGTTGTTCAATGAGTGCATAAGGCTTATGCTTGTTTTGGCTGGGTTGCATAAACCCTTCTAGTAACAGTTTTTTATTTGCAGGGAGAACTTCTTGGGTTCTCCCTCGAAGCTTCACCACACCAACTCGTCCATCTTTGCTTTGTTTTTTTCTGACTGCTAAGGCTTTTAGCACGTGTTGGTACCCATAAGAGAGTGCCTTGGAATCAGGTAAGTTATTGGCAGACAATTGCTCATACAAAGGATCGAGTGTGTTTGTGCCAATGAGTAGTGGTGTATCAGAGTTTGAGCTTATATCCGGAACCACTAACGCAAGGGTAGGTAACTCAAGTCCAGACTGATCGAGCTCTTTTGGAAATGTGACACTTATCTCTATGTATCCTAAATAAGGAACTGCTTGACCGTTTGCGCCCTCGACTTCTAACAGATTACTGATGGGTTTAATTGAGAGGTCAGGTAAGTGTTCTTGGTAAAAAGAATTGGCAATGGTGGTTACCTGGGACCCTGAATCCAGTAAACAATTACATTCAACACTGTTAACTGAGACTGTAGCTGTGCATCGCCCACCCACTAATCTTTTGGGAAGTTTTGGCACTGAATGAGCATGAACTGGCTTGCAAAAAAGTCTCTCTGTCCTTTCCTTAGAGGGACTTGGTTCTACTTTAGCACCTATCTGTCCCACGATAGGAGCTTCTACCGGTTTAAAGGAGGAGACTGAGCAATTGGCTTTGACATCTCCCACTCGCGCTGCTTCTGTCTAAGAGCAAGTCTTTTAGTTGCAACTAGTGCTGGATTTGGCTCGTTGCTACAGCTAGAAGCTATGTGCCCATCTTCTCCGCACTTAAAACAGTATCCAGGCTTTGGTCTGGGCACCACTGCTGTTATCTGCTGAATCTGTTTGGGCTCATCTGGAATTTTAGTCCCCACACGGGGTTTTGACTCTTTGAGTTTTCTTTGCCTTTTTATCTGTGTTGTTAACCTTAAGCTGTGCAATTTGGCTCCTGAGCTCAGCGATTTGTTTGCGTAAGTCATCACAGTTATCATCTATTTCCAGTTCACAAGTGTTTTTACTCTGAGAGCATGTTGTTTGCACATTTGAATACACTCTAGTTCGTTGTGCCCCTAAGTGTTGTTTCATGCGTGCTGCTTTAGTAGCCTGTTTGTCTTCTTCAGTGCGCAGTTTGAGGAGAAGTGCTGTAAAATGAGGCGGGTTGTCTTTCTTTTGTTCGAGTTGCAGGTTTGAAATCAGCGAGCTGTCCCAACAGCCTCTGCAAAACTGCTTGAGCAGCTGCTGGTCGGCGTCACTGGAGGAAATTCCATTCCTCTGAATAACTAGGTTTAACAAGGTGTACAACCTCTGAAAGTAATCGGAAGGTTTTTCACCACTGTCCTGGTTTGTGTTTAAGAAGCGAGCAAAGAGCTCGTCGCCGTCTTCGACAGCTGCGTAAGCTGAATCGAGATGTTCAAGGTACGTTTCCGGGTCGGATTTTGGACTAAGAGCTTTAACGATGCTCGCTGCTGGGGCTGACAGACTCTCCACGATTCTTCGTACAATTTGGGACTTGGTGAGTGAAGGATCATTTATGCATAACACTACACTACTACGCCAAGTATCATAGTCAGTTTCAAAAGAAGGGTGTGGAACTCGCCCTGAGAACGGTTTTAGTCTGTATTGTGAAGTAGGCGGAGGGATAACCTCACTGCTTTTAACAATGTGTTCCACAATAACTCGCTGAACCTCAGGTGTGTTTAAAAGATTTGGTGGAATGCAAGGGTTTTGTTTTCCAGTCTCTGTAGGTGGACAATTGTCCTTTGAGTTGTTCATATAGTTAACTTCTGGTGTTAAAGGCAGGGAATATGTAACTTGGTCACTATGGAGCATTGGCTCTGGTTCAGTGACTGGTTCAGATGCATGGGTATCCCTTCCTAAAGATTCCCCAATTTTTGCCAGTTCCTCCATTAGAAGGTCTTTAAATGATTGATTGCTACGCGCAGCTATGTCCCTGAGCTCTGACAGATAGGCATCAGTGGCAGATGTGCTAGTTTCTAGACTGTACGCGCTGGCTAGGTCTTGAATATGAAAGAAAACATCTGGGTTCCTAGTACAAGGTTTGTCATAGGGTAAACATTGTTTCTTTAATTCCTTAACAGTGGCTTCATGTTGAAACTCCACAATAATCTGATCACAGTTTGGTAACTTAATGCGCCTGTTAACTGGTCCGAATCCTTCCATAAACCCAAAGACTTCGTTATCAAGGTCTGTATCAGTTAACCCACTGATTAAAACAGCATTTGAAACTTTGACCTTTTCTGTTTTCACAACTTCCATTTTAAAACACTCAAAAGTACCAATAATGCCAAAATGGCAAACCACTGTGACCTCCAGGCACTCTTATGATGTCAGTCAATGGTTAACTAAGGTAACAACTCTACAATTCTCCTGGCTGGCTCGCCAAGTTTTATGTAACCGGATTACAGGATACAATAAGATAATTAAAAGAAAAAATAAACAAATGGGCCAATAATTAGGTTCGGGGAGAATTGGAGGTTGTTTAAGAATGACTGGAGTCACGGGTATAGCATGAAACGGTTTATATACTAAATTTTAATAATAATGGGAAATATAACACATAAAGATAACACACAAAAACAGATGAAAACAATCGACAATAGTAAAATGCTCGGTATGAGATTTGATCATATGAGTCACAAGTCAGCCGGCGTCAAGTCAAATCCCCACACTTGGGGTGAAAGTCAGAGTCCGGTGGTGCGATTTTTTCCTACCGCACCGTTGAGATTGTTCACAGAAGAGAGCAGTCTGCTCTTCAGTTACTTGAGATGTCCTGGTTCGTTCAGTGGTTAAGGCTCGCCATCTCCCTCGTCAGGAAGAAATCCAGTTCTCGTTCCAAGTGAGTGATCATAGGAGTCGGGATCAAACCCAAGGAAAAAAAAAACCCAGCCTGTAAACAACAGGACTGTTAGCGAGTTGGCATCGACCCTTCTCGTCACATCACAGCATAAAGTCTTACAGACTTAAACAAATGCTTCACTCTATTGGCATAGCCAATCATGTTTGGGTTCACAGTTCAACTAACATAACATCAATTTGATTGTCTATTAAAATAATTCTCAGTAGCTCTGGAAATATAATTACATATGACAACAATTGTTCAGCTCAATAGGCTCAGTTAGATTCTATTACTCTACACTATTCAACAAGAAATACATTCATGACAACAAGGATACATTTAGTTGTGTTTCTATACAGCATTGTGACACCTTGTATATCTGTAACACAATAAATAAATAAATAAATAAATAAATAAATAAATAAATAAAATGTTCTATAACAAAATTCAACAAAATATAAATTCTGGTCCTTTGGTCCACCTTTGTAAAATAATTCCTCCCTAATCAGTTAGCTTTTATTTATTTTTATTTATCTATTTTTTTTTATTATTAAATGTTTGGTTAAGGGACGCATTGCTAATTCTATGGCGTTAGCTATAACGCCCCTGAGGACCTTGTACATCTAGGCCGTACCACCATTAACTGGCGGTTTGAGCCGTTAACTCCTGGGAATCCCATATGCCCTACCGCCGTTAACTGGCGGTTTGAGCCGTTAACTCCTATATGCCCTACCACCGTTAACTGGTAGTTTGAGATGTTAACTCCTGGGATATAACGTCTAGCAGCCCACTGCTGTCACCTCGGTTGCTGTAATTAGCTTTTTGAATTTAATAATTTACTGAATTTAATCTCATTCACTCACCAACGCGCTCCAACGGTTCCCTCCTACAGAGGATTGGTTCACTCTGTCGTCTCCACACAAATCTATAAGAATGGAATTAATTTGATAAGCTATTTAGGTTTCCTTTTTTTTAAGTTGCATCGTTAGCTTTTTCTCTTCTTTTTTCTTTACTCACCGCGTTGGTTCCAAGTTCCTAGCTCTTATTAGAAGGAGTCAAGTCCGCCTCTCCCTCTATCTATGCGGCACCCAAATCAGGGTTCTTCACGGCCTCGACCGTTGTTTTTTTTTCTCTCTCTCTCTCTCTCTAACCGCTCAGTCTTTGCTTTCTGTATCTGCGTGCTGCACAGCCGTTTGTCTCTCCTCTCGCTCAGCTGCGTCGCACGGTTTTATTTCGCGGAGGCGGGACTTATTTCTCTCAGCCAATGAAATTTCAGATTCCCACCTGGACCAATAGTATACAGCTTTCCTCTTCTGTTTCTGTTAGTGATGTTCAAGATTCTTGTTTTAACCGATGTTTAATATTAAACTCGTTATTTTAGTTATTCACCCTTCCAATAATTCATTATGAAATTATCTATTAGTTAATTAGATATCTATTAATTAGTATTGTTAATTTCCTTAATTTATATTTTATATTTTATCTAAATTGAGGATGGATCATATTAGTAAGCCAATTAGTTAATACCTCATTAAGGTTCTAGCTTCTGGGTTACATCAACAATGAGGCAAGTCCTAGAATACGTGCGCTCCGGGGACTGGTTCACGTCGATAGACCTGAAAGACGCATACTTCCACATTCCAGTAATTCCCAAACACTGGAAGTTCCTGCGCTTTTCATTCAAGGGAGTTCAATACCAGTTCAATCGTCTCCCTTTCGGCTACTTGCTAGCCCCACGCACCTTCTCCAAATGTCTGGAGACAGCTCTGCAGCCATTGCGCATGGCGGGAATGAGGATTTTATTTTACCTGGATGATCTGCTCCTATGCGCCCGGTCCAAGGACGAGGCGTCAGAGCAAACCAGGAAGTTAATGGAGCATCTGTCAAACCTGGGGTTTTCCATAAACTGGGAAAAGAGCTCCATCCTTCCATCCCAGTTGATTGTGTTTCTCGGGGTGGAGCTGAACGACTCCCTAATGAGATCACGTTTATCTCCGGCGAGAGCGGCAGATCTCACCACGGTGATCTCCCGCATGCAACCCCGCAAGATCATGAGAGCCCTGTTAATTATGAAACTTCTGGGCATGATGGCTGCAGCCCATGCTGTGGTGCTGTTAGGTTTACTGCACATGAGACGCCTACAGCGTTGGTTCATCTGCCTCCGGGTACACCCGATACGTCAGAAGAGACGTATGTTGAGGGTTCTCCCTTCAGTGGGCGGGGACCTCACTCACTGGGGGAATCCCTGCATCCTCTCACATGGGGTCCCCATCGGACATCCTACGTCACACGTATCTGTTTTTATGGATGCGTCACTGTTGGGATGGGAGGGCACGTGCTTGTCCCATACAGTGGCAGATCGCTGGCCCTCCCACACGCACAAGCACATAAATGTGCTGGAGCTTCTGACAGTGAGGAATGTGATCAGACACTTTGCTGCCCTTCTCGAGGGCCATCATGTCGAAGTTCACACAGACAACCAGGTGGCGGCAGCCTACATACATCGCCAAGGGGGAGTTCGATCCCTCCCACTATTGCGAGTAGCCACAGATTTACTGTGTTGGACACATGTCCACCTGCTGTCCATCAAGGCCACCTACATTCCGGGGGTCCTGAATGGGGCAGCAGACACCCTGTCGAGAGGGGGACCCCGCAACTCCAACTGGCGTCTGCATCCCGCACTGATACCACAGATCTGGATCAAGTTCGGGGAACCATCTGTGAATCTGTTCGTGGCTCGCGAAAACGCTCAGTGTCACCTGTGGTTTTCCTTGAGTCCCCGGGACCACCCCCCGCTCGGAGAGGTCTCCTTCTCACACCAGCCCTGGCCACAGATGCTCCTGTATGCAATTCCACCAGTCCCACTGATTCCCCGACTCCTGGACCGAGTTCGGTCGGAACAGCTCTCAGTAATTCTGGTAGCGCCCAGACGCTTGTCCGTGTCATGGTTTCCAGACCTGCAAGCGCTGGTGTCCGGCTCCCTGTGGATACTCCCGTGGAGGGCGGACGCCCTTCTCCAGGTGGATGAAATAATCATACATCCTCCAGAAATAGGCCAATGGCTGTGGGTCTGGCCGCTGACCGGGCACGCTTAGAGGCTTCTGGGCTGCCGCATGATGTGGTCGCCACGATTCAGAGTGCGCGGGCGCCTTCTACCGTTGCATCTTATGCTGCTAAATGGGCAACTTTCCAGAAATGGTGCACAGAGTAGAATGTTAAAGCGCTCTCCTGCCAGCTGGCGGATGTCCTATTGTTTCTGCAGATGCTGATGGACAGAGGTCTCGCATTCAGCACTATTAAGACATATGCTGCAGCTATCTCATCCTGTCACCAGGGTTTTGGAGATAGATCTGTTTTCAATCATCCCATCACAAAACATTTTCTAAAAGGTGTCAGGAGGAACAGACCTGTGTCCCGCCCTTTATTTCCCCAGTGGGACCTAACGGTGGTTCTGCACCGCTTGTCTGAAGCCCCATTTGAGCCCTTGGACCAGGTCTCACTCAAGTTCCTGTCACTCAAAACTGCCTTGCTGCTGGCACTGGCATCAGTCAAGGGAGTGAGTGACCTAACCGCACTCTCAGTGGCTCCCGCATGCCTCAGGATCCGGGAAGATGGCGGGTCTGCTGTTTTATGCTCTAACCCAGCCTTTGTGCCCAAAAACATTGATACTTCCTTCAAATCCAGGTCAATTTCATTGGCTGGACCTTTTCCTCCTCCCCATAATTCTGCCGAGGAAGCGGTTTCCCACCTTCTCTGCCCGGTGCGTGCTTTCGCACGATATGTGTCACGCACTTCAGGGATTCGCCGCTCACAAAGCCTGTTTGTGCACTACAGAGACTCTTCCCTTGGGCAAGTGCTGTCGACCCAGCGTCTTTAAAATTCAGATTCAATTCAAAATCAAAGATACTTTATTAATCCCAGAGGGAAATTAGATTTCACACTGGCTATGTGACACCATTTCACTCGCTTACAATTCATCAGGGTGGGATCCTCCTGAGACACTCAGGGCTCACTCAGCCAGAGGGATTTCCTCTTCTATGGCGCTCCACAGTGGTGTGTCGATGGAAGACATTTGTCCGGCTGCTACAAGGGCTTCCCCATGTTCCTTTACTCGTTATTATTTATGAGATGTGTCTTCAGGATCCATTACTTGTTCAGTGCTTGGACCTCAGCAGGCTGAGTGAAAACAATATGGCACCACATCAGCCCTACTTCAATGATGCATATCCAGACGGTCATGTGCACAATCATTACCTTTGTCCCTTATGACGGATCCCATTCAATCCATTGACCTCTTGTTACCCTGGCTCCTTGTTATCTTGTCATCCCTCATATATGAGCCAGTGATTACATCGATGGACCATTAATTTCATCCTCTTGTGGATGATGTTTTTAGTGGGAAACCCACTCTTCTCTCTGGCTGCCTCAGCCTTTTAAGGAGACAGGTTGGGTGTGTCCATTTGGTTGAGCAAACCAGTGTGCCGTAAACCCATCCAGCTGCGCATTATTCCAATAGCAGCTAGCTTAAGGGCTAAGACTAGACAAAATAGAACATTGGTTATGTATTGTAACCCCAGATTCTATGAGTTTAGTCGCAGCCCTTAAGCCAATGGCCCCACAGGTTCTGTTAAGACCAAGAGCCATTGGAGGCGAACAGTGGAGTCGCTCCACTTATATACCCACAGGGGTTCCCACCATTGGTGGGCGTACATGTAAGCTCTTCATGATTGGCTGATGCTGAGATCACCCTTCCAATAGCAGCTAGCTTAAGGGCTGCGACTAGACATAGAATCTGGGGTTACAATATGTGACCAACGCTCTGATTTGTGGGTAAGAAAATATCTATGTGCAGTGACGTTAACTTTAACTTATATCTTGAGCATTTGAGTGTAGATAATGATTCACTTGTTAAATCAAACATTACTCATAACACCAAATAGTTTCATTGTAATATTAAAATTCATTTCAACCACAGTAATTTAAGCACAGATTAATCAAAACTTTCCATCAGTATTCATATAGCATTTCTTCATTCAACCATATTATTATTCACAGATTATTTAACTTATGAGTTGTAATCATTCCTTTTTCATGAGAGTGAACAATCCTGCGGTCTTTTCAAAAGAAGGCTTTGTTTGGGAACACACACTGACATCTCCTTCCCCCTGAAATGTCAACAAGGTTTGCAGAATCTTGTGGCTTGTTGGAAGATAGAATGTAAAATCCACCTTAGAGGATAGAATTAGATATGTAGATGACGGGTGGCATGTAGATCAATATGCAGGTGAAAACTGACCATTTCTGGACATTACATATAGAAATCTACATTTCTTTATCACTGATATTCAGACAATTCGTTTCACTTTAAACTAATCGGTTAGCCTTTGCCCAAACATTTTCCAGTCAACTTTCTTGATTTTTGGCTGCACTGGATTTGTGGCTCTCCCAAAAACCTCTGTTGCACCTGAGGGTAAAGCTGAAAGTTGTTATCCATTGTGATTTCTTTATTGCAACTGGAAAGATATTTTTTTCGTTCTTACTGAGTAATTCCTTGGCACGTGTTGAGGTTCTGTCATCTGACACATAAATAGAGCAATGATGTAAAACATGGTTTCTAAAGTTTTACTACTGTAACGTGAAGAAATATGGGTTTTCTGTGCCAAAGGTTGTATTTGGTCCGGCTGGGTCAGAGCTGGGTCGCTCAGAACTTTCACCCACAGATTAAGACCTTTGCTGACATGAAGTCTGCAAGATTCAACAGAAACCACAACATCCCACACCTGCAGCTTCCATGCAGAAGGAGTTCTCATGAAAGCTAGTCATAATAAAAGAGTCTTACGCTTCCTTTGTTTATTAATGCTAAATAATCATTTTACCATTTTACTCAGTATAAATATGTTTTAATAAAATGAATGATTATTATGCTTTGGGTAATCATAATGAACTATAATGAATCAATGCTTAATTAAATAATGTTTGAAGATGTTATAATGACCTTCACACACACACACTCACAGTAAACTCCAAAACACATTGGCTCTGACGCACACGTTGCTTTGGGAAGAGAACTGGGTTTTTGGTAAGTCATTCAGTTCGTGTTTGACAACGAAAGAGAGAGGACGTGTGAAAAACGCTAACGGGGGAACAGAGCCCCACCGGCTTCCCAACTCCCCCCCCCCCCCCCCCCCCCCCCGCTATTCCTGTCAAGCCAGACAGGATAGCTGAATTGCAACCGCTAACGCAGACTCGTTCAGAGTCTTTGATTTTCTGAGTAATTTTAACTTAAGAAAGCGCATCTGCAAACGCTCCAACAACGTGTACCGGGGGGCATCTCTGGACCGGATCGTCGCACACCTTCGTCTCCTCTGCCAGCCAAGGTGTGACCTGGATAAACATCCTCCTGAGGTCCGGATCTGAACAAGGGTCCTCGTACGGTGAGGCAGAACACAATAGATAGCGTTTGATGCATCTTTTCTAATAAAAACTAAGTTTAATTCAAACCATCGTTTTCACTCAGACACCTTTTCTCCCCCTGAAGCAAATTCAGACGCACACACGCATCCATATTACATCATTCTCAGTCTTCACACATTCAACCCAAGGTCTATTTAAGCAAGTTTAAAATATCAACTGTTAAAGATTGTCCAACAAAGTTGCCAATGTTGATTGTTATTTCCTATGCTTGTCATTTCAAAATCATTAGTTTAATTTGAAGAATTAAAACTTTTAACTTTCAAACTTGGCTCTTCATTGAACTGAAACACAGACCCACAGATATTATCGTCAGTTTATCAATGAAAACAACCTTTGAGTCTTCTTAACCCTATAAAATGTGGTTATTAATTTATTAAAAATTAATATTCCGAATTAATATGTAGGATGGTTCATCTTTCATAAAAGAGCATAAACCATTACACTACACTACCATCTGACATATTTAATCAGTTCTTTCTAAAAAACAAATATTGTATCTATAAATTCAATAGGCACATCTAACAACATAAACTGCTATACATATAATTTTGAATACATGCTATTCAAAACCTACCTGGTTTTTCTGTTGTCAGGAGGCTTTTGACTCTGGCATCAAATCCTTTTTGAGTAAGATCCCCTTTAAATTAAAATTTAAAAGGGTAAATAATAACAGCACAGTCTGTATCTGCCAAAACAAACTGAGCAGTCTTATAATTATGTGATACTTCACTTGGATTTGTTTTGCTGGTAGTCTTAGACAACAACACAATGTAATACACATTTATGTTCTACCATGTTTATTAACTGTAAAGTGAAGTAAATTAAGATGAAAAACAATCTCAAATTGTTAAAAGATAAAGTTGCAAATGTTAGCTAAAGCATCTAATAAAGTTTTTATCATTTTCAAGATCATTTTTAGCTCCTTCAAAGCTTTCAGCTTGTCCATTCACTGTAACTAAAACAACATATTCCCACTCCAAAAACAAACTCTTGGTCAGCCACCCTCCGCGTCAGACCCCTGACGCCATAAGTGCCCTTTTTCGTCACTTATGTGCGAAAAGGGGTTTTTCCCTTTTCTGACTGCAGCGTAAAACTGATGCGATGGGATATCCACTGATGTGGCACCGAACCAGCTCATTTGACCGCACCTAAACCTTAACGTTTTACTATTTATAACCTTCCCCTCACCCTCATCCTAACCTTAACCCTCTTGCTACCTAAAACGTTACTCTCACTGTCATTAAGCGTTTGTTTCCCATGCATTCTGACTGTGATTTGCCGTATTTGCCGCCCAAGGGGAACATTAGAACATACCATGTGGCGAGGGGGAGGTTACAGATACCCTCTACTTTTAACCTCCACCTTTGTGGTTTCAAACCTCCCCCTCACGTTGCCTCGGTCCAAACCTGACCAATGATGAGGCGGCTCCAGTTTCTCCTGGAAGTGCCTAGAACAAAGAGAAAGCTCAGGGGTTATAGACCTTTCTCTGTAGCAGCTCCAAGGTTGTGGAATGCACTCCCATGACATGATTTTGGGGACGAGTTTAACCCAAGACATGCAGAATTCACCACTCACGAGTCAATTAGAAAAATTAAAGAATTTTATTTAATAAATCGGGAACTGAGAGCGCACTGGATAAGGTCCAATGGGGATTGCAACGGAACCGCAGCGTCTGAGGAGGGGAGAGCAGAGAAACAGGTGAGTCCAGGGAGGTAAGTCTAAACTAGGAAGGTGCAGAGTAGAGACTTCCGGGAAGCTGGGTCTGAGGAATAGGGGAGGGGAGGTGGAGTGCCGGGGTGAATCCAAGAGGGGGTGTCCAGGAGAGGGGGTGCGAGGAGAGCAGGAAAGCGGGCCGGCAGATAGGAGAGGAGAAAGGTGAATGCTGCGTCCAGGAGATTTATGGGGCACAGGTGAGTTATCCAGCGGGATCGTGGAAATGTCCAAGTAGTCAGAGGAGCCACAGGAAAACCAGAGAAGCTCCAGAAGCTTCAGAAGTCCAAGGAGATCCTGAGGAGTCAAGGTAAGGTCCACAAATGATCCAAAAATCCTGGGAGCAGGTAAGCACAAGTATATCCACAAGGGTTCTAAAATCCAAAAATCACTAGAGTTAACCTGGAGACACAAAGGGCTGTAACTACCAAGTTGTGGTTAATCATCCGGCGTCGAGATGTGTTCTCCTCCTCTTATAGCTGGACCCACTGATTGTTAATGAGCTGCAGCTGGAGCCTCCCTCTCCTGAAACACAGCAGCTCAAAGATGGAACAAAAATGAGAGGAGCATTCACCCCAGCACATGACATCCCAGTCCAGATTAGGATGGTTTCTTCACTGTCAGGTTGTTATTCACTTTTAAAGACTCGTCTGATCTCAGTTGCTTTTGATTCAGTTTGAGAATTCATCTGTTTATAGTAGCTTTTATGTCATTTTGATATGTTTGTTTTTATCATGTTTTTACTTTTTGATGAACTTTTATCTTACCTTTAGCATTTTAGGAAACATCTGTTCGTTTTGGCTTGTTAAGCACTTTGGCCAGATTTTATGCTGTGTAAAGTGCTATATAAATAAAGTTGACTTTACTTGACATGACTTGACTACTGGGACTCTACACTCTGGAGTGATGAGATGAATTCACTGTTTTTGGAACTGTATGGCGTCGTAAAGGTGAGGATTTCAAATGCCCAACTAACACTGCCTAGTTAATCATTTCTGTGATGCTTGACATCATCATAAGTTCCTGTGTGACTGAAGAAATGAATCTGTTTATCTGTCAACAGAGTGAGTCATGTATATCTTTCTATCAGAAGGCCACAATCCACACACGGTTGAGTCATTTTTTAAAGTAAACGTATTCTAATTGTACAAAGAATTAAACTGTCAGAGGTTCGAGACTATGAGTTATTAAAGTCTATGAAAGACAAAGCATAAGGTGCGCACATTATCTGTCCATAAAGGTTTTATGGTCATTTGTTATGTTCAGGCAGAAATCAAAGTTCATTTTTGAATTTTCTGGGTGTTCATGAAAAGTTCAACAAGACATTTCATCAGTGCATCTTTATCAGCAGCTTATCAGTCTGCTTTCTCCGACTGCTGATAGATAAGCATCATGATGTAACATCTCAGCAACTAACTTCAAACTGGGTCGTCTCATTAGGAAGCTTTACATTTGTGCAGTTTCTATTAACTCATCTTTCTATCTAAAATGAGTAGTGCGCTCTGATCTCAGTGAAATCTGAAGAATCTATTTCAACAGGAACATTTCAGAACTTTTGCTTTTGAAAAACTTTTTTCTGTCAGATCTGCACTTGATTTGTTTCTTGTTCTTCAGTACGACCTGTGACTTGATATCTTTGTGGGAAATAGTAGAACAACTTCTCACCAAAACAAAGCCTTTTGTTTGAGGAAAACATAGTTAAATGATGTTTTAGACAGAGCACAGAACCAACACAATAAAACCCCAACACTAAATGAATCCTCACACATTTTATGAGAAATTAAGTCACATCTAAGCATGCTTAATAAAGCCCTATTCATATTTATACATATGGTAAATGGCCAGTATTTATACAGCACCTTCTTAAGGTTCTACAACCCCCCAAGGCACTTCACAACACAGTCATTCACCCATTCACACCATGGTGAGGATGAGTTACAATGTAGCCACAACTGTTCTGGGGTGCACTAAAAGAGGCGGGACCTGCCGAGCATTGGCGCCACCAGTCCCTCCGACCACCAGCAGGATGCTGGCAGGGAAATCTTACATGGAACGCCACAACCAAGTGGCGGCCATAGTGCACAACAATATCTGTGCAGAGGACTGGAAGCCTAAAGGTGAAAGTGAGTAACACCCCTGAAGATGGTTGAGACCGATAGAACCAAGCTCCTCTGGGACTTCCAGATCCAGATCGTCAAAAAGGTTATGGCGAGCCAACTGGACATTGTGGTGGTGGACAAAAAACAGACAACAGCTGTTGTGGTTGATGTGGCAATACCGAGTGATAGCCACATCAGGAAAAAGGAACATGAGAAACTAGAGAAGTACCAGGGCCTCAAAGAAGAACCCCCCATACTGGAGGAGTGGCTAAAGCAGATCCCAGAAAAAATATCAGATATCTCAGTCCAGAAAAGTGTAGTTCTAGGAACAGCTAAGATACTTCACAGTAAGGGCGTAGGTACTGGGAGGTGTGTGTGTGTGTGTATGTGTGTGTGTGTGTGTGTGTGTGTGTGTGTGTGTGTGTGTGTGTGTGTGTGTGTGTGTGTGTGTGTGTGTGTGTAGGGGGTGAAAATTTTTGAATTTGCAATATTTCAGTTGCAAGCTTTTATTTTGAAAGACACAGTGGTCTTGTCACCGACATAGCTCCTCCCCTCAGTGGGTCTAACTCTGAGAAGTGAGACTGGAAGTGAAAAGAAATGTGAGGTTGTGTAATTTTCTCCTGGAGGATGATTGCATTTTTCTCTCGAACATTAGGGTGTTGATGTTAAACTGAAGTTTGAATTTCTTGTTTCAGGCGGGCTTGTGGGCTTGCCGCTGATATCTACCGGGACTCTGCCGGCTGCTGGTTGTGACCCCCCCCCCCCCCCCCCCCCCCCCCCCGGGAAAATCCTCTGCACCTCTCGAGAGGGGGTTGGGGCTTTTCTGGTTGCAGTCTCCCTGGGGTCCCTGTGCTCTGGGGCAGCTCCTGGATCTTTGGGACTTGGAGCTCCCTCCATCTCCTGTGCAAATTTGGGGGCAGATCTGTGGCCACTCTCTATTGGACGCACCTATAGAGAAACCTTACATGTACAAGTGCGTGTACACACATGGGTGCTCACATGATGCTCTCATAAGAATGGACTTGGGCACGTTCAACACATGTCTTAAGGCTGTGGTTGGCCCTAAATGCAGTATGAGTTATTATCGTGTGATTGTTCAGTTAAACAATGTTGATTTTATATTTCCTCATCAGGTTGACGCAGTGATAGCTTGCTCCTGTTGTATTGTTGTGTGTTGTTTTTCTCTTTCTGCAGGTCTAGAAGCAGACTCTTGTTCGTCATTGATTGTTTATGTTTGTGGAAAATAATGAAGGTGAGACTGATAAAGCCAGAACTGCTGAGGTGTAGATTAGTGCTACCATGAAGGATGAGGAGATTTTAGATGGTTGATGATGATGATGATGATGAGGACGATTCCAGCAAGAGAAGGAGAGAACACGGTTCAATTAGAATCGGGCTTCAAATTAAAACTTTGATTTTTTTTTTCCATTCCAATTCTGATTTATTTTGTTATTTCCTTCCTTACCTTTCTGGTACAATCCCAGGATTCTGTCAGGAAACACCCTGGGTGCTCAGCTGTTACTAGAACTATCCTCTGCATTTTCAACCTTTGCAAGGTGTCACATTCATATTGTTCAGAATATCTTCAATGTTTATTTTTTTGCCTGTCAAACCTGCACTCCATCCATCCATCCATTTTCTTCCACTTATCCAGGGTCGGGTCGCAGTGACAGTAGTCTAAGCAGGGAGGCCCAGACTTCCCTTTTCCCAGCCGCTTGGACCACCTCCTCCGGGGGAATCCTAAGGCGTTCTCTGACCAGCCATGAGACATAGTCTTTCCAGTGTTTCCCGGGTCTACCTTTAGGCCTTCTCCCAGTTGGACGTGCTCGGAAAACCTCACCAGGGAGGCATCCTGACCAGATGCCCGAGCCACCTCAGCTGGCTCCTCTCGATGTGGAGGAGCAGTGGGTCTACTCAGAGCCCCTTTCACATGACAGAGCTTCTCACCCTTTCTCTAAGGGAGAGCCCAGTCACCCTGTGGAGAAAATACATTTCAGCCGCTTGTATCCATGATCTCGTTCTTTTGGTCACTACCCAAAGCTCATAACCACAGGTGAGGCTAGGAACTTAGATCGACCGGTAAATCGAGAGCTTCACCTTCTCGCTCAGCTCTCTCTTCACCACGACAGATCAGTACAACGCCCGCATCACTGCAGATGCAACACCAATCAGCCTGTCGATCTCACGCTCCAGTTTTCCCTCACTCGTGAACAAGACCCCGAGATACTTAAACTCCTCCAATTGGGGCAGGACCTCGTCCCTGACCTGGAGAAGCCATTCTACACTTTTCCGACTCAAGACCATGGTCTCGAAATTAGAGGAGCTGATTCTCATCCCAGCTGCTTTACATTCGGCTGCAAACGGCTCCAGTGAGAACCGGAGCTCACGTTCTGATGAAGCCAACAGGACCACATCATCTGCAAAAATCAGAGACTCAATTTTTAGGCCACCAAAACAAATCCCCTCAACACATTGGCTGCGCCTAGAAATCCTGTCCCTAAAAGTTATGAACATAATCAATGACAAAGAGTCCAGCTCTCACAGAACTCCTCCCACGCCTGGGTTTTTGCCTCTGTGGCCATCCGGGCCACATTCTGTTTGATCTGTCGGTACCCATTAGCTGCCTCTGGAGTTCCACAGGCCAAAAAGACTCAATAGGACTCTTTTCTTAGCTTGACGGCATCCCCAACTGTTGGTAAACCTGTACACTATTTATAATTCTCTGTGAATCTGTCTCCTCATGTTTTTGTCTCATTAAATCAAAGGGGCCTCAATCTATTCTGATGTGACACAATGAAAAAGTAAACATGAATGTACCCAAACTAAGATTTTTCTTTAACAACTTACATCTGTTAAGCTATAATGATACCTAATACATGGGCATCGCACCTGTGGGGGATTCAACACCCACACTTTTCCAGACGTTTTGCTCATCTCCACACCAGTCTGGTTTCTCTACGTCGCACTCACTCTGTTTGCCTCATTTCCTTCTTCCCCTCCCTCTCCTGTTTCTCCTTTTCTTTTCAACATGGTTTAATGTAAAGTTTCATTCAGTACAAACTTTAGTTTCACCAATCTAACGAGACAGAGCCTGGATTTGTATTCTGAACAGTTTAAACATGTTTAAAACAGAGACATGCGTGACGCGTCTAAAATTCGCACCTGACTAGCTTTAATTAAACTAACAAGATGAATAACATGAAATTATTTTAGGCACAGACAACATCCCCCACACTTTTGAAAATCTTGCAACGCGCCTGACCTAATACATAATGAGCCTAAATAAATTACTCCAAACATTCTCAGTAGTGACTCTCAGAGTTTGGGACCTTATGTAAAACTTACAGTTACAAAACGTTTGACTGAAAGTTTCATTCATAAAACAAAGTAAATGTAGGAAATGTTGTTACTTGTATTTATAGAAGAGCATGGGACGGCCATCATAATCAACACAGTACTATGGTGGCGGGTCCAAGACTTGTCGTGAAGCTGTTGGAGGCAGTAATGTATCTGCTTTCAGCTGTTCATAGTCAAGCTGAGATGAGCCCTGCAGCCTTTTCACTGTGAAACTAAATATTACAAACAAAACTAAAAGACTAAGACAGTAGATCTTTATTTAATTTCTGCAGTTTTTCAGTTTCTGCCAGAATGAACAAGTCAATCTACCAATCTACACACACACACACACACACACACACACACACACACACACACACACACACACACACACTTTCTTGTGCTTTTGTAAATACTAGATTGTGCACTGATGTGAGAGAAGGAAATGGGTATACACATAATGTTACAGAGAGCATAGTGTGTGTGTGTGGGGGTGGGGGGGGGGGGGTGGGGGCAGCATTCTGACTGTAGAGCAGATCTATGTTGCCCTCTACTGCTGGGAGGTGATACAGCACCAGAACTTTCAGGTGAAATGAATCCTCAGAAAACACAAAAAACTGATGGCATTACCTTTAAAGAACAGCCTCCAGTTTGCTTTACTCTCGGATCAATCCAAGTTATATTTTTTAAATTGGGTCATGCTGAATCATTTAGGTTAATTTTTAACTAAAATTCTGTTAATGATCTCAATACGACTGAAAACAAAAATCAGCACCAGTAGAGATGTGGTGAATGACATGATCGAAAAAAGTAGATGTGAGCAGAATCAGCACACTTTAGATTTCATCAAGGTTGTTTATTTCATTAGTCAGGGCCGTTTAAAGTACATCACCTCAGAGTTTTCATGCAAATCCATTTATGATTTTTTTAATGAGTCAGATAAGAGACAAACAGCAAATAACCACAAAGCTCAAATGCCGTTCTTCCATTCGGCAGCAACAGGCATGAGATGGGGAGAGATGTAGATGAAGCACAGAAACATTAACATGGCTTTGTTATTTTCATTCTTTGATGTCAGCTCTAGATTCTTTAGCTGTATATAGAAACACAGCATGCAGAGACCTGGTAGTCTACCACATGGCTGTTTTATCTCATGCATATGGATGTGTCCCTGACTGATGTGATGCATTAAAACAGCAACACAGTGCAGAGGTCCCATGGGGAGTGGGTTAGGATGCATCCATCACATCCAACACTTCCCCAGACAGTTTCTCCGGGGTGTGAGGAGTACATGTTCTTTCCAAGCACAAGTGGATTTTTGCCAGGCTCTCTGGTTGTTGTAGGAAATCTGATGAGAAGAAACGCTCCTGTCCTCTAAATGACATCTCTTTTCCTAACATCGTAAATGGACTGCTGAGTCTGAGCCTAAAGACTTGTCTCTGTGACGTTGTTCCTCATGTTTATGTGGTTGCTGTTTTGTTGTCCCCTACATGGACATCAGAACTCCTCATTGCTGCTCACTGAACCCGATCTCACTGCTCAGCCTGTCCTGTGGATGAACTTTATTTTTATCTGAGGGTGTTTTTGACTTTAAGCTCACCAAGAAACACGGTAGGATTCCAGTGATCTGAAAGTTTTCTTTTGCCTTTTAGCATTTTCCTGTTTGTTAGATGCTGTGGAGTCCACCCCAACCCACACTTCATTCTTTGTTGACTAGCAAAGTCTCAGTTTGGGTTTCTGCTCCCTTGATGCGTCTATAAATGGTGAAAAGTGACAGGGAATGCACCCAACATCTGGAGACGAGTTTTGATGCCCATAAATCTGTGAGCCAAAATAGCTATGAGCTAACTGAGCTAGCCGAAGCTAATGGAGGTTGGCTGACGCTTTCAGCCAGGAAACTGTGGTTGAGCGACTCTGCTACCCGTTTAGGCCGCAACATTTAATGTGAGGCCAAGGCTGAGGACTTCCCTGGAGCAAGCAGCTGCTAGTGCTACTAAAGCTGCTAGTGCTACTGCAAATGGCTAATCTGCTCCCTGTTAATCAAAAGGACACGTCCCTTGTTATTCATAATGTCTAGCTTTAATTACCTAACCCCTTGTATAAAAACAGTAATGGATAAATAAAATGAGACCTTCCTAAGTGAGATTCTCTACCAGGGGCAGCAGACGTGTTTAGGATGTCAGGCTTCTGAAGAAGGTACTAATGGTGATACTCCAGATGCGGCCAGAAGGAGAGGAGAATTTGTGATGATGGTATACAAGGGGTTATGTAAGTGGTAACTTTTAATAAATTGGCAATTGAACATAAAGGTATTCAGTAAAATGTAATATTCCCTTAAGATATGGATTATCAGTGTTATTGACCCTTTAATATTTAATTGATGATGAAAGCAGGTAATTTAGGTATGCAAGGGAAACTACACCTTCATAATAATTTGAGACAGAGGCAAAATACAGTTTATAAAAATCTATTTAATATAAATATCTACTAATAATAATGACACAGAACAAATTATGATGAATTATGGTTGAAACATGATAACTGAAACAATGAATAAAATGATGGAATGTAAGCTTTGACGTGTTCAAAACCTAATTAAGTGTCTTAGAAAATAACTCTGGCTGAATTCAATTCAATTCAAGTTTATTTATATAGCGCCAAATCACGACAAGAGTCGTCTCAAGGCACTTCACATAATAAACATTCCAATTCACAGTTCATTAAGCCAATCAGAAATAATGTTTCCTATATAAGGAACCCAGCAAATTGCATCAAGTCACTGACTAGTGTCAGTGACTATACAGCAATCCTCATACTAAGCAAGCATGCAGCGACAGTGGAGAGGAAAACTCCTTTTAACAGGAAGAAACCTCCAGAGAATCCTGGCTCAGTATAAGCAGCCATCCTCCACGACTCACTGGGGATCGAGAAGACAGAGCAGGCACACACACACACACACACACACACACACACACACACACACACACACACACACACACACACACACACACACACACACACACACAAAGACAAGTAATGTATCTATAGTTATATTGTGATGTCTTAGTAAATACTGTATTTGGTGAAAGATAAACTTTATTGTATTTATCCTAGTGGATCTATAATTAAACGGATAAACTAGTATTAGCACATCAAAAGTCAATGAAAACAAAAAGTTATTATCAGGAGAGAGAGAATGTATTAGTGGTTAGCAGCAGTGTGCTAGTCGATGGCCCCCTCCATGAGGCCACCACAGCTCAGCAGAACGTCATTGTAGCTTCTTCTGGGGAGAAAAACACTTACAGAGAAAATCAAGTTAACAGCTGAAATTGCACAAAATAGTACAGTTAAAGAGCAGACTGTAGAAGAAAGCAGTAGAGTGTGAAAAGTGGTCAGTGTGTCCTCCAGCAGTCTAAGCCTATAGCAGCATAACTACAGAGTTAACTCTGGATAACCTATCCTATTTAGATGTAGGCATGTTGGAGGAAGGGCAAGGGAGAGCCGTCTTTACCGACTGTACACTCAACCTCCCTGTAATCCCCCACTTGTCCAGATTTAGGCTAACATCAGATTTTAACTATAAGCCCTATCAAATAAAAATGTTTTAAGCCTATTCTTAAAAGTAGACAAAGTGTCTGCCTCACGGACTAAAGCTGGGAGCTGGTTCCACAGGAGAGGAGCCTGATAACTAAAAGATCTGCCTCCCATCCTAAGTTTAGATATTCTTGGAACCACCAGTAGACCTGCAGTCTGAGAGCGAAGTGCTCGGTTAGGAACATATGGAACAATCAGATTACTGATGTATGATGGACCTTGATTATTAAGAGCTTTATATGTGAGAAGAAGGATCTTAAAATCTATTCTGAATTTAACAGGTAGCCAATGTAGGGAATCTAAGACAGGAGAGATATGATCTCTCTTTTTAATTCTCATCAGAACTCTAGCTGCAGCGTTTTGGACAAGCTGAAGACTTTTAACTACATTCTGTGGACTTCCTGAGAGTAATGAATTACAGTAATCCAGTCTTGATGTAATAAATGCATTAACTAGTTTTTCAGCATCACTCCTGGAAAGTATGCTTCTAATCTTAGCAATATTCCGAAGGTGGAAAAAGGAAATCCGACAAACTTGTGAAACCTGGGATTTGAATGACATGTCCTGGTCAAAGATAACACCAAGGTTCCTTGCTTTGTTCTCGGAGATTAATGTAATGCCATTAAGGTCAGGCGATTAGCCAAGCAATTTCCTTTTCTGGATTTCTGGTCCAAAGATGAGAACTTCCGTCTTGTCTTGATTTAAAAGCAAGAAGTTAAGAGTCATCCAATTTTTTATGTCCTCAAGACAAGCCTGTAATCTACCCAACCGATTAGGTTCATCAGGGTTAATGGATAAATATAACTGAGTATCGTCAGCATAACAGTGGAAGTTTATCCCATACTGTCTAATGATTTTACCAATTGGGAGCATATATATAGTAAAAAGAATTGGTCCAAGCACTGAACCTGTGGTACTCCGCAAGTAACCCTGGAGTATGAAGAAGATTTGTCATGTACATTTACAAAATGAAATCTGTCAGACGGGTAGGATTTAAACCAGCCTAACGCTGATCCTTTGATCCCTACAACATGTTCAAGTCTTTCTAAAAGAACATTGTGATCAACTGTGTCAAAGGCTGCACTGAGATCTAACAAGACTAGAACAGACACAAGATTCTTATCTGAGGCCATAAGAATATCATTTGTAACTCTCACTAATGCAGTTTCAGTGCTGTGATACTCTCTAAAACCAGACTGAAATTCCTCAAACAGAGCATTAGTGTTTAAATGCTGACATACTTGGATGGCCACTATTTTCTCCAGGACTTTGGATAAAAATGGAAGGTTAGATATTGGTCTATAATTCATTGGGTCATCTGGATCCAGAGAAGGCTTCTTAAGTGAAGGTTTGATTACAGCAACCTTAAAATCTTGTGGTACATACCCATTTACTAAGGATATGTAATGGAATCAAAGTGATGTAACTATCTAAAGTTGTATTTTAATACACTGTTAGTAGTTCACTTTTTATAAACAGAAGAATAGGCTGTTTTTATCACCAGGGAGTTTAATTAAACACTCTGTATTGACTTTGAGACAAGAAAAGAGAGAGAGATGGGATCGTTTGAGAATCTTTAATTTCTGAATTATAAATTCTAAACAATCTACCAGGACTACTCTGTGATGGATGAGAATGGATTCGGATGTTGTGTTGGTGCGTGTGTGTGAGTGTGTGTGTCTGGTTCAGATTCTCTAGGATGACGTAATCGAATCTGGTCGTCTTTGTTATGACTAGATATCACGAGGCTTATAAAGTGATGACATGAGCCGCTATGTTGCCGTGTACGTACCCAGTGGGGTCTCCCAAGTAGATCAGGAATTGCCAGGTCTGGAAACCTCGGATGTACGGTGGAGCTGTCGGTGCAGCGATCACAACGTTTCAAAGCCCGTCTGGAGGGTCGACCCGGTACCGTTCAGCGGCGTCAGCAGGTGCTCTTATTTTGAAAGGACGTCGTCTGGTTGTTAAACGACGAAAATCTCCCGTTTCACAGTTCTTAGTTTAAAGAAAATGCATCCGGCCAGGCTGCGCTTGTCTTTAGGATGATGGTGAATAGAACTGAAGTCAAAATGGAACTGACTTAAAAATGGCGTTGCCTTGTTTTATATCTCTGAATTGTTGATAAGTTTTAGTAAAGCGGATTGGACACTTTAAGTCAACAAGCCAGATTCTCCTACGGCAGCCGAAAGCTCTGATTGGTTGGAACAATGTGTCATGCGTTTCTATGGAGATGAGGGTCAGTCTGTCTGTGCCGTAGTCCTGGTTTCATTAATTATAATTAATGACATATTTATTTCACAGATCATTCACTTGATTATTGTTGATCAACATCTGTTTTGCTTAATATTTTTAATCACAAATAAAGTACTTTGATTAAGTAAAGCTTCTTCTTCTCCTTCGGACTCTTCTCCTGGAATGTAAACAGTCTGAGGAACACCCGACCTTGGTTTTTCTACACGGTGTTATTGTGCCCAGGGGGCAGCTGTATGTAGTTGAATACAATGAACTTCATAACCTTACATATCCCCCCTTTTCAAGGTCAATGTGGTCCTTCAAGAGACCACTTGGTCGTTGAACAAACCCAAGTTATGAAGAATCTTGACAACAGAACAGGATGCGATCCCAAGGGAACAGCCATCTGTGGTGAGGCACGAACCCCACGCCGGAGAACAGTCTCGCATACTCCTCAGGAAGAACACAAGTCAGCAGGTTATTAATTATTCCCCATGGAAGCTATAAACGAAGCAACAGCAACGTCATATCCCCACGGGCAATAAAGCAAAGCAGGAGCAAATCTTGAACGTATCCACGAACAGGGTAGTATTCCAATTAAAAATCGATTGTTGTATCCGCAGGCAGGTTAATATTCCAAATAAAAATTGAACTTTGAAAGAGTACTTATCGTAATCCACAAAAAGGGAAGAGCAGGTGACAGTAATCCCAACGAATGAGGTGTCCCCGCAGCCACGCCGGAACCACAGTCGTCCAAGGCCAACGAGCCGGAGCACCCTCAGGAGTAGTCGATGCAGATGACGAGTCACGGATCCACCCCCAGGACGCAGGATCCTCACAAGCTCAACAGAGGAGAGAGAGCACAGTGTAGGCACTTCAATGTAGACACGACAAAAGTGCATTTCATGTCATCAAAGAAATAAAAATAATAAAAACCTAACTCTATGAGTGCCTTTTGTACTATGTGTTAGTTTTATGTGTAATTACCCATTAAGTGAAGAAATGGATGCAGCCCTGACTGTGTAAGATGCAAAAAGGAATGATGCGAGAAGCAGAAAAATGAAAGAAACCCTATCTGGTATCAGCGAATCCTCACTGTAAATACTTGTGTCAGGACAGGGCTAAATTGGTTATAGCCCCGCAGGATAAATCGAAGAATTGATAATCACAAACATAATTTTTCACTGTTAAAATCAACTGGTCAAAGGTACTATAAAAAAAAAACAGAAATGTAAATCAGTACTAAAATGTAAATCAGTGGTTAGTAATCATGTTCATGTACCCCTAAGGAATTGTGATTAGTAAAGATAAATAAAAAAAAAAATTTTGGACAACAGTACTATGTGACCTAACCCACTCACTGTTACCTGACTCCAGGAGCCCACAGCACGTCCGTCTCAACACACCTTAAGTCTGCACGTGACGTATAACAGGAAAGACAACCATGTACACTCACAAACAAATTTGTGTAATCAGAGATAGAAATCTGTGGAACCAACGGGACGTATTTATCACCCCCCTTTTGAAGTCGGTGGATTGTTGTTGTTGGTATCGGCCAAATCTGTGGGACCCTTGTGCAGTTTGATATGGTCCCTGTGTACCCATTTGTAGACGGGCGCCTTGTTTTTGTCGGCGATCTTGATCTGATACACGACCGGAGAGATCTTATCTGTAATCAGGTATGGACCCGACCATCTGGGCAGAAGTTTCTTAGCCAGCTTCCCCGAGGTCGCATTGTTGTTACCCGTTTTGGGAGCGAAAATGTAGTACCAGGCCTGGTCACCTACATCGAGTGCGGAATGTGAGGCTTTCTTATCGTAATAAGTTTGTCTGCCTTCAGCTGACTTTTCCAGAGATGCCTGTGCGAACGAGAATGCTGCAAGCAGGTGAGTTCGCAGGTTCTGGTCGTAGAAGTGATGGTTTAGAAGAGTCTGAGGGGGCCTGGCTGGCGGGACTGACGCGATGGCGTCGTCCGAGGAGTGTTGGCACGCAGCAAAACCCATGCCAAGAGGGCTACATCGGTTCTGGGCGTAGCGCACCCCGATATCGAAGCTTTGAAGAGCCAGCAGCCACGAAGCGATTCGTGAATTGGTCACCACACCATCTCTGATGCGCCGACTGTTAAGGAAGGCCACTGGCTGGTGCTGTTTCTCAATGATGATTTTCTGGACCGGTCCTATGGACGCCAGGGGAATCTTGTATTGCCGCACAAAGGACGGCGGTGCATCTGGCCTGGTAGGAATCTGGACTTCATGGATAGTGGTCAGACCACAGTCCAAGGAGTCAAGTGAAAGAAAATCCTGGTACTTTAGCAAAAGTTGTCTTAGCTGGTCGCGCTCGACCTCGTTGGTGAGAGCATCCGCTTGGTCTATGACCTTCTCAATCTTTAACAGAAGTTCCGGGGGTCTACCCGGTGGCTTCGAGAGTGGCTTTGAGAATGTTGTGGGAGTGATCTGAGGTTAGATGGATGCGTGTGTGCATCTGATTTTGCTTCAGGAAGAAACAGGTGTCTGAGTGAAAAGTGATGGTTTGAATAAACTTAGGTTTTTAGTTGGAAAAGATGCATCAAAACGCTAAACACCGTGTTCTGTCTCAC
The DNA here is from genome assembly GCF_043380555.1 of Nothobranchius furzeri. Classification (NCBI taxonomy): domain Eukaryota; kingdom Metazoa; phylum Chordata; class Actinopteri; order Cyprinodontiformes; family Nothobranchiidae; genus Nothobranchius; species Nothobranchius furzeri. The sequence goes on along the minus strand of NC_091747.1, from coordinate 31,321,146 downwards.
CGCATTCTTGTGGACCCTCTTTCGGATCCGGGCCGTGGAGGATGTTGGTTCATCCAGATGACACCGGCGGCTGACAGGAGACGAGGTGTCGAACGGACCCGGTCCAGAGTTGCCCTCGGTACACGTTGATGGTAAAGCGTTTTGTCGACGCGCTTTCTTAAGTTAATTCACTCAGAAATCAAAAGACTCGGTAATGACTCTGCGTTAGAAGTTGCGATTCAGCTATTCTGCCTGGCATGGCAGAAACAGCGTGAGAGAAGGGGGGGGGGGGGGGGGGGGGGGGGGGGATTGAGCCCATGTGCTCTGTTCCCCGTTAGCGGTTGTTCACAAGTCCTTCCTCTCTCGTTGCCCAACACGAACTGCAATCAAAAGACTGAAACTTACCAAAAACCTTTCTCTTCTCAAAGCAAACGTGCGTCATCAAATGTGTCTGGAGTTTACTGTGAGCAGGTGTGTGTGGATGTGTGTGAATGTTTGTGCTTGAGTGTGTGTGAAGGTCAGTAACAAACATTCTCAACATTATTTAAGAATGAATTCATTAAACCATTATAATTACCCCAAAGCATAATAGTCATTCATTTGATTAAAACACATTTATAACGAGCAAAATGATAATGGTTACTTTAACATTAAAATCAAGAAAAAGAAGTTTAAACTTTATGTTTTGACTTGGTCTGGGTACAACTCATGTAAACACATCTTCTGGTAGACTGCAGGTGGCAGATGTTATGGTTTCCTCCCAGACTCGCTGGCGTTCAGGTCTTAATCTGTGGGTGAAAGTTCTCAGCGACCCAGCTATGACCCAGCTGCGTCCAACACCACCATTGTGACAGAAAACCAATATTTCCTCACGTTACAATAGATTGATTATATCTAGAATGGGGGCAGTAACCAAAGGAAATGCATCTTTAAATAATTTGGTTGGGATTGGATCCAAAATGCAAGTTGAAGGTTTAGATGAAGCTAATATTTTTGATAACTCTGAAAGCTCAACTGGATCAAAACGGTTCAAGCACAGATGAGGTTCTACAGTCACCTCTGAAGCTGCCTCACTTACTGAGGAAGAAGAAATCGCATTAGGGAGGATGCTAAAGATTTTGTTTCTAATAGAATTAATTTTACTTGTAAAAAATCCCATGAAGTCATTGCTGCTGAGGGCTAAGGGAATAGATGGCTCAGAGCTACGATTCTGTGTATGTTTAGCAACTGTACTGAAAAGAAATTTAGGATTATGCTTATTCTCCTCAATTAATGCTGAAAAATAAGCAGTTCTAGTTTGTTGAAGCTTATTTTTATAAAGCACAAGACTATTTTTCCAGGATAGGCAGGCCTCCTCATGGTGCGTAGAGCGCCATGTTCTCTCCAATTTCCTAGAGTTTTGTTTTAAGGCTCGTAGATGAGAGTTAAACCAGGGAGCCAAATTCCTGTCCCTAATTACCTTCTTTTTTAAAGGGGCAACATCATCTAATGCCACACGTAAAGAGGAATTCACATGATGAACTAAGGCATCAATTTGTGAGGGGCTAGAACTGAAAATATTGCCCTCTGCTACATGCCTCTGAGATGCTGAGGACAGTAAAGATGGAACAGTTGATTTAAAAGACGCAACAGCGTTGTCAGATAGAGACCGACTATAATGAAATTTACTTTCATGTCTCGAGAACTCAGTTATAAAAAACTCAAAGGTTATCAGAAAGTGGTCCGAGAGGACTGGATTATGTGGAAAGATTGTTATTTCCTCACACTCAATGCCATAAGTAAGAACAAGGTCCAATGTATGATGGCAGGAGTGGGTGGAGCTATGTATTCTTTGAGTAAAACCAATTGAGTCTAAGATATTACTAAAGGCTACATTGAGGCAATCATTTTCGATGTCCACATGAATGTTGAAATCCCCCACTACAATGACCTTATCAGTATTTAGCACCAAATCAGATAAAAAATCAGAGATCTGATCCAAAAACTCAGAGTAAGGGCCTGGTGGACGATATAAAACTACAAACAAGAGTGGTTTTACAGTTTTGCTATCTGGATTAGGAAAACTAAGAATAAGATGTTCAAACGAACTGTAACTATTAATCTGTAAGGGACTGATTAATAAGTCCGAATGAAAAATGGTTGCTACTCCTCCTCCTCGCCCTGTACTTCGAGCAATGTGATGATTTAAATAATTTGAAGGAGTCGACTCGTTTAAGCTAAAATAGTCCTCTTGCTGCAGCCAGGATTCTGTGAGAGAGAGCAAAGAGATCTGATTATCACAAATCAACTCATTAACTAACAAAGTCTTAGAAAAAATTGATCTAATGTTCAACAACCCACATTTAATTTTTCTAGTTTTCTGCTGAGTTGAATTTGTTCTAATATTTATGAGATTTCCATGATTTGCTTTATTAAGCCTGATATTTAATCTGTGTGATTTTGGCCGTGGGCAGGACACTGTCTCTATGGGGTAGTGGGTGGGTAACAGTACAGAAGCTGCAGAGGGGTGGGTTAAACTACGACTCTGCTTCCTGGTCTGGACCCTGGGTTGTCATGGAGGACTAATAAAACTGGCCATATTCCTAGAAAGAAGAGCTGCACCATCCAAAGAGGGATGGATGCCGTCTCTCCGCATCAGACCAGGTTTTCCCCAAAAAGTTTTCCAATTATCAATGT